>NC_056746.1:1157481500-1157795250 GCF_019279795.1 Protopterus annectens | reverse complement strand
TAAGAAAGTTAATTTCCTGTGCCCCTGTCGAGCGGAGCCACAGAAGTGATCCCGGGGTGAATTTCCTATTTCCCATCCACTCATCAAGATTTTTCTTAATGAGGACCTTTGCTTGACATAGATGGGTAGCTTGTTCCAGAGTATAGGAAGACTCTGGGACAGGAATCTATCCCTCCAGCATGTCTTGTTTATTGTGGTAACAAGGTTTAGGTCCCTAGGGCATGTAGCTCTGAGGGATTGGGATTTCTTTAGGTGTAGCATGTCCAACAGCTCTGGGTTTAACATAGCTTTATATGTTAGGCAGAGATCTCCTCTGAGTAGGCGATATGCTACAGAGTAAAGCTGGAGTTTTTTGAGACGGTCAGTGTAGGGCATCTGTTTGAGGCCAATAATCCTCTTTGTGAGGTACTTCTGTGGCCTTTCTAGCTGCTGCAGATGTCTTGTGAGGTACATTCTAAAAGGGGCATTGTACTCTATAATGGGTCTAATGAGTGCCTAGTACAGGGGAACAATGACCTCTTTTTTCCTGGATGAGAACCCTTTTGTGATGAGGTGTGCCACATAGAAGGATTTCCTGACTACTGTGACGATGTGATTACCAAAGGCGAGACTACTGTCCACCTGGGTCCCAAGGTCTCTTATCACACATTCGGCATTAAGTAGACTGCCGTTTATGTGGTAGTTCACGGGTACAGTATTTTTAGCAAAGGGGATGACAATGCACTTTTTGGCATTGTGCTTAAGGCCATGGCTTTGACACCAGGCATCATTCTCAGTGAGGCCCTTCTGTAGGATGTCCACATCATTTGGGGACTCGACTGTGGCTCCTAGTTTGCAATCATCTGCGAACTTCATTAGCCAGAGACCTTCTGTGTTAGCCTGCACTTCAGAGAAGTAGATACCAAACAGGAGAAGTCCCAGGACTGAACCCTGTGTACTCCAATTGTCACCAGTTTGAAGTCAGATTTGGAGTCTGCAACTTTTACAGTGTGGGTTTTGTCAGTGAGCCAGTTGGCAACCCATCTTGTGACGTAGGGATTTATACCTAGTTTACTGAGTTTATCTATAATTCCAGAATGGGGGATGGTGTTGAAAACCTTCGCAAGGTCGAGATAGGCTGTGTAAACCACCTTACCCTCGTCTGCGGCTTTGGTGACTGCCACAAAAGTCAGTCAGGTTCAGAAGGCATGATCTGCCTTTCACAAACCCAAACTGGGTGGGGTCCAGAGTTTGAAGGTTACCAATGTCTTTGTTTATGAGTTCCATGATGATACGTTCCATGGCCTTACAGACCAGGCTCATCAGGCTAATAGGGCGATAGTTCCCAGGATCAGTGGTGGCTCCCCCTTTGTGGAGTGGGTTAACTGTTGCTGTGCGCCATTCAGTGGGCACAAAGCCTGGCGTGAGACTGTAATTGAACATGGTGCTTAGGTGGGGAGCCAGTTTGTTCTGAAGTTCGTGTAAAACGCAGCCTGAGATGTTGTCCGGCCCATGGATGCTGTGTTTTAGGTTTTAGAGAGTGCAGCTTTTACCTACATAGATATGATTACAGGGACTCTGCATTCTTCCTAACTCAGAGCAGATCTGGGTGTTGCCATTGAGATTCTTGACATAGCTATAGAATGCTTTGAGGTTGCCCGTAGAGTCAGTGGTGATTTTGTTTTCGTAGCTAGCTTTGGAGGATCTTAGAAGGGATGTCAGCTTCCTACTGAGGCTGACCAGGGAGCTCCTGCACTCATGGGATTTTACTCTCTTGCAACAGTTTCTTCCTTCTGTTGTAGAGTTTGTTTATGGCAGGGGACCACCAGATTGGCTTCCTTTTTTTGGAGGATAGCATCTTGGTTCTGTTTGGAATAGCACGATCCATGCACTCGTGTAAGTGCTTAAAGAGTGCATTTGTGTAGGATTCAGCAGTCGTAACTGTATTGTCCATATGCATGGGTGTCATGAAGTTCGCCACTTCTGTCTTTGGAAGCATGAAGTTGGCTTTGGAGAATTTTTTTACCATGGTTTCCTTAATGGTGGGTGGGGGCGGGATGCGGATATCTAGGGTGATTAACTTATGACCGGATCTGACCAACGAGGAGTTGACTTCAGGTGTGGAACACTGGTCACTCATGTTGATAATGACTAGGTCTAGGATATTGTTGCCCCTGGTGGGGGTGTGGATAAGTTGATCCAGGGCATTGGAATTTATGAATTCCAGAAAGCGTTGAGCGAAGGAGTTGGTACATAAGTTCATAGGTTCATACTAGGCTATCTGCCCTAGGGCATTTATAAGCCTAGCCAGAGTGTGTTTGGCTTTCGTCACCCATTTTAAATTAATTTTGCTATGCCCTTTTTCGAGGTTAGTATACTGTGCCTCTGTCTAACAGTGACACAGAAGTGATACCCGGGGTAAACCTACGATCTCCCATCCACTCATCAAGATTCCTCTTGAAGAGAGTCAATGAGGGACTCTGCCTAACCTGGACTGGGAGTTTATTCCAGAGTGAAGGGAGCCTCTGGGTTATGAATCTGTCCCTCCAGCATGTCCTATTTATTTCAGTGCTGAGGTTCAAGTCTCTCGAGCGTAGCTCGATGGGATTTGGATTTTCTGAGGTGCAGCATGTCCATTAATTCCGGGTTGGACATGGCTTTATACATCAGGCACAGATCGCCTCTGAGCAGGCGGTATGCCACTGAGTAGAGCTGGAGTTTCTTTAACCGGGCAGCATATGGCATCTGTTTGAGCCCTTTGATCCTCTTGGTGAGGTACTTTTGGGGTCTTTCCAGTTGCTGCAGGTGTCTGGTAAAGTACATCCCAAAAGGGGCATTGTACTCAATTATGGGCCTGATGAGGGATGCGTAAAGATGCACAATGACCTCCCCTGATCTAGATGTGAATCCCTTCATGATTAGGTGGGCTATATAAAATGTTTTTCTAACCACTTTGGCCACGTGGTTGTCAAATGAGAGACTCCTATCAACTTGGGTCCCCAGGTCCCTAATTACTTCTTCTGTACTTAATGGATTACCACTTATGTGGTAATTTGTGGGCACTTTGTTTTTGCCAGAGGGGATGACTATACACTTTTTGGCGTTTAGCTTGAGGCCATGACTCTGGCACCAGTTGTCTGTTTCTATGAGGCCCTTTTGGAGGATGCTTGTGTCGGCTAGAGAGTCGATTATGGCGCCCAGTTTGCAGTCATCTGCGAACTTGGTCAGCCACAGTCCTTCCGTGTTGGCCTGTACCTCCGAGAAGTATATACTGAACAAGAGAGGTCCCAGGACTGAGACTTGTGGGACGCCACTTGTAACTGGTTTGGAGTCTGACATGGCTCCAGCAATTCTAACTATGTGGGTTCTGTCCTTGAGCCAGTTTGCAACCCATCTAGTGACATAGGGGTTTATATTTAAGCTGGTGAGCTTATCTATAATGCCCGAGTGGGGTATTGTTTCGAAGGCTTTTGCGAGGTCCAGGTAGGCTGTGTGGACCACCTTCCCCTCGTCGATGGCCTTGGTGACTGTTTCAAAGAAATCGACCAGGTTTAAGAGGCAGGATCTGCCCTTAACAAAGCCGAACTGGGTAGGATCCAGTGTCTGTAGGTCCCCAATATCTTTATTTACGAGGTCCATGATGATCTTTTCCATAGCTTTGCCGACCAAGCTAGTCAGGCATATGGGGCAATAGTTTCCAGGATCCATTGAGGCACCACCTTTGTGGAGAGGGACCACTGTTGCTGTACGCCACTCTTTGGGTACATATCCTGTAGTAAGGCTGAGATTGAACAGTAGTTTTATGTTTGGCTTTAGCTCTTCTTGAAGTTCATGTAGGACGCAGCCCGGGACACCGTCTGGTCCCATTGATGCTGTGTTTTTTGCTTTGGAGAGGCCGGCTCTTACCTGAGCATCTGAGGTGTCAGGGGGGCAGCACTCTGCTGGGATAGATATTTACCCTTTTGGTGGGGAGGGGGGGGAGAAGTTTGCGCTGAACCTGTCAGCTAGGATGTTGGCAATGTCTGTGGGTTCGGTGTATTTTTTGTCATTTTGGACTAATTCTGAGCATATCTGGGAATTCCCACCCAGGTTCCTAACATAACTAAAGAAAGCCTTGTGATTATCCTTAGTGTCCTGTGCAATTTTTCTCTCGAAGCTGGCCTTAGACGATTTTATGAGTGCCCGTAGTTTTGCTAATACTGATCAGAGATGCCTTCCCTTTTTGGGATTTTGCTCTATCATGTAGTAGCTTCCTCCTTCTATTGTATAGTTTGTTTATGGCTGGGGTCCACCAGACAGGACGTCTGCCTTTGAAGGATTGGGTCTTGGTTTTATTTGGGATTGCATGATCCATGCATTCCTGAAGGTGTTCATAGAATGCATTTATAAAAGATTCTGCGGTCTGGGCCGTATTTTCCACAGGCCCGGGGGCTTTGAAGGATTCCACCTCGGTTTTGAGGAGTGTGAAATTTGCTTTAGAGAAGTTTTTCACTGTGATTTTCTGGGCAGGGGGTGGGGTTAGGATGTGAATATCCAGTGAGATTAGTTTATGGTCTGATCTTACCAGTGAGGGATACACTTCTGGTCTGGAGCATAGAGTCCCCATGTTGGTGATGATCAGGTCCAGTATGTTTTCCCCTCTTGGGGAGTGGTAACAAGTTGTTCCCTAGCATTTAAGTTTATAAATTCTAGGAACCTTTGGGCTAGGGTGTTGGAGCTAGAGTAATGCTCCCAGTCTATGTTTGGGTAGTTGAAGTCGCCCAGTATAATGGTGTTTGGAGAGACCTTCATATTTTCCAGTGTTCTCAGGAAACCTGAGTGGGGTTCCTGGGTTTGGGAGGGTGGTCTGTAGCAGGCTATAAACTGGAAGGCAGTTTTACCCACTGTTAGTTGCACATGGATATTCTCTGATGCTTCGTGCTGTGCCACCAACCTGGAGGTGTGGGTATCTTTGACGAATATTGATACTCCCCCTCCTTTTGTGGTTTGGTCCAAGTTTTGGGGCCGAAAAGCATGGTATGAGGTATAACCTGGTAGTGCTGGGGTGCTCTCGGGAGCCTTGAACCAGGTTTCTGCTACTGCACAGATATCGATGTTCTCCATGCTAAGGAGAGTGCGTGCATCTTGAGATTTAGACTTCTGGCGTTGAGTAGCATTACTCTTAGTTTCTTATCCCTTGTGATACCTGTGGAGGTGGGTTTGTCTTTTGAGCCTTGCCTAAAAAAGGCACTATGGGGGGTAGCAAGAGCCTTTGCCAATATCCGAAAGCCCAGGGGTGACAGGTACAAGCCGTCCATAGTGAAGCATCGTGGCTTGTCGAGCATGTCATCCCAGGCTGACAGGCATTGGATCCCCTTTGAATGACACCAATACTTAAGCCAATTGTTGAAATTGATCATCTTGTCTTCATATTGTGGCATCATTCTTGGTGAGGGTAAGATGCTACTCAAGGTCAGGGTCATACCGGCCTGGGCTACATGCTCAGAGAGCTCCTCTATGTCTCTTTTCATGTAGTCCAGGGAGGTACGTCTCAGGTCATTCACACCAGCATGGACAATGACTGAGTCATATTTGTACTTGCCTTGGAGTGACCTGAGTGCTTGTGTTATGTGGTGGATCCTAGCGCCCGACAGGCAGCTCACCGTGACCTTCTCCTTGTTCAGCCTGGTGAGCGGGACATCAGTGTGCCTGACGATAGAGTCACCTATTACAAGTGTATCAGGTGTGTTGTTTAGCCTTAAGGGCTGTGACTGTTCGGCACACTGGCTGTGTGAGCTATGTGTTGCACCTGTTTTGTTTTGGGGTAGCGGTTGCTTGTGTGTCTGCTTTGGAGGTCTCTGCTGCTTAGGCAGATTTTTATTTAGAGCCTCCGAGTATGTTTTTGTGTGTTTATGTGTTTGGTTTGCTGTCGTGGTAGGTCTATGTGAGACTGGAATTGTAGTGAGTGTGATTTCCTTCTCCTCTTGACTGGTTACGCCAGTACTGAGTTGAGAGAGCTTAGCCTCCAGTTTGGCTATATGGTTGCATCTCTCACATGTGCTGGAATTTGTTGGGAGGAGGAGAGGGTTGTCTGTGTACATGAGGCATTTGTAACATTGCCTCAAGATTCCCAGATTCACCAGCTGGACCGGAGAGGAGATTGACAACTGACCTTTGGACATGCTAGAATAATATTGGGAATTCCTTCATAATTGAAAAAAGGGCCAATGGGGAACAAGGTACTCAAGGGGAGTTTGTGAGGGTGTAGTGCTTTTAATTTTTTAGTGCTGACTTATATAATTGCTTTAGTGAGCAAGTGCCATGTAACTTAAATGCAATGTGTTACAGGTAACTTAAATTCAAAAATGACAAACGGTAACTTTCTTTCAAGTGAAACAAGGAAATAAGTACGTTAAGCAATGCAGATATCACTAGGGATCCACAGAAGCGCTGAAAAGCCACGTTTTAGGTGGAATTAGCATTTCAGGGAAATAACAAGCAAACAAACAACAAGCATACAAACAAAGCTATATTCAGCAGGCCTGGATCTAGTCTATGCTACAGCAAACAAGGTGTACCAATTTCAGTAAGAAACAGTTCAGATATGCAGGCACTATAAGCCTTTAACCAGAAATTCCAAGCTCAGAAGGGCAGAGTCCAGCCTCTCCTCCCACAAGAGTGCAGACCACGAGCCTTCTTAATGTAAAATAACTGGCCTGAAGCCCAAGTGCTTAATCCAGAACTAATACACTTAGAATAACAGACACTGAGCCCTCAATCAGCAGTTCCCAACTTAGAAGGATGTAAGCTACCTGTCTTGCCACCACAGTGCAGGCCACAAACCTTCCTAATGTAAAACAACTGGTCTGAAGCCCAAGTGCTTAATCCAAAAGACTTAGAATGATAGCTACACTTTAATCAAGTTACTACCAAGCAGTAATAAATACAATTGAATACTTTAAAGAATGCCTGGATTAGTGCTCAAGTTATACAAACAAAGCTAGATTCAGCAGGCCTGGATCTAGTCTATGCTACAGCAAACAAGGTGTACCAATTTCAGTAAGAAGCAGTTCAAATATGCAGGCACTATAAGGCTTTAACCAGAAATTCCCAGCTCAGAAGGACAGAGTCCAGCCTCTCCTCCCACAAGAGTGCAGATCACAAACCCTCTTAATGTAAAATAACTGGCCTGAAGCCCAAGTGCTTAAACCAGAATTAATACACTTTTAGAATAACAGACACTGAGCCCTCCATCAGCAGTTCCCAACTTAGAAGGATGTACGCTACCTGTTCTGCCACTACAGTGCAGACCACAAACCTTCTTAATGTAAAACAACTGGTCTGAAGCCCAAGTGCTTAAACTAAAAGGCTTAGAATGAGTTACACCAAGCAGTAATAAATACAATTGAGTACTTTTAAGATGACGCAAAAGCAAAATAAAGTAGGAAGAAACACAAATACAGTAAAAGCAGATAAAATTGTTTTTTTTTTTGAGTGAGCAAATGAGATGGGCCCAGGAGTTACAGGCCAGAAACAAGTGCAAATGCAGGCCTTCAAATCAGAAAGTTGAGAGAGATGGAAGACCGCCCAAACAGCCAATAACTACAAATTCTCAGCCAGAACCACTCCTTATGTGGTAGACAGGTTACTTGATGCTTACCACTCCCACTGATAAGCTAGAAGGCTTCCCTCCAACACAGAAAGGCTTGGGGGGCTCAGAAGCTTACAAACAGTCCTGGATACAGCAAATCTGTATCTGGAACACTAATTACAGGAAAGGTAGGAAACAGGCTTACAATTATTTTTTTCAGAAAAGTAGCAAAAACAGTAGTAAAAACAATTCACATGCAGTGCAAGCTGGCGCACATGAGTAGTTTTCCCAGTTAATGGTGGGGTAGTTGAAATCGCCCATTATTAGGGTGATTGGTTGAACCCTAATATTTTCCAGTATATCAAGAAAAGAGGAGTGGGAATCCTGGGGCATGGTGGTGGATCTGTAGCAAGCTACAATTTGGATTGCAGTTTTGCCCAGAGTTAGTTGCACTTGGATAACCTCGGATGCATTATACTGTGCAACTAGCCTGGAGGTGTGGATAACCTTAATGAATATAGACACACTTCCGCCTTTGGTGTTCTAGTCCAGGTTAGATGGCCGAAAAGTGTGTTAAGAGTTATAGCCTGGTAATGCAGGGGTGCTCTCTAGAGCCTTGAACCAGGTCTCAGTCACTGCACAGATATTGATGTTCTCCATTGTAATGAGTGCCTCGAGTGAGTGCATTTTGAGATTTAGATTTCTAACATTGAGTAGCATTACCCTCAGTTTTTGCTTGCCTGTTCCTGTTACAGTGGTGAATTTGTCATTTGAACCTTGCCTAAAAAAGGCACTATAGGGGCGGCAAGACCCATAGCCAGTATCCAGAATCCCAGGGGCAACAGGTGCAGGCCATCTCTGGCAAAGCATCGTGATCTGTCGACCATGTCATCCCAGGCAGACAGATACTGGATCCCCTTAGAATGACACAAGAAGCTTAGCCAATTGTTGAAGTCAGTCATTTTGTCCTTATACTGCAGTAGCATTCCAGGCGATAGCAGGATGCTACTCAGGGCTTGGGTCATACCTGCTTGGGCTACAAGATCGGAGAGCTCTTCCATGTCTCTTTTCATATAGCCCAGGGAGGTGTGTCTCAGGTTGTTCACACCAACATGGACAATGACAGAGTCATATATGTACTTGTTGTGGAGTGACCTGAGTGCGTGGGTTATGTGGCGAATCCTGGCACCCGACAGGCAGCTGACAGTAACTTTCTCCTTGTTTAGCCTGGTGAGTGGGACATCAGTGTGCCTGACTATAGAGTCACCTATAACTAGTGTGTTGTGTACGTTGTTTTGCCTTATGGGCTGTGATTTATTGTCACACTGAGTCTGTGGGCTATGTGCCATTTGGGTTGTGTTGGAGGGGTGAAGGTTGCTTGCGTTTTTGCTTTGGAGGTCTCTGTTGCTTGAGCAGATTATTATTGAGAGCCTCAGCAAACGTTTTGTGTCTCTTTGTGTGGATTTTGGTGGTGTAGGTTTAGTGGGACTTTGTGATTAGTGTGGTGTGGTGCAATTGTTTACCTTCTCCTCTTGACTGTCAAGTTCAGTCTTGGTTGGAAAGAGCTTTACCTCTATTTTGGCTTGGCATCTCTCACAGGTTGTGGTGTTGGGTAGTAGGAGGAGAGGGTTGTCTGTGTACAAGAGGCAATTGCTACACTTCCCCAAGATGCCCAGATTCATCAGATAGACAGGAGAGAACACCGTGAGCTGAAACTTGGACATGCCTGAATAAAAAACTACTTTCCTCTAAACAAGTGAGGAAAGTGAGTACAAGATCTTTTTTTCTGTAAACAAGTGAGGAAAGTAAGTACTAAAACTGTTTTCCCTCAGGTAAAGAGAAAAGTTGAGTGATGTATTAATTTGTAGCTTATTTAGTGCTTACAACAAGTTCTGAACAAGTGCTGAGCACGAATAAGCATATTCAAGTGCTAAAACTAAGAATCTGTACCTGGATCTTGTGGTAGATAGGCTTCCTAGTGCTTACCACTCCCACTGATAAGCTAGAATGCTTCCTTCCAACACAGGAAGGCTTGGGGGGCTCAGACGCTTACAAACAGTCCTGGATACAGCAACACTGTATCTGGACTAGACTAGTTACAGGAAAGGTGGGAAACAAGCGCAAACACGGGCTTTCAAAACCAGAAGGTTGAAGGAGATTGAAAACCTGCCCAAACGGCCAATAAACTACAGTTTCTGGGCCAGAAGCCACTCTTGTGGTAGATAGGCTACCTAGTGCTTACCTCTTCCACTGATAACTGATAAGCTAGAAGGCTTCCCTCCAACACAGAAAGGCTTGGGGGGGCTCAGAAGCTTACAAACAGTCCTGGATACAGCAAATCTGTATCTGGACTAGACTAGTTACAGGAAAGATGGGAAGCAAATGCAAACACAGGCTTTTAAACCAGTTAAGTTGAAAGAGATGGAAAAACTGCCAAACGGCCAATAAACTACAATTTCAGGGCCAGAAACCACTCTTGTGGTAGATAGGCTACCTAGTGCTTACCACTCCCACTGATAAGCTAGAAGGCTTCCCTCCAACACAGAAGGGCTTTGGGTGCTCAGAAGCTTACAGACAGTCATGGTTACAGCAAATCTGTATCTTGACTAGACTAGTTACAGGAAAGGCAGGAAACAAGCTTAGATGTTTTTTGTAAAGTGGAAAGGGAGAAAGGAGAAACAGAAGATAATTCAAAATTAAGGGCCTAAGTGGTTTGCCATTCACAAATGTTCTCTCTGTATTAGGTAGAATGAGCTAGTGACACTAGTCTGGAATACAGCTGGGATAGAGCTGAACAGATGGGACTGGTAGGAGTGTCTGAAGTCAAAATATGATCTCACTGTACTGTGTTGAGTGACCAAATGAGATAGACCCAGGTGGAGTGTTCAAACACAAATTTACAGGAGGGGCGGGCAATTCCAAAGCCACCAAGATTAATACCAGAACAGGGATGGAGGGCGGGAAACTTACTGCAGAGAGAGAGAGAGACCACAGTATTTTATGAAACAATTAAATAAAAAAAAAATAACTACAGAGAGACACAGACCACGATATTCAATGAAACAATTAAGTACAAATGCAGTACAATCTTTAACACTGCAAGTTTGTACTTAACTCAGCTAGTAATGCAGTTGATTGTAGGTATGTAGCAGAAGCCAAACAACTCACATATTGAGCAGTAATAAATTCAAAGATATATGACTAACACTTATAGATATGGAGAAACCCTCTAGGCTAAGAGTTTAATACTGAATATCAGTGAAGTGAAACACAATAGCCCCCGCTTACTGCAGAGAGGGAGAAAGACCACAGTATTCTATGAAGCAATTAAATAAAAAAATAAATAACTACAGAGAGACACATGCCACAATATTCAATGAAATAATTAAATAGACAGAAAAATAAAATGCAGTACAATCTTTAACACTGCAAGTTTGTACTTAACTCATCTAGTAATGCAGTTGATTGTAGGTATGTAGCAGAAGCGAAACAACTCAGATATTGAACAGTATTAAATTCAAAGATATGTGACTAACACTTATAAATACAGAGAAACCCTCTAGGCTAAGAGTTTAACACTGATAGTTTTCTTCCTTTAGGGATCTATATAAAAATCATTGATATGAGTTTTTTTCATCATAGAAATCCTTTCACTTGACAACAATTTTTCAGTGTGTTAGGCCTCATTTACCAAAGCTCCCTTACATTCCTTTCTTGAAAAGAGGGTTTTCCATTTGTAGCATTAACTCCTTGTTAATCAAAGTAGCTACAGAAATTACCTTAATCACCCATTCAATTGCCATTTATTCTTCTGAATTTCTCTATTAACAGATAAAATTATGTTCATTTTACGACAAGTAAACAGTACAGAAAGTCTAACCAGCTGTTTTTATCCTGTTTCGATCTAACTGCTTGGATCAAGCAATTGTCAACTTTGCACTGGCCAAAAGGATTACTGACTGAGTTTTGCTTGTTTTTCTTTCCCAAAGTGGTTTCTAATTGTACCATCATCCTGAAGTCCATTATACCAGAACTCCTGTCTAGGTTATCTGTACTACATTCTTTAGTCAAAGACTTCTTTTGTGACACACAAGTTTGGCATGGTCTCCAAACAGAGCTTTCTTTGGTTCGACAATGTTTTAGGTATATCCTTCATTGAAGGCCTCCCAAAAGCTATGTTGCTGGCGATTCTCACCCACGGGTGAGGAAGGATGGAAAGGACAACATCAGATAAAGACGTTATGTATCTACCATAACATTCCATCTGTATTGTCCAGTTTCATTCTTCCTCACCTTCCCTCCCAGCCATCCCCCAGCCTTGCCATTCTTAAAGGGATCTTAGATGATATAGAATTGTTCATGTTTCTCTCCGGACCTCAATATTTCATTCAGCTATCCTGTTCTCAAAAGTCTCTAGTAAATAGGTAGCAAACTCGATCTGAGGAGTTAGGCACAGTATAGTGCATTGTGGAAAGAGGGAGGAGTTCAAAACTAGGATCCAAATATCCGAGACTCACAGGTGAGGAAGAATGAAAATGGATAACACAGATTGAACATTATGGTAAGTACATAACTTCTTTTATTTATTTATTAGTTTGTTTCATTCTTTTGGCTTCCAATCTTTTGTAATCAATATTTTTCTAATTCAGGGGTTTGTGTTTTTGATGTACTGTAAGTTTTTGTTGTGTCTTTTGGCTTTTCCCGGTTAGGGATCGCCACAGCGGAACTCCTGTCCGCTAATGACTGGCAGATAGATTTTTATGTGCCGAGTTGCCAGCCCTGACGCACAACCTTCAACGAAGGTACGCCCATTCACTCATGTCTCCACGCAGAAGACGCTCTAGCTGAGAATCGAACCAGACAGCGTCTTATTGTGAGGCGACAACGTTACCGCAGTACTACCACTGTAGCTTTTGATGTACTGTAAGTGAAGCAGAATATATCTGGTCATGTATCATTTTGTTAAAGGTAGCTTTGACTGAAAGAGAAAAAAAAAAAAAACAGTAGATCCGATGTTCTGTTTTTGTCCAATTCATTGTTTGGGATGTGTGATCTGATCTCAGCACCTTATTCCAGAGCTTTGGATCTGAGGATCTGAATCTTACCTTACCCACAGTTCCCTCCTTTTACCTAATTTACCTGACATCTCATTTGCTGCCAGTTTCATACAGATATGTTTTCCGAGAGCTCTTGCAGTTTGTTCACAGTAAGTGAAAGAGGATACTTTTTTTTCCTCTTGAGACTCCTCCCTTTAAGTTTTGTAGCATAAGATAGTATAGTGTAACTGTTAGGATTAAATTTCTGTAGCATTTTTAGGATTTAATATATTTTTTCTTACAGTTATTGTTATTCATTAGAGTGTTCTGGTGTGTTTCTAGATAGTTCTGTAGTTATCTTATTAATATTGTTTAGTGTTGTACTAGTGTGTGTTATTTGTAATAGGAATTTTGGATAATGTTTCTTAGAAGTATGTTTTTGAATTGTGTAGTTTATAGAGAAGTATTTATAGTCTTCTGATGTCAGACAAACCTTCAGGTTTTAAGAAGTGTTCAGCTTGCGGACACAAGATCCCTCCCCAGGATCCTCATTTCCTCTGTGTGTACTGTTAAGGTGCTTCTCATTTACAGGCAAATTTTGATGTATGTGTTGCCTTTGGCTCTAGATCTATATAAAGTAGGAGGGAAAAACTTACTATAAAAGGCTTGCTTTCCTCACAGACAGGGTCTTCTACTCCATTTATGTGTTCTGAGTCAAGATCACCATCAGCTTCTCCCAGCACAAAGAACAGAAAAGAGAAAGAAAAGAATAAGACTAAAGAGAAACATAGAAGAAAAGGATAAGTCTTCAGAAAGAAGGTCTGAGGAAAAGAAGTTAGAAGAGAAAAGACTGGTGAAATCAAGGAGAAAGGTCCTCCAGATCCATCTCTTCTTTCAGGTTCGGTTCCCAAACATTGAGGCAGTCATATCCACTTGTCAGCTGCATCCTGATTCCCTCTCTTCCAGCTACCTTTTCTCTGGAGCCAGTGATTCCTCAGCTTCATTCACCAGTCTTAAAGATAACCTTCCTTCCAGACCCTCTTCTGAAGCATCATCATTGAGGTTGGTCCAATCCACCAGAAATCTCAAGGAAATGGATGTTGACAGAATGATGAAGAAATTCTTGAGGACAAAGATCCAACTGGGAGTCCTCTCGGTGCCATTCTGAGAGGAGGTCTGAGTAAAGGCCCATTGACACAGTGAGGTTTTTCACCAGTACCAGTTATATGTTCAGAACTGGTTCCCATAGGTCCAAATCTTTCCGGTGCACCTCAGTCAAATCCAACAGACCAAGGAACCTCTATCAGAACAACATAACTTACTGTCTCAAATCTGATGCTGTCAGATCAAGACAAGTTCCTGAGCTGAAGCATCAGTGTTGGGTTCCTGGTGGTGGAGTCGACACCGAGATTCTCAGAGCCATCCCTTCCTCTCAGTGCCTCAGCACTGGATAGCTCGGGTCCAATGTCGTCATCAGAGCTGACCTCAATTGGAGCAGGGAAACTTCCTGAGTTATTTGACAGAAAGAATGTTTTCTTGGCTCCACTAATGGTGTTGGCTTTGAAAAGGGCTTTGTTTGGCAAAGAAGACAGGTGCATGCACTAAGTTTGTATCCATTCCGACACCCAGTGGAACTTGTTCCTTACACATCTCATTCAGATGGACAGGGATGATCAGAACCCATAAACTTTGAGACTACTTGACACACAATTTTCCAGTCTTATTCTGCCCTATCTCCGTCATAACCCCAAGGAAGCAGACATGCAAACGGAAGCACATAAACTCCTCTCCGTAGTCAGTCACTGAAGTCACAGATTTGGATAACAGAGAGGTATTCCCTAGATCCCCGTGAAAGTTGTCACATTTGGAGACATCCTGGTATTGATAAAGGGGAAGGGAGGTTGGTCCACTGAAACGCCTTCTCTAGATGAATCTGTGTTTCTGAAAGCTTTTGAGTCTGGCTTATCTGCGTCTTAAGTGGTTCCCTCTCCAGATGCCCTCATAGATGTCATGGTATGGAAAGAACCTGGTGTTATAGAATCAATTCCCAAAAAAGCTGGCAACATTTTGGTTTCCCAGGAGATAGGAAGCATTGGACAAAAAGGACCCCCAGTAGATGCCATGGTAGTAGCAGCAGCCACAAAGAAAACTGTCTGAGGAGAGTTCTTCTGTCCACCCCCCTAAGAGAGTCAAGGGTGTTGCACAGATTAGGGAAACAAGCATATGCTTCAGTGACCTTTGCACTCAGAGTGCTGAACTACCTTGCACACTTATGAGATTTTCAAGTCCATCTCGGGTAGCTTGGATGTTCAAAAAACAGTGGACACCCAAATGTCTACCCTGCAATCTATCTCTAATGTAGGCATGCGTCTGCTGTCCAGTGCAGTAGATGGCATAGCAAGAGCAGGTGATGTATGTATTACCATGTGATGCCATGCCTGGATGTAGCTGTGTGATTTTGCAGAAAGCTTCAAGGCATTCTTTATTAATGCTCCTTTTGACAGTTCCACTCTATTTGGACCCAAAGTTAGAGAGATGCTCAGCACAAGTGAGCAAGACAGTAAGACACTGTCTGCCATAGGAACCCATTTCTCCAGCCTGAAAAGATATTTCCAGGAATCAAAGAGGTGGTAAGAAAACGAGGTTCAGAAAATCAAAGGGTTTTCACCATGACACTCCTGGGGACAGACATGCCCTAGAGACAGAGGCGGACTACATAACCAGGGTTTCCGTGGTCCTTTCACCATGATACTTTTTCAATACCCCTGAAGGGTTACCTGGCTTCTGCACACTGGAGGCAGTCAGGGGGCATTCAACCTTATACCCAGAAGCCTGGTAAAGCAGTATTTCAGATTCCTAGGTGTTATGGATAATCACCAGAGGCTATACCATTCCCTTTTATATCCTCCAAAGAAGAGATTAAGGATTCCTGATATTCCACCCAGTTGGAATCCAGCAACAAAAGATGTTCATCGTATTACACTGCTGCAGTCATCACACTTGGGGTTATCCTGCCGTCAGAAGGTCCCGCAGTCGGCCAGTGTTCCAAAGTCTTGGTCCGGCGTCGGTTGCTGTCGCTTCTTCCCTGACGTCAAGTGCGCCAGGGGTATATAAGAGGCATCCAGTACCATTTTCTTCAGTCTTTCTTGCCACGCGGTGCCCGAAGCAGAAGCAGTTTGCAATTGCCAGTCGGCCAACTCCTGAGATTTTCAAATTGAATTTCAGACCGAAGTCTTCAATAAAGTTAAGTACCTCGTTGGGGAACCTTTTCTTGCCTCAGTCCGATGTCAGAAAAAGTTAACAATTGCATTTCTTGTGGGAAGCAAATACCTCATAAGGACTTTCATTCTTATTGTATTCCTTGCCTAGGCACAGACCACAACGTCACAGGTTGTCGGTTTTGTGCTAGGTTTAACAAACGAACTATTAAACGTCGGTCTGATTTCGCCCGACATTATTTTGGTAAGAAATTTAATTATACCATGCCGTCGGAGCAGCCGACGACCGGAATGCATAAAAAACGCAAAGATAAGGACAGGCAGCCGAGACCCAAACATGACTCCAAGGCCTCTGCTAGGCCAGTCGCCGGTTCTCCGGTTTTCAGTGAGGCGCCTACGCAGCCCCTGACAACCGCTGATTTAGAACCCCAGGCGGCATCCGATTCCCAAGCGGAGATTGCTAGGCCTCCACAACCTTTATCTTTAGGCCCTTCTGACTCCATGGCTGAAGGAGATTCCGGGGCAGTTGAAACGCCTTCAGTTGCAGAAAGTGTCTTCAGACCGACTACACTCACTATTAAATCATATGCAAAACTGAAAACTCCTTTAAAAGCAAAGAAGACTGTACAGCATTCTCCAGTACAAGGTACCATGCCTAAGAAACAGATGCTTAAGATGACTGAAGACTTAATTACCCTAATCAGGGATTTCCATCCCCCTCCTGATAAAAGGCCTAGACAGGAGGAGGACTACTCTTCCTCTGACCAGGTTTCAGTTTCCTCAGATTCTTCTGAGGAACAGGAATACTCTTTTCCCCCTTATGAAGACTCTGATGCTGAAGAGTCTATCCCTTCAGCATCTCCCCCAGAAGACTACTCTTTTGGGGAAAATTTACATACCATGAGGGAACATTTCCACTGGGAAGGCCAGGATTACTCTGATTCTAAGAAAAGGCTCCAAGAGTTCTTTTTACTACCCCAGCACAGACCACTTGCTATTCCACCCATGCTAGACATTGTGGATGATGTTTATTCAGAATCTAGCCTTAACCCAGATTCACTACTTCTTGCACCAGCCAAACCAGACAGATACTACAGAGTCTCTGACTCACACAAATTCCTATATAAAAGCCCTGTTGCTGACCCAGAAACCATTTCCCAGGGTCCCAAATGGGTAAAGGCCTCTATTGCTAAAAATCCTGTACCCTCTGAAAGGGATTCCAGTGCACTAGACAGATGGGGAAAGAAAGTATATACCTCAGCTACTCTAGCTATGAGGGCCTTAAATTGCCAGTTTCACATGCTGAAATATCAACAATATTTGATGTCTCAATTAAAACAAAAAAATGATCACACATACAGAGCAGTCTGATTACAAGGAAATGCAAGATTTGTTGCATGCAGCTGAACAAGTGGGAAAACATACTTTGCAATGTGGATTTGATTCATGGGAAGCTTCTTGTAGAGCAGCAGTGACAGGGTCTGTCATACGTACGCATGCTTGGTTAAAAGAACAAACTTTACCTGATCATGTTAAAGCAAAGTTATTGGATGCACCTTTACAGCAGGATGTTTTATTTGGTGTAAAAGTAGAAGAGGTTTTAAAGAAAATGGAGGATAAGGCAAAATCTATGCAGACGGTCAAGGATTTTTTACAGGTTCAACCCCCTCGTTTCAGCAGAAATTGGCCAACCAAAAACTGGTCCTTTCCAGCTTCTGACAGACCACAGAGGGGCAAATACAGATGCCCAAGGGGCAGAGGTCAGTCACAAGGCTGTTACAAGCCTCAACAATGTGGTGCCACAACCCAGAAAGGAGGAGAAGACAGGTCTCAAACTATCAGAAGACAGACACAATGACTTACCCCTCAGACTGCCAAGCAAATCCCTCTTGGCAGCTCCCTTGGGAGGAAAACTAGCACTTTTTGCAGACAACTGGCACATCATCACAAAAGACAAATGGGTTCTAAATATTGTATCTCAAGGATACAGATTCCACTTTCACACTTTACCAAGGATAAAAGGAATGCCAAACCTGCCACCAAATCAATGGGCAGAGGCTCAAAAACAAATTACAGCTCTCATGGACATGAGAGCCATTCAACAGGTTCCTACACAGGAGCAAGGACAAGGATTTTACTCAAGACTCTTTCTAGTTCTCCGAAAGGACAAAGCCTGGAGACCCATTCTGGACCTCTCAATTCTAAACACATATCTGGAAGTACCCAAATTCAAGATGCTTACACTACAGCATCTTCTTCCCATGCTGGGCAAGAAGTCTTGGCTAGTAACGTTGGACCTCAATGAGGCATACCTGCATGTCCCTATCAGACAAAATTGCAGAAGATACTCCGATGTATAGCAGGTTCAACCCATTACCAATTCTCTGCACTGCCATTTGGCTTATCTACTGGCACGAGTAATTGCATACTGCAGACAAAGAGGAATTCAAATATATCCATACCTGGACGACTGCCTTATTCAAGCAGAAAACAAGAACATTCTTTTAAAGCATCTGGCGTTTGTCAAAAACCTATTAGGTTGCCTAGGGTACACAGTAAACGAAAAGAAGTCAAAACTAGTGCCCTCACAAGACATAATATTCCTGGGTGTCAGCTTAAATACAACGGCCCAGATGGCTTATCTCACGCCAGACAAGCAAGGACAACTGACTCAATACTTCAGAATGATGGCAACAAAGACCCAACTCCCTGCAAGAAAAATTCTGCAGGCCTTGGGATTCATGGCATTTTGCATACTACTAATACCATATGCAAAACTGCATATGAGGAAATTACAATGGTACCTGAAAAGCGTATGGACTCAACAAAGCCACAGCTTGGAAACAATAATACCACTCATTCCCTGCCTTCAACAGGAGTTTCTATGGTGGGCTCATGCATGTCACCTCAACAAGGGTCAGCCTTTTACCTTACTCACAGCCAGGCAAACTATAACAACAGATGCATTGGATTATGCCTGGGGAGCACACATGGCAGGACAGTGTATTCAGGGCAAATGGTCTGCAGATCAGAGGCATCTACATATCAATCAAAAAGAGATGCTAACTGTACAAAATGCCCTAACAGCTTTCAAGGACTTCTTACATCCAGGACAACTCCTAATAAAGACGGACAACACCACAGTGATGTGGTATATAAACAAGCAAGGGGGCACACATTCCTACCCCCTATGCAGGCAAGCAATGACCTTGTGGAACACAGCACTAACCTACCAAGTTCAACTACAAGCACAATTCCTGCCAGGAAAGAAAAACACATTGGCAGAAGATCTAAGCAGAAACATCATAGATCCTCACGAGTGGAAACTAGATCCACAAGTATTCGCAATGATAACTCAAAAATGGGGGAGCCCAGACATAGATCTGTTTGCCTCCTCCCAAAACTACCAACTATAGAAATTTTGCACAAGGACATACCACACACTAGCTTGGAAAGTGGACGCCCTCTCATTCAGTTGGAAAACATTAACAGTGTATGCCTTTCCACCACTGCCTCTTCTGGCAAAGGTGCTGCTGAAAGCCAGATTAGAGAGGCCACAAATGATACTCATTGCTCCAGACTGGCCACGCCAACACTGGTATCCAATACTAAGGAGCATGGCTCAAGGCCCACCATGGATTTTACCTCATATTCCTCACCTGCTCACTCAGCAAAACAAATAGATTCTACACATCCAGCTCACGACTTTAAATCTGGCTGCATGGCAAATTACCTAAACAAGCAGTCAGCACTTCTCTCTAAAGCTGTTATGGATGTCATTCTGGAGGCCAGGAGGCCCAGCACCAGGAAAGCCTATTCAGACAAATGGAAAAGATTCTGCGCCTGGAACCAGGCTAAAGGCCAAAATCCCCTTGTCCCAAATATTCCTCAGATTCTACAATACTTAACTGAGGTGTTGCACAAAGGACTTTCCTTTTCATCTATTAAGATCCACGCCTCAGCTATTTCAGCTCAATACAACATGGATCCTCCTATATTTTCACATCCATTACTAAGACAGTACCTCAGAGGGGCTAAGAACATAACACCGCCCCGGAGAGCACCAACACTAACTTGGGATCTCAACTTTGTTTTGGAAAGACTTACACTACCACCCTTTGAACCAGATTTTACAGCTGATTTACAGTTTCTATCATGGAAAACTGCCCTGCTGCTAGCAATAACTTCAGCACGAAGAGTCTCAGAGCTACAGGCCCTAATGGCAGTGGAGCCTTTCATCATTTTTCATCAAGACAGAGTCGCTTTACGAACTAACCCTTCCTTTATGCCAAAGGTGGTATCCAGTGTGGCCCTAAACCAAACCATTCATTTGCCCACCTTTTATCCAAACCCCCAGAACAAAGGGGAAAGGCTCCTACACTCTTTGGACATTCACAGGCAATTATGTTACTACTTGGATAAAACTAAGGCTTTCAGGAAATCTGACCAGCTCTTTGTATCCTATGCTGCAGGATCACAAGGAAAGGCGATCTCAAACCAGACCATTTCAAAATGGATAGGACATTGTATCCGTTTCTGCTACACACACCATGGGAAACCTGTACCTGGTAACATTAGGCCCCATTCCACCAGGGCTACAGCAACATCAACAGCCTTCCTCAGAGGGGTACCAACCAAGGATATTTTGGAGGCTGCAACTTGGAGTTCAGTGCACACCTTCACCAAGCACTATCACTTACCTCTATACTCTAAAACCAGAGCTGGCTTTGCCACTGCAGTTCTGCAGGGCCTACTAGCTTCTCCATACCCTGTTTAGTTCCACCGCCCATCCTTAGCTTTGGGATTCAACCCAAGTGTGATGACTGCAGCAGTGTAACACGATGAACATAGTACAGTTTTGTACCTACCATAAATGTAGATGTTCGAGTGTTCACACTGCTGCAGTCCAGGTTACCCTCCCTCCATCCCCTCTGACTTAGCTGAACTTTTCTATACCTTTCTATCCTGTACAACCTTTGTGGTGTATTTGCTTGTAACTGAAGGTATTCCTTTTATTCCTTTTATATGTTTTATTAGCAGTATGTATTGCCTACCTACTTGGGGGCACCTGACATTTGGGGCAAGAAAAACTGAAGAAAATGGCGTTGGATGCCTCTTATATACCCCTGGCGCACTGACGTCTGGGAAGAAGTGACAGCAACCAACGCCGGACCAAGACTTTGGAACTCTGGCCGACTGCGGGGACTGCCTGACGGCAGGATAACCCCAAGTGTGATAACTGCAGCAGTGTGAACACTCGAACATCTACATTTATGGTAGGTACAAAACTGTACTTTTCATGTTGCCAGAAAAAAAAAGGGTTCCCCCAGATCAATTAGAATCTGAAGTTTATTCCAGGTTCTTTTTAATTCCAAATAAGATGGGACCTCGGGCCAAATTTGGACCTCAGCCACCTCAGTCAATTTGTGAAACAGATGAAGTTCTGGATGGTCATGGTAAATTCCATACTACCCCTGTTGATGAATGATGATTAAATGTGCTCTACAGGTCTCCAGGATGTCTGCTATCTATGTATAAAGATTGAGAGTCAATCCAGGAGATTTCTCAGTGTCGGCTGGGAGCCAATCTTTATCAGTTTAGTGCACTGCCATTCTGTCTCACCACAGACCGCCCCCCCCAGGTATTCACCAAGATTATGACAGTGGTAACAGCTCATCTCTGACTGCAAGAGACCCAGGTCTTCTTATATCTAGATGATTTGCTCCTAACTGCAACTTCCAGGATCTACTGCTACAACAACAAACACTACTGCCCCATCTTACAGACTAATTAGGGATCACAGTGAATCATGCAAAAACCCAACTACCTTCCATTCAGCAGGTAAAATTCATAGGACGTCATATCAACACAGTTTCACAAATTGCCAAACTTCCAGCAGCAAGAGTGCTGTCCTTCAGATTGGTGTTTTCTCAAGTTAATTCAGCATCCTCAACCACAAGCCAAGATTGATTCTTCATTTGTCAAGTCTGATGGCCTCTACCATTACTTTAGTTCCACTAGTGAGATCTCACATGAGACCACTTAGTCCAATGTTCACAGCATCTTCATCCTCTCCATGTCAGAATTAGTCTCACTGAAGAATGCAGAAACCATATAAAATGATGGGTAACCTCTCCATCAGTTACAGAAGAGAGACTTTTTTGTCCAGCAGCACCCTCAGGCCACAGTAAACACAGATGCTTCCCTCCTAGGATGGGAGTGTATTTTGAGGGGAAGATGGTTCAAGGTACTCAGTCATCTGTGGAGGCCATCCTTCTCATCAGTATCTTGGAGATGAGAGTGGTCCTCCTATCACTGCAGTAGCAATAAATGTAGCAGTTTCTTTGTTCTCATCCATTCACAGGGACAGTCACCGATAAATGCTGTAGTCCTCATTTGGCCTCTTGGGTCTTCTGTATGCATGCCTATCAACATCCCTCCTGACAAAATTCATTCAAAAAACTATGAGATGCATGACCAAAGTGATCCTCATTGCTCCATTCTGGCCCTTGCAGGTTTGGTTCCCCGCCCTTTGGCTTCATTTGCTACATCTTCCCTGGGGGCTGGATCCCAGTCCATATCTTCTCAGTCACCCATCTTAGATGCCTCTACCAGATCTAAAAGCCCTAAAATTAACTGCATGGTTTCTCCAATATTAACGATAGCCAGATATGCCAGGTGCCTTCTTAAAAGCAGTCAACCAGAAAGGCTTATAAAAGTAAATGTAGAAAATGTTCTATTTTGGCTGTATCAAGGAGACTGAGCCCCTTTTCTGCTCACCTTCCATCAATACTGGAATTTGTTTCAGAACTTTTTTACCAAGTATCTAGGTTTTCTGCCATCGAAATACAATTGACTGCCATATCAAATTTTCACATAAGTCATAATACTGCTTCCATTGCTTCTCTTAGAGTCTCTAAAACTTTCCTCCAAGGAGCTTTTTTTTACTGAGGCCTCCAATTCAGGACCCAGTTCCCCCCATGGGATGTCACAATCATGCTTCAGTTATTAACTCAAAAACCCTTTGAACAAGCAGCATCAGGGGCCATGAGTATCTTTCTTGGAAAACTGTTTTTCTAATTGCCAGTACATCTGCTAAAAGAATTTCTGACTTACAAGCATTCTCATGCAAGTCAGCTTTTGTCATTTTCCACAAAGAGAGAGTGCTAATGAGAACAAATTCTACTTTTCCCAAAAGTGAGAGAGAGAGAGAAAGAGAGAATGAGACATAAACATTGATTAAAATGTGGAAGCAAAGTTGATTGATGCTTGCATTTTGATAAGCCAACTTAATGAAAACCAGGAGCAGTGAAAATTAAAAATATAGGTAAGAGAAAATTGAAGTCTACCACTATATTCAGGTCAAATTTGTTTGAGTAATGGCAGTTTTATGGAAAAGGTTTTCTAAGATAAACTGTAGTGTGGATTTAGGGGCAGTGGCAGAGTTACGATTAGAATTAGCACATGTTAATAAGGAAGGATAGGCGGGGGGGGGGGCTACACACACACACACACACACACACACACACACACGCACACATACAAATCAGCTAATGCAAAAACTTCTGGTATAGCCAAACATTTCCTCATTAACAACCAAAGCACACACAACTTCCACTCCAACACACACCACCCACACTAAAAAGTCTTTCGGCTTTTCCTGGTTAGGGGTCACCACAGCGGAACTCCGGTCCACCCATGATTGGCAGTGGATTTTACAGTGCTGAGTTGCCAGCTGGATGCCCAACCTTCAACGAAGGCTCGCCTGTTCACGCTCACACCTGCCTGCATGTCTTTAATGTCACTCGACTGCGAGGAGGACATGCAGACTCCACACAGAAGGCGCTCCAGCCGAGAATTGAACGTTAGAAACTCTTGCTGTGAGGCGATAAAGCTTAACCACTGCGGCTTCACACACCACCCACAATCACAGAACTAAATCTGTCCGTACTCTAGCCTTTACTCTAACCCCAGTCCACATACACTTGCATCTCTTAATGACAGACTTTTGCTATAACTGAAACTTTTAGCATTTGAATCCAAAATAAACACCTTCTACAAGCAAACCTACTCCTTTTGAAGAGTGCAAGACTCAAACTGTATTCCGCTTGACTAAAGCTGCATTCAACTAAACTTGCACATAATCACTCTGTCACTCAAGCAACTAGCTAACAGAGTGACAGCTTACAGTGAAATATATATTTGTATATGTCTACGTCTGTTTATATATATGTAGATATATATATATATGTGTGTGTGTGTGTGTGTGCGCGCGTGCTTGCATGAGTGCACATGTGCATTTTAACATAGTTATGGAAAATTTGTAAATGGCCTTTAAATGTGCCTTCAGAATGTATATGGTTGTATGGGTTGTGAGAATAGTCTCACAGCAATTGGGTAGATCAAAATGCCTTAATTGCCAGTCACTGTGGTATAAAAGTGAGTATTCTGTAAGGCTAAATACTAAAAATTAGTTCTTTAGTTAGAACGTTATCTAAAGGAGGATCTGGAACTGGAAGTTTAGAAACAGAGAGAGAGAGACCAGTTGAAGCTAACCTGTGGAATATACCTTGTAAAGTAGCTGTGTTTGAGAGCTGAAGATTTAGCATGGGAGAGGTCTGCAGCCTTGGATAGCTAAAAACAAACAACCTGTATCCTAGAAGGGCTATGGACTGAACAGTTATGAAAGTACTGTTCGCATTATTTTGGAACTGCAAAGTCAAGTAGGCTAATATTCATGGGGATTACTGAATAAACCTATGATCTGAAGTAGGATATTCATTTGTCTGCAACCTGTGGGTTATGGATCCGATATCGGATCCGAACCGGCATGGTTTTCCAGCTATGGATCCAAGCTCTCAGCTCCTCTCCTCACCCATAATGCCCTGCTCTACCCTCATGACCTCAGATCTCGTTTGCCGCGCTGGTGACTGGATTGGTATCTATAGCTCTCAGCTAAGTGCTAGTTTTATATCTGTTAATTCAGAATTTTTGAAGTTTTTTGTGCATATTTGTATGAAAGTTTAGGTATCCCTCTTTGATAGTTTTATTTAGAGTTAAATTAAGTATTTTTTTCCCTCCCCTCGCTGTTGGCGTAGTGTGTGTGTGTTGGGCCTGTGTGTCTGTATTTGTTTTAGTTACTTTTAATTAGTAGCTGTATAGATTTGGATGGCTGAACAGCCCAAATCTGTATTCTCTAAATGCTCTGAGTGTGGCCATAAGCTCTCCCCGGCTGATGGCCACACTCGGTGTGTTAGTGCCTGGGGTTGAACACCTCACATCTGGATGCTCCATTTGTGCAGGGTTCAACCCCAGGGCACTGAGGAGCGGAGGTCCAAGCTTGTCTTGGCGGGCCTTTACCGGACTCGGCTCCGACCTCCGCTTATTCGGGAGTAACCGTGGTTTCGGTTATTCCCTCCGTGGCACCCCCTCCTGCTCCTGGGACTCATCCTCCCATTTCTGGAGAGGAGAGGGATGCTAGAAAGGACCGGAGGAGAAGCACAAGCGGCGGGCCGAGACCTCTGTTTCGCCCCGCCAGCCAAGCGGCTTCTCCCGGCTCCGTCGGCTCGGTCTCCTCCTTCGGCCCGTCCCCAGTGTGCTTTTCACCGGGTGCTGAGGAGGAGGAGACCTGATCTCCGCCGAGGCTATCGAGGAGGCACTCCAGGCCTACCTCGGTAGCCTCGCCGAGATCCACATATAGCTCGATGCTGATCTGGACCGGATGATGAGAAGATTCATCCAGGCCCAGATGCAGATGGGAGTGTCTTGCCTCCTCTGGGGAGCTCAACACCCTTTTAAACCTATTGCTCCTTCTCCGACCCGCTATCCGGGTTCGGAGCAGCTGGAGCCGAGCAGCTGAGCCGGGGTGGGTCGGCGCCGATAGTACTTGGTACTCGGATCCGACCCTGCCCTCGAGTGCATCGGATCCGACCTCGGAGCCTGGATCCGAGCCTCGGATCCGGGGATCAGTGCTCCTTCGCACCGCCTGTGTCGGAGCGCACTGTCCTTCGGATCCGAGCGATTGGCGCTGGCTCGATCCACTCTTCGGATCCGAGGGGAGCCGATTGTCGGATCCTTTGGTCGAGGTCGGCTCCCTTCGGCGTTTGATGTAGTGGAGAGGGCCCTGTTGAGGGTCTCCGGACCCCGGCACTTGTTCCGCTCCGTCCCGCCCCTCTGCACTGGGCCAGGCTTCCACCATCCGCCCCTGGGACAGCCCGCTTGTGCCCCAAGTTGCTCCTACGGCAGAAATTGCTGCTTGTGCGCACTCCTCTGGCAGCCCCCCCGAGGATGTCCCTCGCAAGCATACGTGCAAAAGGAGGCACATTGACTCCCCCGAGTCTCTCACAGAAGACACGGACTTGGAGGAAGGGGAAGGCTCCCCACGGTCACCCCCCGAGGATGTCTCATTTGGAGACATCATGGAAATGCTCCGTATAAGGGGGGGGTGGTCTGCCCCCAAGTCTTCCTCGGACGAGTCCGTGTTCTTGGAGGCATTTGAAGTGGGCCCGTCTACCTCTTGGGTGTCCCCCCCTGCCGACCCCCTGGTGGACCTTATTACCACCAGGGCGTGGAAGGAACCGGACACCGTGGAGCCAATTCCTAAGAGGCCAGATAGGATCCTTAGCCCACCGTCCGACCGTGCCCATTGGAGTAAGGGGCCTCCGGTAGATGCCATGTTGACGGCGGCGGCCACCAAGAGGGAACTTGCTCAGGAGAGTCCCTCAGTCCACCCCCCGAGCAAGGAGTCTCGGATGATGGACCGCTTGGGGAAGCGGATGTTTAGTTCAGCGACCTTCTCGGTAAGGGCGCTGAACTACTTGGCACATGTCATTAGGATGCAGCGAGATCTTATTAAAGAATACGCTGCATCCTCCCCAGAGTCCATTTCGGAGGAGGACAGGGTTCTGCACTCCACCCGTATGGCCACTCTTAGGTCAGTTACTAATACCTCTATGCGGCTACTCTCCCACGCAACGGAAGGCGCCGCTAGAGCTGCGGGACAGGACTAGTCACTAGACGCCAGGCCTGGCTCCGTCACTGCGATTTTTCTGAGCCCTTCAAAGCGCCATTTGCGAACGCCTTTGATGGTTCTGCTCTGTTTGGCAAAACCGCTCATGAGACATTGACCCAGAGCGAGAAAGACGGGAAGACGCTGTCTGCCGTCGGAATCCGCTTCTCTGCACCCCAGAGGCCCTACTCTAGGAACCAAAAGGGTCAGAAGAAGATGTGGTTCGAAGTCGCAGCAGTCCCAGCCTGCTCGGACAACCAGTCCTTCCGTGGCAGAGGAGGACAGGGAGGACGCCGCCCTAGAGGCAGAGGGGCTCCCAGAAACTTCGGGTCCAGGGAACCTTTCTCTGAACGGCCCGCAGCAACCCTGAGGTTGCCCGACTGCTCCACTCTGGAGGCAGTCGGGGACGTTGGGCACCTAGCGGCATGGGAGTCCATAACATCGGACCGCTGGGTTCTCCAAATCATATCCAGAGGATATCGCATCCCTTTCCTTCACCTTCCAAAGTTGAAATCCCTCCCAGACGTCCCACCCGGTCAACGGGAGGCCGCTTTGGCAGAAATTGGACATCTGCTAAAGAAAAGAGCCATCCAGCCCGTCCCCCCAGACCAGATCGGATCAGGGTTCTACTCCAGATTCTTTTTAGTGCCAAAGAAGACGGGGGAACTAAGACCAATCCTAGACCTCTCTCTCTTGAATCTGGCAGTCCCCAAAGAAAAATTCCGAATGGTCACTCTGCAATCTATTCTCCCCCTTCTGGGAGAAAATCACTGTATGTGCTCGATAGACCTCAAGGATGCGTACTACCACATCCTGATGGACAGGCGCCCAGGAGGTTTCTCCGCTCGGCTGGGAGCCAGTCACTACCAGTTCCGGGTCCTTCCCTTTGGTCTCACCACAGCCCCCAGGGTGTTCACCAAAGTATTAGCAGTGGTAGCGGCCCACCTGAGGCTTCAGGGGTGCAGGTCTTTCCCTACCTGGACGACTGGCTTCTTACCCCCAACAAGGCATCTACTTTTATTGGCGCGAGACTCCTTTCTCCATCTTGCTCCTTTTCTGGGCATCACAATAAATACAAAGAAATCCAACCTGGCGCCCACACAGCTCTTAGATTTTATAGGGGCCAGGCTAGACACAAGGAGTTTACGAGCCTTCCTCACTGCGGACAGAGTTCAAAATCTGCAGCTCCAGGTGCGGGCCATTCTCCACTCAAGTTCTGTTCCGGCGGAGTTGGTGCTGAGGGCTCTAGGGTCCATGGCATCAGCTATAGCACTTCTTCCTCTTGCCAGGCTCAATATGCGCATTCTACAGTGGACGCTCTTAGTACAGTGGTCATACCTTGCTCTCCCCATGCATCATCCCATAGCGATCAGCAAGGCTTGCAAGCGGTCCCTCTTGTGGTGGCTCCACTCCCCGGATCTCCACAGAGGCCGCCCATTTTGTGCTTCTCCCCCTCTCGCCACGGTGAGCACGGACGCCTCCTGCCTCGGGTGGGGGGGGCACTTTGCGGGCCGGACCGTCCAAGGCACGTGGGACGATTCAGAGACCTTACTGCATATCAATGTTCTAGAGATGAGAGCAGTGCTCTTAGCGTTGCTAGCACTTCAGGACTTTCTTCCCTTGGGAACAATTGCGATTCAATCGGACAACATGTCTGTTGTCTGGTACATCAACAAGCAAGGGGGAACAAGGTCTTACCTCTTTGTCGAGAAGCCATGAGAGTGTGGGAATGGGCAATCTCCACCAACCGCTTAATAGCAACGCACATTCCGGTCGGTCCAACATCCTAGCGGACAAGCTCAGTCGCACCATTCTGACCCCTTACGAGTGGTCTCTCAATTGTCAAGTAGCGAACGCATATTCGCACGGTGGGGAACCCTTCATGCGATCTTTTGCCTCTCCCTCAAACACCAAGTGCGACAGTTTTTCGCTCTGATACCTCCTCCGGAGGTACCCCAAGAGACGCCTGGTGCATGCTTGGCCACCCGGTCTTCTGTATGCTTATCCACCCTTGCCTCTGATGCTCCAAGTTCTTCAGAAAGCCTCTCGGGTGGGTTGCAGAATGATTCTCATTGCTCCATTCTGGCCTCGACAGATCTGGTTCCCCTTCCTAAGGTCTCACTCGGTGAATCCTCCTTGGATTCTAGATCCCATCCCGGATCTGATATCCCATCCATCCTGCATTCCTCCTCCGAATCTGGACAACCTGAAGCTGACCGCTTGGCTGCTCCAGTTCCACTCTTGATTAGGACTCCCGGTATTTCATCACTGGTTAAGGCAATTTTGGTGGCAGCTCATAAACCATCCACTAGAAAGGTTTGCCGAAGCAAGTGGAAACGTTTTTCTTTGTGGGCGGAGCGGCAAGGCCTGAATCCCTTCACGGTTCCTCTTCCTTTAGTGCTTGACTTTCTAACCACTCTCTTTAACGATGGTGCCAGCAGTTCCACAGTCAAAGTACAACTGGCGGCAATTTCTCATTATCACATTGGCCATGACTCTAATCCTCTTATGTCAGCCAAATTGTGTAAAATTTTTCTTAAAGGTACTTTTCTTCTCAGGCCCCCTATAAAGCAAGCAGTTCCTCCTTGGGACCTTTCTCTGGTCCTACAGGCCTTGACCGCCCCTCCTTTCGAGCCAGCGGCTACGGTGGATCTCAAATTCTTGTCCTACAAGACAGCCTTTTGGTAGCCATTACATCGGCCAAGAGAGTTTCTGAGCTTCAAGCATTATCAGCTAAACCTCCTTACTTGGTATTTCATCCGGACCGTGTCTACCTCAGGACCAATCCGTCCTTTCTTCCTAAAGTCGCTTCTGAAGCAAACATCAATCAGTCCATTAACCTCCCTGTTTTCTTCCCTAAATATGAAAACAAAGGTGAATATAAGCTACATTCATTAGATGTTCACAGGCAACTTAGATTTTATCTGAACAGGACGGCTGGTCATAGGCAATCCGACCAGTTGTTTATTTCCTTTGCAAAATTCAATTTGGGCAAGCCAATTTCTAAAGTTTCTCTGTCCGCTGGATTTCACAGTGCATCTTATTGGCTTATCAAGCTTCAGGAAGGCACCGGAGGGTGTTCATGCCCATTCAACCCGGTCAGTATCTACCTCGGCAGCCTTCAAGGCTAGGATTCCTCTAGATGATATTTGTGCAGCAGCCACGTGGGCTTCATCTCATACTTTTATTTCCCACTATAAGTTGGATCTTGCATCTAGGGTAGAGCATCCTTTGGCTCAGCGGTGCTCGGAATATCCTTCCATGATGGCCGCCCAAGATTCAGGTAGCTGGGGACTCTGTCCCACAGGTTGCAGACAAATGAATATCCTACTTCAGATTTAGAAGTTATGTACTCACCATAACGTTCCATCTGAGTAGGTGTATTCATTTGTCTGCAACCATCCCGCCCTCCTATCCCCCTGGCCTTTCAGTTTCCTGCATATTCTATGTTACCCTTTTCAGGGTGTTGTTGCTTTGGCAAACTCGATCTGAGGTCATGAGGGTAGAGCAGGGCATTATGGGTGAGGGGAGGAGCTGAGAGCTTGGATCCATAGCTGGAAAACCATGCCGGTTCGGATCCGATATCGGATCCATAACCCACAGGTTGCAGACAAATGAATACACCTACTCAGATGGAACGTTATGGTGAGTACATAACTTCTAATTTTTGTATATGCCCTGCCTCAAATGTCTTTTTGGAACTTATACTGGTAGAAAATATGGGCATTTGGCTAGAGGTCTGACAGTAGTTCATTCTTTGCAGTACCTCTGCTGTGAAGTGCAAACCATGTTTGAGTTTGAGTTACAAATTTCCTGCAGTACTAACCTGATATTCATCGTGTTTCACTTTTGCAGGCATTAGACTTGGGTTATCCTGCTGGCAGGCGACCCGTAGTCGGCCTGTGTTCCAAAGTCTTGGTCCGGCATCGGTTGCTGTCGCTTCTTCCCTGACGTCAGTGCGCCAGGGGTATAAAAGTTGCAACCAACGCCATTTTCTTCAGTCTTTCTTGCCGCGCGGTGCCCGAAGCAAAAGCAGTTCGCAAGTGCCAGTCGGCCGACTCCTGAGATTTTCAAAACTGAATTTCAGATCCAAAGTCTTCAATAATGCTAAGTACCCCGTTGGGGAAACTTTTTCTTGCTCCAGACCGATGTCAGTAAAAGTTAATAATTGTATTTCTTATGGGATGCAAATACCTCATAAGGACTTTCACTCTTACTGCATTCCTTGCCTAGGCCCTGACCACGACGTTACTAGTTGTCGGTTTTGTGCTAGATTTAATAAATGCACTATTAAACTCAGTTTGATTTTGCTTTACATTATTTTGGACAAAGATTTAGCCACGTGGAGATACCGAGGCCTGTGGAAACTCAAGGTATTGGGCCTACAGAAACTATACCCTCAAATGGGTCCGGAGCCGCTGAGCAGGCACCGGCTTCTGAGGGTGTTTTCAGACCTTCACAGCTAACAATTAAAGCTACTACAGCAGCTGGACCTAATGCATCCAGGACAATTATTAATAAAGACGGACAATACCACAGTTATGTGGTACATAAACAAGCAAGGGGGCACACATTCCTACACCCTATGCAGACAAGCCATGACTTTGTGGAACACAGCACTGACCTACCAGGTATATCTGCAAGCACAATTCCTGCCAGGAACAAAAAATACACTGGCAGAAGAACTAAGCAGAAATCTCATGGATCCTCACGAATGGAAGCTAAATCCACAAGTGTTCAACATGATAACAAGGGAGTGGGGACGCCAAGACATAGATATTTTTGCTTCCCCTCACAACTGCCAAATACAGAAATTTTGCACAAGGACTTATCACTCTCAAGCATGGAAAGTGGATGCTCTATCTTTCAGCTGGAAAAACCTGACAGTCTATGCCTTCCCTCTGATGCCTCTTCTCACCAAGGTGCTTCTAAAAGACAAGAGAGGCCAAATATGATCCTGATTGCACCAGACTGGCCACACCAGCACTGGTACCCAATCCTAAAGATTTTGTCCCAAGGCCCACCTTGGCCTCTACCTCAAATTCCTCACCTTCTGACACAGCAAAACAACCAGATTCTGCACAGTCAACTCAGAACCTTAAACCTGGCAGCATGGCAGATAATGTAGCCACTCAGACTGCACCTCTCTCTAAAGCTGTTATGGATGTCATTTTGGAAGCCAGGAGACCCAGCACTAGGAAATCTTATGTAGAAAAATGGAAGAGATTCTGTGCTTGGAACCAGGCACAAGGGCTCGACCCTCTGGTCCCTAATATGCCTCAGATTTTGCAATACCTGACTAAGATGTTGGACAAAGGCCTATCTTTTTCATCTATTAAAATCCATGCCTCTGCCATTTCAGCTCATTACAATACGGATCCTCCTATTTTTTCACATCCTCTACTACGACAGTACCTCAGAGAGCCAAAGAATGTAAGACCCCCTAGGAGAGCACCAGTGTACCTACTTGGGACCTCAATTTTGTTTTAGAAAAACTAACACTGCCTCCATTTGAACCAGCCAGCACAGCTGATCTAAAATTCTTGTCATGGAAAACTGCTCTGCTCCTAGCAATAACTGCAGCAAGAAGAGTCTCAGAGTTACAGGCATTGATGGCTGTGGAACCTTTCTTCATTTTTCACCAGGACAGGGTTTCTCTAAGGACGAACCCAACATTCATGCCAAAAGTGGTCTCCAATGTGGCCTTAAACCAAACCATTCATTTGCCTACTTTCTACCCAAATCCCCAGAATAAAGGGTAAAGACTTCTACACGCTTTGGATATACACAGGCAGCTACGATTTTTCTTGGACAAAACAAAAGCTTTCAGAAAAACTGAGCAACTGTTTGTAGCTTATGCTGCAGGATCTCAAGGAAAACCTATTACAAAGCAGACAATCTCCAAATGGATAGGACACTGCATCCGCTTCTGTTATGCACAACATGGCAAATCTGTGCCTAAGGGCATTAGGCCTCATTCTACCAGAGCAGCAGCCACTTCAGCAGCTTTCCTCAGAGGGGTACCAACCAAAGACATTTTAAAAGCTGCAACCTGGAGCTCAGTGCACACTTTTACCAAGCACTACCACCTACCTCTCTACTCCAAATCCAGAGCAGGCTTTGCCACTGCAGTTCTGCAGGGTTTGTTAGCCTCGCCAAATACATTCTAGACCCAGCCACCCAACCTCAGCTTTGGGATTCTACTCAAGTGTAATGACTGCAACAGTGAAACACGATGAACATAGTACAGTTGTGTACCTACCATAAATGTAGATGTTCAAGTGTATTCACTGTTGCAGTCCTGGTTACCCACCCACCATCCCCCTCTTTTCTGGGACTATTCTGTACTTCTCAACTCTGTACAACCTATGTGGTGTATTTGCTTTTAGTAGAAGGAAATGTTTATAGTAGTATATGCATGGTTGTTTGACATATTTTTATCTTGTCAGCCTTTATATCTGAGGGCACCTGACATCTGGGGCAAGAAAAACTGAAGAAAATGGCGTTGGTTGCAACTTTTATACCCCCGGCGCACTGACGTCAGGGAAGAAGAGACAGCAGCCGACGCCGGACCAAGACTTTGGAACTCGGGCTGACTGCGGGTCGCCTGCCAGCAGGATAACCCAAGTGTAATGACTGCCACAGTGAATATATTCGAACATCTACATTTATGGTAAGTACACAACTGTACTTTTCTAGCATAGCTAACTGGTATCTCCAACCAAGAAGGAGTTATTGGGGAGGATCGTGGAATCACATTTGGAGACTGACCAGAACTCCTTGCAGCTATAACAGCAGCTAATTATGCTGTCCAGCAATGCTGTGCACCACCTGTGAAGAAACTACCCAAGGAGAATGACTTGGAATTTTATTTAGTGACATTTGAGTGCTGCACCACCACAGAGAACTGGAGCCAAACAGACTGGGCAAAAATCTTGTTATCCCAGGTGACAGGAGAGGCACTGAGAATATAAATGGACATGAATGAAAGTAATAGCATTTACTGTGGTAAACTTAAAAATAGCTGCACATCATGGCAGGCATATCCCTTGAGGTATAAGCAGTAAAATGTTATAAGTGGACTTGTACCGTAGATAAACTGGCAAGTGCACAGATACATGATTTAAAGCATATTTTAAAGCTCTGACTGGGACCTGTTAGCGACAGTAACGCACAAATGTTAGACAATTTAGAAGTAGACATGTTTAAAAGGGGTTTGCTTAGTAATTTAAGAAAATGGTTATTGCAGAGCAATTCCAAGAAATCTTATAAACCAATAATTTAAATAGAGAACTTACTAATCAATACCACAATGCTTAAAATGAATTGTCTGCTTCTAAGGGTAAGGCTGCGTTATGTAATGTAACATCTGTGAAACAAAAAGCAGCCATTAATGTGTTAATTTGTTGCAGGTGGAGGGAGAGGAAAGTACATTGTTAAATTCTGTGCAAGTTATGCCCAAGATAATGTATCTGAAAGAAATATGAAAACCGAAAATCTTGCTGTAAAGGAAGTAGTTCTTATGGTGTGGAATAAAGCTGATGTCCTTCGTGTTTGTGTTGTAGTCATCACATTAGGGTTATCCTGCCAGGGGTAGCCCTCAGTCGGTCCGAATACCAGAGGATTAGTATTTCTGCATCAGTTGCTGTCACTTCAGGACTGACGTCAGGTCGTCAGTGGTATAAAATCAGGCAGCCGATGCCATTACATCAGTCTTTCTTGCTGAGGAGCCCGAAGCAGAAGCAGTTCGCACGAGTGCCGGTCGGCCACTACCTGAGTTTTCGTTTCTGAATTGAAGTTGAAGTCTTCTAAAGCTAAGTACCCCATTGGGGATCCTATTTTCTTGCTCTAACCAATGTCAGAAAAAGTTAACAATTGTCTCGCCTGTGGAAAGCAAATACTACACCGAGACTTCCATTCTTACTGCGTCACCTGTTTAGGCCCAGACCACGATGTCCCCCTCTGTCGCTTTTGTTCTTTGTTCAGCACCAGAACTATACGTAGTCGGGCCCTTATTGTAGCTAGATATTTTCATTTTCAATCCTCTAATTCCGATATGGCTTCGGTAAGCCATCCGACTACCGATCGTCTGAAAAAACGTAAGGATAAAGACAGAGACAGAACACACAGGTCCAAAACTGCCGATGATGCTTTTGCTAAGCTAGTCGTCAGTTCTCCAGTCCACAGTGAGGCACTTTCGCAGCCCCTGATGCCCACTTCTGTGGATTCACAGGCCACCACCGAGACCCTTTCGGAGTCCGGTATGCCGCAAAACTCTTCGACTCAGGATCCTGCGTATATCTCTACCTTGGATGGGTCCGGAGCCTCTGAGCAGGCACCAGCTTCCAAGGAAGTACTTCGCACTACCGATACTCGACACAGACCGACGACTTATTTCAAGTCTTCAGTTCTTTCTAAAACTACCAAGATGTTCATCGTGTTTCACTGTTGTAGTCATTACACTTGGGTTATCCTGCTGGCAGGCTACCTGCAGTCGGCCCGAATTCCAAAGTCTAGGTCCGGCGTCTGTTGCTGTCGCCTCTTCCCTGATGTCAGTGCGCCAGGGGTATAAAAGATGCAGCCGACGCCATTTTCTTCAGTCTTTCTTGCCACGCAGTGCCCGAAGCAAAAGCAGTTCGCAAGTGCCGGTCGGCCGACTCCTGAGATTTTCAAAAATGAATTTCAGATCCGAAGTCTTCATTAAAGCTAAGTACCCCGTTGGGGAAACTTTTTCTTGCTCCAGTCCGATGTCAGAAAAAGTTAACAATTGTATTTCTTGTGGGAAGCAAATACCTCATAAGGATTTTCATTCTTACTGTATTCCTTGCCTAGGCCCTGATCACAGTGTTGCTAGCTGTCGGTTTTGTGCTAGATTTAACCAATGCACTGTTAAATGTCGGTACGATTTTGCCTTTCATTACTTTGGCCGAAGATTCAATTATATAATGCCATCGGAACAGCCGACGACCGAAGTTTATAAAAAGCGCAAGGAAAAAGAAAAGGACAGGCATCCGAGGTCCAAAACCGACGATGAGGCTTCCACTAAGCCAGTCCCCGGTTCTCAGTGAGGTGCTTTCGCAGCCCCTGGCGCCCGCTACCTCAGAGGCACTGGCCACTGACTACTCCCACGTGGAGCCAGCTAGGCCTCTGGATACTCAAGGTATTGGACACCCGGAAACTATTCCCTCAGATGGGTCCGGAGCCGCTGAGCAGGCAACAGCTTCTGAGAGTGTTTTCAGACCTACACAGTTATATGTAAAGCCTACTTCAGCTTCCAAAGCAAAGACTAAAGCAATTCTAAAGACAAAGAAACAAGTGCAGCATTCTCCTGGACAGACTACCATGCCTAAAAAACAGATGCTTAAAATGGCGGAAGACTTAATTACCTTGATCAGGGGTTCCCATTCCCCCCCCCTGACAAGAGGCCTAGACAAGAGACAGAATATGAATCGTCAGATCAGGTTTCCATTTCCTCTGACTCCTCTTCTGAACAGGAATACTCTCTTCCTCCTTACGAGGATTCTGATGCTGAAGAATCTATCCCTTCAGCCTCACCACCTGAGGATTATTCTTTTGGGGAAACCCTGCATACCATGAGGGAGCACTTCCACTGGGAGAGCCAAGACTACTCAGAATCTAAGAAAAGGCTTAGAGATTTTCTTTTACTTCCTCAGCACAGGCCTTTGGCTATTCCTCCTGTGTTAGACATTGTAGATGATGTATTTTCTGAGTCTGGCCTTTCTCCTGATGTTCATCGTGTTTCACTGTTGCAGTCATTACACTTGGGTTATCCTTCTGGCAGGCGACCCGCAGTTGGCCCGACTTCCAAAGTCTTGGTCTGGCTTCGGTTGCTGTCGCGTCTTCCCAGACGTCAGAGCGCCAGGGGTATAAAAGTTGCAACCGATGCCATTTTCTTCAGTCTTTCTTGCCGCTCGGTGCCTGAAGCAAAAGCAGTTTGCAAGTGCCGGTCGGCCGACTCCTGAGATTTTCAAAATTGAATTTCAGAACCGAAGACTTCAATAAACCTAAGTACCCCGTTCGGGAAACTTTTTCTTGCTCCAGACCGATGTCAGTAAAAGTTAATAATTGTATTTCTTGTGGGAAGCAAATACCTCATAAGGACTTTCACTCTTAATGCATTCCTTGCCTAGGCCCTGACCATGACGTTACTAGTTGTCGGTTTTGTGCTAAATTCAATAAACGCACTATTAAACGTTGGTTTGATTTTGCTTTACATTATTTTGGACGAAGATTTAATTACATAATGCCGTCGGAACAACCAACGACCGGAATGTATAAAAAGCGCAAAGACAAAGAAAAAGACAGGCATCCGCGGTCCAAAACTGACGACGAAGCCTCTTCTAGGTCAGTCGCCGGTTCTCAGTGAGGCGCTTTCGCAGCCCCTGACACCCGCTACCTCAGAGCCACAGGCCGTAACCAACAGCCACGTGGAGACACCAAGGCCTGTGGAAACTCAAGGTATTGGACCTACGGAAACTATTCCCTCAGATGGGTCCGGAGCCGCTGAGCACCCTTCTGAGGGTGTTTTCAGACCTTCACAGCTTACAATTAAAGCTACTACAGCAGCAAAGGCAAAGTCAAAAACACCATTAAAGACAAGGAAACAAGTGCAGTATTCTCCAGAACAATCTTCCATGCCAAAGAAATAGATGCTGAAAATGGCCGAAGACCTTATTACTTTAATCAGGGGCTCCCATCCCCCTCCTGACAAAAGGCCTAGGCAAGACACTGATTATGATTCCTCTGATCAGGTTTCCATTTCCTCTGATTCTTCTTCTGACCAGGGCTATTCTCTCCCTCCCTATGAGGACTCTGATGCTGAAGAGTCCATTCCTTCAGCCTCACCACCTGAGGATTACTCTTTTGGGGAAACCCTGCACACCATGAGGGAGCATTTCCATTCGGAGAGCCAGGATTACTCAGAATCCAAGAAAAGGCTTAGAGATTTCCTTTTATTGCCTCAGTACAGGCCCCTGGATATCCCCCCCTGTGCTTGATATTGTAAATGATGTTTTTTCTGAATCCAGTCTGTTTCCAGATTCTTTACCCCCTGCACCAGTAAAGCCAGACAGGTACTACAGGGTCCCTGACTCTCATAAATGTCTTTACAAAAGCCCCGCTGCAGACCCAGAAACTATTTCTCAGGGTCCTAAAGGGGTTAAAGCTTCCACTGCCAAAAATCCTGTCCCCTCAGATAGGGATTCCAGAGCTCTGGACAGATGGAGGAAAAAAGTGTAAACGTCTGCTACTTTAGCTGTAAGAGCTTTAAATTGTCAGTTTCACATGCTTAAATATCAGCAGTATCTCATGTCATTGTTAAAGCAGAAAATGGTTACAAATATAGAAAGTCCTGACAGTAAAGAAATGCAGGATTTATTGCATGCAGTTGAACAAGTGGGAAAGCATACTCTGCAATGTGGTTTTGATTCATTAGAGGCTTCTTGTAGAGCCGCAGTTACAGGCTCAGTTATTCAAAGACATGCTTGGTTGAAAGAACAAAGTTTACCTGACCATGTTAAAGTAAAATTATTGGATGCTCCACTACAGCATGATACTTTGTTTGGTGTTAAGGCAAAAGAGGTGTAAAAGAAAATGGAGGATAAAGCAAAGTCAATGCAAACTGTGAAAGATTTCTTACAGGTTCAACCACCTAGATTTAGCAGCAACTGGCCTTCAAAAACTTGGTCCTTTCCAGTGTCAGACAGGCAACAAAGAGGCAGATACAGACACCCAAGAGGCAGATCTCAGCCCCAAGGCTCCTACAGACCTAAACAATGGGGTGCTTCAGCCCCCAAAGGAGGAGAAGACAAATCACAACCTTATAGGAAACAGTCACAATGACTTCCCTCTGCAAATGACAAGCTCTTACCGGATGACAGCACCCCTAGGGGGAAAGCTAGCACTTTTCTCAAAAACTTGGCACATGATCACCCAAGACCAATGGGTGCTGAATATAGTTTCTCAGGGGTACAGGTTCCACTTCCACTTCCACACGCTTCCAAAACCAAAAGGTATGCCAAACCTGCCACAAAACCAATGGGCAGAGGCACAAAACCAGATTGCTACTCTTATGGATATGGGAGCTATTCAAAAAGTTCCACAAGAAGAACAGGGCCAAGGATTTTACTCACGACTTTTCTTAGTACCCAGAAAAGACAAAGCCTGGCGACCAATACTGGACCTGTCAATCCTGAATACTTTCCTGGATGTTCCAAAATTCAAAATGTTAACACTACAACAACTTCTGCCCATGCTGGGCAAGGAGGCTTGGCTAGTTACTTTGGATCTCAAGGAGGCATACCTGCACGTCCCAATCAGACAATCGTGCAGAAGATACCTCAGATTTATAGCAGGCTCAATGCATTACCAATTCTCTGCACTGCCCTTTGGCTTATCTACTGCGCCCAGGGTCTTTACAAAATGTCTGGCACCAGTAATTGCATTTTGCAGACAAAAAGGAATTCAAATATATCCCTACTTGGACGACTGCCTTATTCAAGCAGAGAGCAAGGACATTCTTCTAAAGCACCTGGCGTTTGTAAAAAGATTGCTAATTTGCCTAGGGTACACAATAAACGAAAAGAAATCAAAACTAGTGCCCTCTCAAGAGATAATATTCCTGGGTGCAAGCTTAAATACAACTGCCCAGATGGCTTATCTCATGCCAGGCAAACAAAGACAACTGACTCATTACTTTCAAATGATGGCAACAAAGACCCAGCTCCCTGCAAGAAAAAGTCTGCAGGCCCTGGGTTTCATGGTATCTTGCATTCTACTAATTCCATATGCAAAACTGCATATGAGGAAACTACAATGGTATCTAAAAAGTGTTTGGACTCAGCATTGTCACAGCCTAGAGACAATCATAACCTTGATTCCCTGCCTACAACAGGAGTTTCGATGGTGGTCCCAGGCCTGCCACCACAACAAGGGACAGCCTTTCACCTTACTTACAGCCGGGCAGACAATAACAACCGATGCATGCATCGGATTATGCCTGGGGAGCACATATGGCAGGAAAATGTATTCAGGGCACGTGGCCCAAGGAACAAATGCATCTTCACATCAATCAAAAAGAGATGCTAGCTGTACAGAATGCCCTGACAGCCTTCAAGGACCTAATACATCCAGGACAACTATTAATAAAGACAGACAACACCACTGTTATGTGGTACATAAACAAGCAAGGGGGCACACATTCCTACCCCCTATGCAGACAAGCCATGACTTTGTGGAACACAGCACTGACCTACCAGGTACATCTGCAAGCACAATTCCTGCCATGAACAAAAAATACACTGGCAGACGAACTAAGCAGAAATCTCATGGATCCTCACGAATGGAAGCTAAATCCACAAGTGTTCAACATGATAACAAGGGAATGGGCACGCCCAGACATAGATCTTTTTGCCTCCCCTCACAATTGCCAAATACAGAAATTTTGCACAAGGACTTATCACTCTCAAGCATGGAAAGTGGATGCTCTATCATTCAGCTGGAAAAGCCTGACAGTCTATGCCTTCCCTCCGATGCCTCTTCTCACCAAGGTGCTTCTAAAAGTCAGACAAGAGAGGCCAAAAATGATCCTGATTGCACCAGACTGGCCACGCCAGCACTGGTACCCAATCCTAAAGACTTTGTCCCAAGGCCCAGCTTGGCTTCTACCTCAAATCCCTCATCTTCTGACACAGCAAAACAATCAGATTCTGCACAACCAACTCAGAACCTTAAACCTGGCAGCATGGCAGATAATGTAGCCGCTCAGACTGCACCTCTCTCTAAAGCTGTTATGGATGTAATTTTGGAAGCCAGGAGACCCAGCACTAGGAAATCGTATGCAGAAAAATGGAAGAGATTCTGTGCTTGGAACCAGGCACAAGGGCTTGACCCACTTGTCCCTAATATACCTCAGATTTTGCAATACCTGACTGAGATGTTGGACAAAGGCCTATCCTTTTCATCTATTAAAATCCATGCCTCTGCCATTTCAGCTCATTACAATACGGATCCTCCTATTTTTTCACATCCTCTACTATGACAGTACCTCAGAGGGGCAAAGAATATAAGACCCCCTAGGAGAGCACCAGTACCTACTTGGGACCTCAATTTCATTTTAGAAAAACTAACACTGCCTCCATTTGAACCAGCCAGCACAGCTAATCTAAAATTCTTGTCAGGAAAACTGCTCTGCTCCTAGCAATAACCTCAGCAAGAAGAGTCTCAGAGTTACAGGCATTGATGGCTGTGGAACCTTTCCTCATATTTCATCAGGACAGGGTTTCTCTTAGGACGAACCCAACATTCATGCCAAAAGTGGTCTCCAATGTGGCCTTAAACCAAACCATTCATTTGCCTACTTTCTACCCAAATCCCCAGAATAAAGGGGAAAGACTTCTACACGCTTTGGATGTACACAGACAGCTACGATTTTACTTGGACAAAACAAAAGCTTTCAGAAGAACTGAGCAACTGTTTGTAGCATATGCTGCAGGATCACAAGGAAAACCTATTATAAAGCAGACCGTCTCCAAATGGATAGGACACTGCATTCGATTCTGTTATGCACAACATGGCAAATCAGTGCCTATGGGCATTAGGCCTCATTCTACCAGAGTAACAGCCACTTCAGCAGCTTTCCTCAGAGGGGTACCAACCAAAGACATAGCAGAAGCTGCAACCTGGAGCTCAGTGCACACTTTCACCAAGCACTACCACCTACCTCTCTACTCCAAATCCAGAGCAGGCTTTGCCATTGCAGTTCTGCAGGGCTTGTTAGCCTCGCCAAATCCAGTCTAGACCCAGCCACCCAACCTCAGCTTTGGGATTCTACCCAAGTGTAATGACTGCAACAGTGAAACACGATGAACATAGTACAGTTGTGTACTTACCATAAATGTAGATGTTCGAGTGTATTCACTGTTGCAGTCCAGGTTACCCACCCACCATCCCCCTCTTTGCTGGGACTATTCTGTACTTCTCAACTCTATACAACCTATGTGGTGTATTTGCTTGTAGATGAAGGAAATGTTTATAGTAATATATGCATGGTTGTTTGGCATATTTTTATCTGTTCAGCCTTCATATCTGGGGGCACCTGACATCTGGGGCAAGAAAAACTGAAGAAAATGGCGTCGGTTGCAACTTTTATACCCCTGGCGCACTGACGTCAGGGAAGACGTGACAGCAACCAACGCCGGACCAAGACTTTGGAACTGTGGTCGACTGCGGGTTGCCTGCCAGCAGGATAACCCAAGTGTAATGACTGCAACAGTGAATACATTCGAACATCTACATTTATGGTAGGTACACAACTGTACTATTCTTTACCTCCTGCCCCTGTTAAACCAGACAGATACTACAGGGTTCCAGATTCACATAAATTTCTTTATAAAAACCCTGCTGCTGACCCAGAAACTATTTCTCAGGGTCCCAAAGGGGTCAAGGCCTCTACTGCAAAAATCCCTATCCTCTCTGATAGAGATTCAAGGGCACTAGACAGATGGGGAAAAAAGGTTTACACTTCTGTTACTTTGGCTGTGAGGGCTTTAAATTGTCAATTTCATATGCTTCAATATCAGCAATATTTAATGTCACTGCTAAAACAGAAAATGTTGTCAAATTCTGATTGTGCAGAAAATAAGTCAATTGTACCTCTGTACTGTTATTATACATGTCTTTGTTATATACTGTTAACTTTGTTAGTGTTCATGCTTGGAGCTTTTCTCCCCGGGCCTCTACTGAAAATGGACATTTATCCAGTTAGACTAGCCCGGTCAACAAATGTAAAATAAAAATAAATAAAATAAAATAAATAAAAATAAGGAAATACAGGATTTATTGCATGCAACTGAACAAGTGAGAAAGCATACATTGCAATGTGGTTTTGATTCTCTGGAGGCCTCTTTCAGGGCTGCAGTTACGGGTTCTGTCATTAGGAGGCATGCTTGGTTAAAGGAACAGAATCTGCCTGATCATGTTAAAGCAAAATTATTAGATGCTCCATTACAACATGATACTTTATTTGGTGTTAAAGCAGAGGAGGTGTTGAAGAAAATGGAGGACAAAGCAAAATCTATGCAAACAGTAAAGGCTTTCTTACAGGTACAGCCACCCAGATTTAGCAGGAACTGGCCTACAAAGAATTGGTCCTTTCCAGTGTCAGACAGGCCACAAAGAGGTAGATACAGACTCCCCAGAGGCAGATCCCAGCCCCAGGGCTCATACAGGCCTAAACAGTGGGGTACTTCTACCTCCAAAAGTGGAGAAGACAAATCACAGCCATACAGGAAACAGTCCCAATGACTTTTCTCTGCCAGCACCAAGCACTTATCTTTTGGCAGCCCGCTTAGGGGGAAAACTAGCACTTTTTTTTTCACAAAATTGGCACATGATCACCCAGGACAAATGGGTCTTGAATATAGTGTCCCAGGGCTACAGGTTCCACTTTCACACCCTGCCAAGGGCAAAAGGTATGCCAGACCTGCCACACAATCAACAGGCAGAGGCACAAAAACAAGTTTCATCCCTCATAGACATGAGGGCCATTCAGCAAGTACCACAGCAAGAGCAGGGACAAGGATTTTACTCAAGACTTTTTTTGGTACCCAGAAAAGACAAAGCCTGGAGACCAATACTGGATCTGTCTGTTCTAAATACATTTCTGGGCGTTCCAAAATTCAAAATGTTGACTCTGCAGTAGCCTCTGCTCATGCTGGGCAAAAAGGCTTGGCTTGTAACTTTGGACCTAAAAGAGGCATACCTGCATATTCCAATCAGACAATCTTGCAGAAGATACCCTCAGATTCATAGCTGGATCAATGCACTACCAATTCTCTGCACTGCCCTTTGGCTTATCTACTGCACCCAGGGTCTTCACAAAATGCCTGGCACCACTAATTGCATTTTGCAGACAAAGAGGAATTCAAATATATCCTTACTTGGACGATTGCCTTATTCAAGCAGAGAACATGGACATTCTACTAAAGCATCTGGCGTTTGTAAAAAGATTATTAATTTGCCTAGGGTACACAGTAAACGAAAATAAATCAAAACTAGTACCCTCTGAAGAGATAATATTCCTGGGTGCAAGCTTAAATACAACTGCCTAGATGGCTTATCTCACACCAGACAAACAAAGGCAACTGACTTCTTACTTCAAAATGTTGGCAACAAAGACTCAGTTATCTGCAAGAAAAAATCTGCAGGCTTTGGGCTTCATGGCATCCTGCATTTTACTAATTCCATATGCCAGACTGCATATGAGGAAACTACAATGGTATCTAAAAAGTGTTTGGACTCAACAATGTCACGGCCTGGAAACATTAATTACCCTCATTCCTTGCCTGCAACAGGAGTTTCGATGGTGTGCACAGGCCTGTCACCACAACAAGGGACAGCCATTCACCCTACCCACAGCCAGGCAGTCAATAACAACGGATGCTTCAGATTATGCCTGGGGGGCCCACATGGCAGGAAAATGTATTCAGGGCACATGGCCCACAAGCCAAAGGCATCTTCATATCAATCAAAAAGAGATGCTAGCTGTTCAGAATGCCCTGACAGCTTTCAAGGATCTACTCCATCCAGGACAACTACTGATAAGGACGGACAATACTACAGTCATGCAGTACATAAACAAACAGGGAGGCACTCATTCCTACCCCCTCTGCAGACAAGCCATGACTTTGTGGGACACAGCATTGACTTATCAAGTACACCTGCAAGCACAATTTCTGCCAGGAAAAATAAATACTCTGGCAGACAAACTAAGCAGAAATCTCACGGATCCCCACGAGTGGAAACTGGATCCACAAGTCTTCTGCATGATAATAAAGAAATGGGGACGCCCAGACATAGATCTATTTGCTTCCCCTCTCAACTGCCAACTACAGAGATTCTGCACAAGGACGTATCACAAGCAAGCATGGAAAGTGGATGCACTATCATTCAGCTGGAAAACCCTAACAGTATATGCCTTTCTTCCTCTGCGTCTCCTCCCCAAGGTACTCCTAAAAGTCAGACAAGAGAAGCCAAAAATAATTCTGATTGCTCCAGACTGGCCCCCGCCAGCACTGGTACCCAATCCTAAAGAGCTTGTCTCAAGCCCAGCCTGGACATTGCCTCTAATTCAATCAGAACTTGCAAAGCCAACTCAGAACCCTAAATCTGGCAGCATGGCAGATAATGTAGCCATTCAGAACACACATCTCTCTAAAGCAGCGATGGATGTTATTTTGGAGGCCAGGAGGCCCAGTACCAGAAAATCTAATGCAGAAAAATGGAAAAGATTCTGTGCTTGGAACCAGGCACAAGGAATTGACACGTTTGTACCAAATATTCCTCAGATTTTACAATACCTAACTGAGATGCTGAACAAAGGCCTATCCTTTTCATCAATTAAAATCCATGCCTCTGCCATTTCAGCTCATTACAATACGGAACCACCAATTTTTTCACATCCATTGCTAAGACAGTACCTCAGAGGGGCCAAAAACATAAGACCTCCAAGGAGAGCACCAGTACCTGCATGGGACCTCAATTATGTCTTGGAAAAACTCACACTGCCGCCTTTTGAGCCAGCCAATACAGCTGAAATAAAGTTCTTATCTTTGAAAACAGCTCTGCTCCTAGCAATAACCTCTGCAAAATGAGTCTCAGAGTTACAAGCAGTCATGGCGGTGGAACCTTTTATCATTTTCCATCCAGACAGGGTTTCTCTGAGGACGAACCCGACATTTATGCCTAAGGTAATGTCCAGTGTGGCCCTTAACCAAACCATTCATTTGCCTACCTTTTATCCAAACCCACAGAATAAGGGTGAGAGACCCCTGCATTCTTTGGACATATACAGACAGCTACGCTTCTACTTGGACAAAACTAAAGCTTTCAGAAAGACTGAGGAACTCTTAATAGCATATGCTGCAGGATCACAAGGAAAGGCTATCTCAAAGCAGACTATTTCAAAATGGATAGGCCACTGCATTCGTTTCTGCTATTCACAACATGGCAAATCAGTGCCTAAGGGCATTAGGCCACACTCAACCAGAGCAGCAGCCACTTCAGCAGCCTTCCTCAGAGGAGTACCAACCAAAGACATTTTAGAGGCTGCAACTTGGAGTTCAGTGCACACTTTTACCAAACACTACCACTTACCTCTCTACTCTAAATCCAGAGCAGGCTTTGCCACTGCAGTTCTGCAGGGCCTTATAGCCTCTCCTAATCCTATTTAGACCCAACCATCCAACCTCAGCTTTGGGATTCGACCCAAGTGTAATGACTGCATCAGTGAAACACGATGAACATAGTACAGTTGTGTACCTACCATAAATGTAGATGTTCAAGTGTATTCACTGTTGCAGTCCAGGTTACCCACCCACCATCCCCCTTTTATTTTCTGGGACTTATCTGTACTTCTCTATCCTATACAACCTATGTGGTGTATTTGCTTGTAGATGAAGGAAATGTTTATTTTTGTGCATGCATACTTATTGTTATAATTTTCAGCCTACCAATTTGGGGGCACCTGACATCTGGGGCAAAAAAAACTGAAGAAAATGGCGTCGGCTGCATCTTTTATACCCCTGGCGCACTAACGTCAGGGAAGAGGCGACAGCAACCGACGCCGGACCTAGACTTTGGAATTCGGGCCGACTGTGGGTAGCCTGCCAGTGGGATAACCCACGTGTAATGACTGCAACAGTGAATACACTCGAACATCTACATTTATGGTGGGTACACAACTGTATTTTTCTTAGACCCAGGGTACGAACCATACCCAAAAAATGATGACCCAAGCTCAGGCACCTGCTTCTTTGCCTCACTCTCAAATGCTTAAAATGGTGAAAGACCTTATTATTCTTATTAGAGGAAGACAAGGCTACCCCTTACAAAAGAAAAAGAGACTTGTCCCCAGTAGTTTTATCTGAACAGGAGTCCAATGACTCTGATGCATCTGAATATGAAGATATGCAGCCTCTCTCTGGTTATGAGGATTCTGATGCAGAGGAATCCATTCCTTCTGCCTCTCCACCTGAGGATTTTTCATTTGGGGAAACCCTTCATACTTTAAGGGAGCATTTCCAATGGGAATGTCAGGACTGTCCTCAGTCAAAAAAGAGACTCAGAGAATTCTTAGATCTACCACAGCACAGACCTTTGGCCATTCCTCCTGTCCTGGATGTTGTGGATGATGTTTTTATGGAATTCAGTTTGACTCCTGACACCCTTCTTCCTTCTCCCAGGAAACCTGACAGGTTTTACAGAGTCCCTGACTCTCACAAATTTCTTTTCAAAATTCCTACTGCTGACCCCGAGGTCATCTCTCAAGTACCTAAAGGAATTAAAGCAACTTCAGCTAAGAATCCCACCCCCTCAGACAGGGATTCCCGAGATTTAGACAGATTGGGTAAAAATGTATACACCTCTGCTGCTCTTGCTATTAGAGCATTAAATTGTCAGTTCCACATGGTGAAATATCAGCAGCATACCATGGAACTCCTCAAACAAAAAATATCTTCCTTTCCTGCTTGTGCAGAAAATAAAGAATTACAAGAGTTATTGCATTCTGCAAGGCAAGTAACTAAGCACACCTTGCAATGTGGTTTTGATGCCCTAGTAGCATCTTGCAGGGCAGCAGTCACTGGTTCTGTCCTTAGAAGGCATGCTTGGCTTAAGGAACAGACCTTGTCAGACCATGTCAAATCCAAATTATTGGACGCACCCATGAACAAAGACAACTTATTTGGTACCAAGGCAGAAGAGGTCTTAAAAAAGATAGAAGAAAAAGCTAAATGTATGCAGACAGTTAAAGACTTCTTACAGGTCCAGCCTCCGAGGTTCAGTAGGCGTTGCCCCTCCAAACACTGGTCCTTTCCTGCCCCCTCCAGGCTAGCTCAGCCCAGACCCAGGGGAAGCAGAGGCCAAAAAGCAAGTCCTTTACCTGCTCTACATGAGGGCAATACAGCATGTTTCTGCAGAACAGGTAGGCCAAGGTTTCTACTCCAGACTCTTCCTGGTACCCAGAAAAGAGGGCACATAGCGCCCCATCCTCGATCTATCCATTCTAAACACCTTTCTGGTGATACCAAAATTCAAAATGCTCACCCTTCAGCAACTTCTACCAGTGCTTTCCAAGGATGCTTGGTTAGCCACCCTAGACCTAAAAGAGGCCTGCCTACATATCCCAGTCAGGGGATCATGCAGTAAATATCTGCGTATCAGGGCAGGATCTATGCACTTTCAGTTCTCTGTGCTTCCCTTTGGCTTATCCACTGTTCCAAGAGTTTTCACAAAATGCCTGGCTCCCATCATTGCTTTTTGCAGACAAAGAAATATTCAAATTTACCTATACTTAGACGGCTGCCTGATTCAGGCAGACAGTCAGTAAAAGCTGTTGCAGCACCTTACTTTTGTAAAGGACCTACTGAGCTCCCTGGGATATACTATCAATGAAAAGAAATCAAAACTAGTCCCCACACAAAAAATTGCATTCTTGGGAGCAGGCCTGGACACAGCATCCCAGATGGCATTCCTTACTCCCGAAAAGCAAGTCTACCTGACAGGCTACTTCTCTCAACTAGCCAGCAGAGCCTAGTTATCTGCAAGGAAAATTCTGCAAGCTCTAGGGTTCATGGCCTCCTGCATCCTACTCATTCCATATGCCAGACTGCATGTGAGAAAACTACAGTGATACCTAAAAAGCCTTTGGTGTTAACACTCTCAAGACCTGGAAACTCTCATACCAGTGATACCCTGTCTAAAGAAAGATTTTCTTTGGTCGGCAGCAGCTTGCAACCACAACAAGGGACTTTCCTTCTCACAATCCCATGCCGCCCAGATCCTCACCACAGACGCATCAGACTATGCCTGGAGTGCACACCTGGATGGCAGGTGCATTCAGGGCCACTGGAGCCCAAATCAAATACATCTGAACATCAACAATGCTAGCTGTTCAGCATGCCCTGATAGCCTTCAGACCCCTACTCTCCCCGGGGCTTCTACTGATCAAAACAGACAACACCACAGTGATACTGGTATATCAACAAGCAGGGAGATGCTCACTTTTATCCTCTCTGCAGACTCGCAATGACCTTTGGCACACGGCCTCAGTGATGCAGCTACAACTGCTAGCACAATTCCTGCCAGGCTCTCTAAACTTTCTGGCAGACAACTTAAGCAGAAACCTGCTAGACCCACATGAGTGGCAGCTAGACCACAGAACCTTCACCCTTGTAACCCAGAAATAGGACACACAGAAGGCCGACCTCTTTGCCTCCCACTCCAATCATCAGCTCAGAAAATTCTGCACTAGGGAACCTCACAGCAAGGCCTGGAAAGTGGATGCTCTATCCTTCCAGTGGGTAAACCTCTTGGTCTATGCATTTCTCGTCTACCACTCATATTAAGTGTACTGCTCAAAATAAGGGAGGAAAACCGAGGGGAATCCTGATTGCTCCAGACTGGCCAAGCCAGCACTGGTACCCTCTGCTGCGCAGCCTGTCACCCCTGCCACCATTGCACCTACCTCAGATCCCAGCACTCCTGACCCAGGGGAATGGAGGATTCATGCATGCCCAGTTGCAGACCCTCAACCTGACAGCCTGGCTTATTCCCTGACCACTCCTCAAACTGCCAGCCTAAGCAAATTAGTCCTAGGTATTATATGTGAGGCCAGACACCCCAGCACCAGAAAATCCTATGCTGACAAGTGGAAAAGGTTTTGCACCTGAATCCAGGCTAAGGGAGCCGGAATGGCACAGCCCTCCCTACCTCTCATCCTGGATAACCTGGCAGACCTACTACACAGGGGTCTATCCTTCTCTTCTATTAAAATTCATGCCTCTGCCATCTCTGCTTATTACAGCACAGAGCCACCTCTGTTCTCACAACCCCCTCATCAAACAGTTCCTTAGAGGGGCTAACAACTTAAGGCCAGCCAGAAGAGCTCCTACTCCAGCTTGGGACCTTAACTTTGTGTTGGAAAAGCTCACCCTACCCCCCTTTGAACCTGCAGCTTCAACAGAGTTACAATTTCTCTCTTGGAAGACAGCCTTGCTTCTGGCCATCACTTCAGCTAGAAGAATATCAGAGCTACAAGCACTCATGGCTGTAGAGCCCTTCATCATTTTCCATGCTGACAGAGTTTCACTCAGGACTAACCCATCCTTCATGCCTAAAGTGGTGTCCAGTGTGGCTCTCAACCAATCCATACATTTGCCCACCTTTTTCCCTAACCCACAAAACAAGGGGGAAAGGATTCTGCACTCTCTAGATGTGCACAGACAGCTCAGATTCTATCTGGACAGGACTAAATCCTTTAGAAAAACTGATCAATTACTAGTCAGCTTCGCAGCAGGGGCAGAGGGCAAGGCCATGTCCAAACAATCAATCTCCAAATGGATAGCACACTGCATCCATTTCTGCTACAAACAGCATGAGGAACTGCCCCCAAAGGGGGTCAGGACACATTCCACCAGGGCAACCTCCACCTCTGCAGCTTTTCTCAGAGGGTTTCCCACCAGGGACATCCTGGAGGCTGCAACATGGACGTCTGTTCATACCTTCACCATTACCACCTGCCTATCTTCTCCAAATCCAGGGCAGGCTTTACCACCACAGTCTTGCAGGGCATCCTAGCCAGCCCACAGTCTTCTTGACTGCCTCCACCCTTTTCTTCAGCTTTGGGAATCAACCCAAATGTGATGACTGCAACACTGAAACACAAAGAACATGGTACTGTTGTGTACACTTACCATAAATGTAGATGTTCGAGTGTATTCACTGTTGCAGTCCTGGTTTCCCTCCCTCCATCCCTCTTGTCTCTCTCTCTGTCTCTCACTCTTCATCTCTCCTTACAGGGAATTTTTGGTATTTACTTTCTACTGGCGGTGTTCTTCCACCATAACCTAGCTCCCTATTTGGGGCTCTCCTGACAGGGCAAGAAAAACTACCACTGATGACCTGACGTCAGTCCTGGAGTGACAGCAACCGACACAGTAATACTAAGCCTCTGGTATTCGGGCTGACTGAGGGCTACCCCTGGCAGGATAACCCTAAAGTGATGACTGCAACAGTGAATACACTCGAACATCTACATTTATGTTAATCGTACACAACTGTACTTTGTCGGAATCCTATCCATTTTGTCTGCTCAGTCCAACTGCTGGGTCCCCAAGACACTTGTCAGATTAAAACTAGTGCTCCATCCTCAACTTCCTTTAGTTTATTTTCCTACTGTAATGCATCTGGTTGTGAAACTTCCTCAGATCTCATTTCTGACCTCAGAGGTCAAACATTGCCACTGTAGACTAAGGCTAAGAGCTCCAGCTCTATATATTTTTTTATTTATTGTTGTATGCTTTACTTATTTGACAGCTTTTATTCTGTGCTATTGAATTCCGATTAGATTGTTTGTTTTCAGACCCTTTAGATTAACTTTTGGTATTTTTTCCTTTTCTCAGTACATGGGCATTATGCATGCCTGTTTCCATAGAAAGAAGAAAAAAACTTTCTAATCTAGTAGTTGCTGATTTTGTCTTCCAGATTGTAGTTTTTTCCTTTTAATGTTGGCTAATTCCTCCTTTTATATGCAATACTTGTTTCTTTGAGATAATTTCAGTCAGTGATATTTAGTCAGTGTTCTGTTTTCACTGTTGTTTGTTGCTCCTATTATTTTACTATGGATACTAAGGAGAAATGTTTTAAGTAATAGCTACATTGTGAAAGTTAAGATTCCACCCCCCACCCCCAGGATTTGCATGGCTAGTGTGTGTTTTAGAGGTAGAACACGACTCCTGATTGCTTCATCTGCAAGTCAAATGCACCTTGTCTGACAGGAGAAATAAATTGGGTTATTATCAAGGATAAATCCCCTCAATGTTATAGTTCAAGGCACTTCTTCTGAGAGAGAGAGAGAGAGATCAAGACTTCCTTCCTGCACTCCATCTCAGTCATTTGTCAGGTCCTTCAGGAGTGCTGTCTGTGTGGAACTGGTTTGTATGATGAGGGCTTTCATCAAGGCTGAGCTAGATATGGATGACCTCCCTTCCCCAACTACCTTGAGGGTGAAACGGTCTGGTTTCTTATACCCTTTACTGGCTCTGTCCCTGTTCTGACTTTTTGATCAGCTGGTTTCAGGGCCAACCCCTCACCTTGTGCATGTCTCTTTGTCCCTGACCTTCTTCCTGCCTTTGGCACCTGGGACTGCTGATCCAAACCAGTATACCCTGAAGCCTTCAGATTTGAGTGGCTGTCAGGACCGATGCCTCATAGTTGACATTTTGGTGCTGTCCTTGGACCCTTCAGGCTTGGTGCTGTTTTCAGTGTTGGAGTTATCAGTATTTGAGACTGCTGTGTCGGTTTCTTCCTCATGTCAATTTCACTGTCTGTTCTGGGGATGCCCCTGTTGTGCACATGTGTCTCTTCTATCGAAGGGTCAGTGACAGCACTCAGTGGGGAATTAATTCTCTGTAGGTTAGGGAGAGGGTCTTGGCCACTCCTAGAGCTACAGCACAGACCCCATAGGTGTAAACTTTTCCCTTGGACACCCTTCCATCTTTGTCTTGACTCTGTCATATGTCCCAGGATGAGAGCTGAACCAGTGCCTTCAAATGAACTGCCCAAATGCAGGATCAGTCCTCTGATGACTCAGACTCACCAGCTCCTGAGACTGCGAGGAAGATAATGTATAAGTGGAGAAACACTGACTTTCCAGATGAGTCAGTCTCTTCAGACACTGACTCAGAGGATAGAGAAAGATCCCCACAGTCCCTTCCAGAGGTCTTTACCTTTAGTGATCGGTTAAAACTAAAGTGCCAAAGGGGAAATTGACCCACAGCCCCACCCTCTCAGGATGAGCAGGTACTTTCTGAGGATACGGTTTGGTCTCCTCTACTTCTTGGGTAATCCTTCTGGCAGAGTGCCTCGTCGCATCAGGAGAGCAGGGCAAGAACTCAGTTCTTTGTAAAATATAGCAAGAAAACCTGACAGGATTCTTCTGCCTCCCCAAAGGCAGACCCTTTTTGTCCAAGGATTCATTGGTTGATTTCATCCTGTCTTTGTGTATTTCTGTCAAGTACGAGAAGTCCTAGCTATAACCAACACAGAAGATTCGGTTGATTGGACTCCACTGAGACACAAGGTCCTCTTCAATATCTCTTCCTCCAAAAAGGGTACAATCTTTAATGCTTGCAGCCTGGAATCATCTATAGGTTTTATCTCCTCCAGCAGTTCTTATTTTGCGAGCTCTAGGCCTCATGGCCTTTCCTGTTCTAATGACACACCTAATCTGGTTCCTCGTAAGGATCTTGCAGTGCCTGCTCAGGGTTCATTGACTGCAGTTGCAGTTGCAGGACTCTGTCATTGCCCATGCAGAAATCCACTTCAGTGGCAGTTGACCTCTCCGCCCTATTACAAGGAAGACCTTTCTTTTTGCTCCCACCTTCAGCCATAGTTACCACAGATATATCTTCCCTCTGGTGAGGAACACATTATCAGGAGAGATGGTACAAAGCACTTGGTGTGATCAGGAGGCCAGTCTTCACAATATCCTGGAGATGAAGGCAGTCCTTTTAACTTTGCAGGAATTCCAGAACTACCTCCATCCAGGGATGATTTCTATCGAAATGGACAACATGACAGTTTGGTATATCAACAAATGGCAGAACCAGGTCCCTACCCCTGTGCCAAGAAGCTATGATAGAGTGGCAGTGGGCGATTGCTTCACATTATTTCTTAGTAGCAATGCACATTCCTAGGGTGGCCGTCTGTCTCGCCACCATGCTCAACAGACCTGTTCTCTTGCCTTACAAGTAGTCTCTCCATCTGCAAGTTGTACACCAGATTTTCTGTCACTCTGGCAATCCTTACTGCAAGCCTTTCTCCTCCCCGCCAAACACCAACTACTGCAGTTACTTTGCTTTGATTTCCCTGAGGGATTCTCTAGTAAGACAGTGGCCAACTCGGCTTCTTTGTGCCTTTCCCTACACTATTTCTTATGTCTAAATTTATCCAGTAAGTAATCAGATGCCAAGCCTTTGTGACCCTCATTGCTGCATATTGACTCAGGCAAATTTGGTTGCCCTTTCTTGGGTCTCACATCAGTGAAACCTTCTGGCATTTAGTTCCAAGGAAGGATCTTCTTTCCTATCTCCTGGTCCGCCTCACGAGATCTCCTCATCTTCAAATTAACAGCATGATTTCTCCAGCTTCAGTAATGGCCAGAGACCCTTGTCTCAAGAGGTGGTTCATATACTTTTTTGCTACCCCAATGGACTGTACTTGTAGGGTTTACTAGAACAACTGGGTATGTTTTGCTACCTGGGCTTCTGCATAGGGGATAAATACATGTTATACATCCATTCCTCAAGTGCTTCCCTTTCTTTAGGAACTATTTTTTTGGTTACTATATGATCAACAATTAAGGTACAGCTAGCTGCAATCTCTAATTTTCACCAAGGCTTTGATTCTTGTTCATTGGTCTTTCATAGGTTTTGCAAGGCTATTCCTTAGATAAGTTTGTGCTTCGTCCATCCATCAGGGAGCCAGTCTAACTGTGGAATCTCAGTTTTGTGCTAGAGGCTTTAACAAAGGCTCCATTTGAGCAATCTTCTTCTACTTCCTTAAAATTTATTTCTATCTTGAAAACTTTTTTTCCTGGTGGAGATAACATCGGCCAGAAGAATTTGAGTTACATGCGCTGTCAACTTCTCCACCTTATGTAGTTTTTTTTTTTTAAGACATGGTCTCCTTGCTTACCAACCTTTCCTTTCTTCCTAAGGTAACATCTGTATCTATCCTACATCAGCCTATGCATTTGCTAGTGTTTTTTTTCCACTCACTTCAGTAAATGAGAGTATTTGCTTCACACCTTAGACGTTCATAGGCAGCTGCAATTCTGTCTTCACAGATTTATGGGATCAGCAACTTTAAGTGGTTCTCGTATCATTTAGGACTAGGTAAGTTACGATCAAAATCTTGTACTTCGTTATTTGTTACTCACAAACTGTTTACAGTCTCTATAGTGCTGTACTGATATGATTGTATTCAGTCTTAGTGGAGTAGTACAAAAGCTAGAGACATTGTTCAGAAGTCCCAGTGAAGGGCATTGCAATAGTCAAAGTCCTCAAGTGACACAAAGTGCTTTACCTGGGTGATGTCCCTTAGATGTAACCATGATGTTTCAAAATCATCGACACTTGCTTAAGTAACAGCTGTTGTTAAGAATTACTCTAAAATTCATTCAGCACTGTAGTTACTTTCTTCAGCATTTTACCACCTTAAAGGATGATGAGAATAAGGCAGATTGATTTATAGGGATAAAGTGTTAGATGTACTAGCACCTCCACCATCTTTAGGAAGTTGACCTATAGTCAACTCTGACCTCTTCAGTTTATTGTAGACAAAATAGTAGTGGATACAGTCAGGAAGGATCAGATGGCTCAAATTGAAGAAATGTTACTCTAATTTGTGTAGCTTAGATCTCTTGAATAATCTCTTCCAGCGAAAACATGTATATCATAACCAAAGTGGCCCCAGCACTGGTCCCTACAGAATCCCACACCACAGTGGGTGGTTCTCAGTAGAATTTATCACAGAAATATGCCAGTATGTGTGGGTCATAAGAGGAACCTCCTCAAGGGAAGGGGAGACTAACCATAGAAGGTCCACAGGCAATCGGAAAGGTTGCCATGTTTGACATTGGCAAAAGCTGATGAGGGATTGAAGACAATTGAAGAGTGTCACCTCTAATCTGTTACTGCTAACAAATCATTAAATATTAAAAGGAGGGCAGTATTTGTGTTATGGTAAGTCCTGAATTGAAACTGATCAAGGATGACATGAGAATTAAAGCTGTGTGTAAATGGTTTTGTTTTTAGAAATTTTAAAAAGAGGATTTGCGACTGACTGAAATGCTGTTAGAATTTATTGTTACAGTAGGCTTCTAAGTAGCCATGTTCTTAAGTTAAAGAATAAAGTAAATATTAGAACTAATTTAGTATAGTAGATAAAAGCACTGATGTTGCAGTTTGATGTGATTTATTTTTGAATGTAAAATTTAATTATTTTGCAGTTGTTCATTTCTCATTTGTTTACAGGTAATATTTCCAAACAGCTTTGAAAGCAGTGACAGTACAGCAGGGCCTGGTCACCTTCCTTTAATGCCAGCTTCTCCTTTGGTACACCCTAGAGTAAAGGAGGTCCGCACAGATCATGGGAGTGCCTTTAGGCATGGTAAGTAACTTGAACCAGTGAACTGTTTTGTGCTGGTGCACTTCCTTTTCTCTCTCTCTCACTCTCACTCTTTTTTGAGTGATAAGTTTCTGTGACTCACCTGTCATTGGCCTTTTCAAAAACTCATTTACTTTGAATTATGGCAGTGAAAATGACAGCATCCATAAACTGGAAGATAACATTTGAAGAAACTGAAGTAACTGAAATTCTTCCTTTGAAAGAACCTTTTGTCGTAGTGATAAAGAACAGTGTCACAGTACTTCTTTCATGTCCTTTATACTGAAGTGTAACCCACCTGCTGTATGGGGAGGATTATTCTCCATATCTGTTAAGCTGTCTTTCTTCAGGCCAGTAGAACCAAATCCAGATGATTCAGTCCATGATGGCCTTTGAGAGCTTTTATTCCTTTTCTGGTTGCTTTTTGCTTACTTTCTCCAGATGTCTTCTTTTCTGGCATGCATGAGATGTAATTAGCCAGTAACTGTATTTTACCCAAAATTGATAACTTTTACTGGCTTTTTATCAATTTCTCAATTTTCACACCAGTAGAGCCCTAGTCAACATGCTTTTTTCAGCCTGCAACCATGTTGGAAGTCCTTACTGGTCTGTTCTTGGTTCTTCATCAGACCTCCTATGTTGGGTTACTAAGATATTGCCTTCAATTAGAAAATTAATCTTGTCATATTTAGTAGTACATTTTAAGATTGTGGAATCCAGTACACTGTAACAAGAGAGATTCTTTTTGAAGCTGATAAGGATGTAGATGGGTTGTGGGAAAGTGCAGTGCTTTCTTTCCCTCCCACTGCAAAGTTTTCCATAGGCTGCTAAACTGTAAGTAAACAGTAATGGGTTTGTTAGATTGTACAACCTTATCTTCTGTTGTGCAGCACCATACCAGTGGTCCATTTTATATGGCTGCTGTGGGTGTAGTCTTGACAGATTTGTATCACAGTTACACTGCTGGGCAGAAATGTTTGTGCTTCCTGCCGCTTCTTACTCTGAAGATAAAACCATCACCTTCTTATGAGTCAGCATAGAGTGTTGTGCTATCCTCATAGCAAGAACCTTTTGATAGTCATGAACACTAGGCATAATGTGACTCAGTATGTTAGTATGTGAAACAACAAAATTAAACAATGGAATGTATTTTTATAAGGAGAGCTGTAGTATCTCACTGTAGCATGTTAACCTGGAAATGTTACAGATTTCCTATCATACCACTTTTGTCCCCCCCCCACACACACACACACACACACACCACACACCACACACACCAGCACACAAAGATAAACTGGCATACCTATTTGGTTACTTCTTTAAGAGGTCACTAACAGCATTTATATTTATTTCACTTTGTTCTGTCATCAGTTGGCTTGGGTGTGATTATAAGGCTATGTTCTCTGTCAACTTAACTGACATCCATGCAGATAGTATATAAAGAAAGTAATATTTATAGACTGGTGTCAACATAGCTTTCAGCTTCATTGTTCAGTAATCAGGGGCAAAACCAAAAATAATGGTGAGACAACAGGAAGAGTATTTAAATATTGCTCTAATTTACTTAGAAAGTTAATAGAACATAAGTATTAAAATACCAAATCTTTGACTGATATGGAAGAAATTCTTTCTGAATTTAATTCCTACTCCAGACAATGGTACATTAACTAATAGTAACACATAACATTCATTTTTGGGTAATTTAAAAAATCCTAAAGTCTCTGACATGGAAATTAACTAATAGTAACACATAACATTCATTTTTGGGTAATTTAAAAAATCCTAAAGTCTCTTGACATGGAAAACAGCATTATTAAAATGATATCCATGGGTGAAATTAAACAAAAAAATAAATTATTAAAATCAAACAAAGCTCCAGGTTTAGACAGTATAATTCATGAAATATATAAATCATTGCTACAAAAAGTAATAAATGTATTCCTCTATAAATTACATAAAATTCAGACTAATTTTATTACTCCCCCATGATGGAAATATTCTCCGGTATTTCCTATATCCCAAAATAATAATAATTTATATTTTTGTTCCGCTTATAGGCCAGTATCCCTTTTAAATGTTGCGAGTTATAATGTCAGCTTTAGAGGACAGATTAAACAATTGTATCCCCAAGTTATTAATAAAGATAAGACTGGTTTTATACCTAAAAGACAAACACAAGATAATATCAAAAGAATAATAAATCATAGATTTAACAAATAAAAGAAATGGTTTTGCTGTAATAAGTCTAGACACAGAAAAAGCCTTTGACATGATTTACTGGAATTTTCTTTTTAAGTCCTTGGATTGTTTCAGATTTTCTCAGGAATTCAGAAACTTAATCAAAAATATTTATTTAGGTAACAAAGCTTATTTTAAAATAGATTCTTATCTCTCTGATTCATTTGACATATTATAGGGGACCAAACAAGGATGCCCATTTTTACTTTTATTTTCTTTAGGGATTGAAGTCTTTGTTTTAGCCATAAGGTCCAGTTAGCATATTCATGGGTTTTGTTTAGAAGGAGAATATCAATCCAAAATAATGTTATTTGCGGGTAATATGTTATTAACAGTTTTCAAGGTAGAGATAATAATTCCTGAAATATTTAATATCATTGAAGAATTTGGGAAAATTCGGGTCTTCAGTTTAAGAATAATAAAACTACATTTTTATTAATCAATAATACATCCACATTTATGGGTATGGAAACATTTTTAGGTAATGAGTCCATGAATATCTTAGCATTCTTTCAGGGAGATCTTGGGATATAATTAGAGATATTAATTTTGCAATGTATTAATATAAATTAATAAGTAATTTAGATATCGAATGCACAGATATACAGTTTTGAAGAAAGATGTCAACTTATTAAAATGGTCATATTGCCTAAAATAATTTGTCATTCATACTGCTGTTATTTCACTTTTTAAATCACAACTAAGTAAGTTTAATGATATGTTACTAAAATTCATCAGGGCCTTTAAGAGGCCTAGAATTGCATATAAACATCATATATGTGATTGGGATAGGGAAGGTATAAAATGCATGGACTTGGAAACCTATGTTAAAGCAAACTTTTTAAAAGTTTTAGTGCATTGTCTTGATAAAAAATTGTCATTTTAATTGAAATACTTTACATAAATTGGTGTTTGATAAAAAGAAAATGAAAATCTCATAACTCACTATTAGTACAAAATAAATTTTCCTTTGGTTTGTCTTACATAATTACATCCAATATAACATTTATTCACTCTCCTCTTAAATATAATATTAACTTAATTAAAAAAAAGTAAGACAACTCATGTTAGCTAATACTTGTTATGGAGAATTGTTAATTGATTCTTTTTCAGATTTCTAAAGGACTGTTAGTACATTTTAATAGAGTAGAAATAAGGAATTAGGAGGAGAAATTGTATTGGCTGTTACAATAATTTTAGTAGGGGAACTTTAAAATCTGTTATAGACATACGATCTTGTACTTCTGAGAATTTTTAGCAGAAATCTACAATCATGATAATATTCCTAACTTAATACATTATGTTGTTTTATTTATATAACAAAGCATATTCTTTCATTTTCATTGATATGTGTAAAATTTTGATATGGAAAAGAAAGCTTAAATGATAGTTCATGGAATCATTTATTGCAAGATGGAGCTAACATTCTTTCCTATCATAGCTGGAAAATAATTCACTTGAAGATGTTTAAATAGATCTTTTTATACACCACATATTTGGCAAAAATATGCAAATCCAGTATTTTTTTGTTGCAGATGTACAACATTGTAAAGCAGATTGGGCTGATGATGTGTATGATTGCTCTTGTTTATTATATTACTAGCAAAAAGTTAATATTTTTTACTGGCAATATTGACTGACAAATTTTCAATTTCAAAAGATTTGGTCCTCTTCAATTCTCCGATACCAAACATTGTAAAACAAATTGAGTACTACCATTTTTGGACTATGTAAGCTGTTGCAAAAAAAAACATTACCAGAAAATGAAAATCAAATGTCTACACAATTGGAGGAATTCACATTTATGTTAAGAACTGTGTCTGATAATGAATTTGAAGTTAAAAAACAAAGATCAAAATCATTAACTGTTTCCAATCCTTGGACAAAAGGTCAGCAGTTACTGGCTATATAAATGTATTTATTATTTCAGTATTTTAATTGTGCTATATAATCAACTTGTTTGAAATTGATTATAGTTATCTATACTGCATGTATGTGTTATAAATAGTTAATAGGTCGTTAATTTTAAGAACAGTGTATACAATTGTTTATTCATGTCAGTACATTGTGGAATTTAATGTAATTAATAATTTATTAATAAAAACTTAAATCATAAAAAAGAAAGTTAGTAGAACAATGTGTTCCATCAACATGACATTTAGTTTCTGAAGAATAAAAGTGTGAAAGTAAAGTCTGGAATTACTGACTGGCTGTAGTCCTCACTGATTTACCAGTAAATCAAATTTTTACAAAGGACAAGGCAGAAGCTTTAGGCAAAATCAGAGATGTTCTGCAAAAACATAGGTAGTTGACAGCTATGTTAGGGATAAGTAGACTGCTAGAGCTGAGAGACCAACGTAACGGTACAGTGTCCCCCCTGTGAAATACAGCTATTTTGATCTGTTTTTAGTGAAATTGTTGCAGCCTCAGATAATGCTCATTTAGTATGAGAAATGGGGCTGTTTTGGGGAACATTGTGTTTTGTGCCTATTATCCTTTAGAAAGGGAATTGTGGGACTGTTTTGCTAGATGCACCTATATAGAATCATTCACCATCTGCTTATTGTCTGGGTTGTCTTGCTCAGTACATCAGGATGCATATATGTTGATGACAAGTTTACATTATTTAGCTCATTCAATTCCTGCCTTCCGTTAAACCTCATTCCTTCTCCGTAACATTACTCTGCATGTATGGTTCCCACAATTCCCATTTTTCCTATGTAATTTGCTCCTACCATTTTCTAAAGATTCCACTTCCAGTTATTTTATCTGTATTACTATATTCACTACTTCTAGTATGTTTGGTTTAGACTTTGATTTCTATTTTCCAATAATTGCTTTTTTGGCAACCACCAGAATTAAATCCAGCAAGGCTTTATTATGTCTAGGCAATTGTGATTATGTACAACTGAAAAAAACATTTCCTTAGTAACACTAATCTGCACGCCCAGTATTTCTGGCAGACTAGTGTGGGTGAATTAAAGTCTGCCATCTTATTACAGTACCAAAAATATGTTCCCATTACGTCTTTCTTCCCAATCACACTTCCAGCATTTGCAGTCTACCTGAGGAGAAGTTCTTTGGAGTCTGCTCGGGGTATACAATTACCTAAGCAAACAGTTTCAAGCAAAAATCCTAAATCTTCTAGACTTTGTTGTATAGTTGGGAGTCATATGTATATCCTTCAATTGTTTCATTGTGAATTGCTTGACAAGCTCTCTTCCCAATGTTTTCTAATCTGCTTTGATTGATTCCTGAAGTTATCATGATATATTTTATATGTCCTTCTGATTATCCCATTATATAACATCAGCTTCTGTTCTAAATTTGACTAAAAACTCTACTGATTCAGGTCTTTCACTTAGGATCCCCCACTTCTTTTTCTTTGCCTGTACTCTAATACAGCGGTCTCCAACCTTTTTTTTGCACCAAGAACTGGTTTCATGTAAGACAATTTTCCACAGAGCAGCCATCGTGCTCACATAATAAAACCTATAAAGTGCGTAATATTAATTAATTTCTTTATTTGACAGTTGTTTGCTGGGGAGGTCCAACTGGACTAGAAGTACAATAAAAAGACAATTGGCAATAATTACCAAAAAGTGTAAATTCTGCTTAACAGCAAAACGTTGATCTACTATGGTCGAGAGATACGTAAACCTAATGGCAACCTTACTGACTTTCTAAGTTTATAAGAGCAATATTTAAAATCTGTCCCTATTATTTGTGTCTGTTCCCAGATTTATTGTGCAAGAGGTTGAGTGGTATGGTCAACAGGTGCATAAACCTAATGGCAACCTTATTGACTTTCTGAGTTTATAAGAGCAATATTTAAAATCTGTCCCTATTATTTTGCGCTGTTCAAATTTATTGTGCGAGAGGTTGAGTGGTATGGTCAAGAGGTACATAAACCTAATGACAACCTTATTGGCTTTCTAAGTTTATAAGAGCAATATTTAAAATCTATCCCTATTATTTGTGGCTCTATCCAGATTTATTGTGCAAGAGGTTGAGTGGTATGGTTGAGAGGTACGAAAACCTTATTTTTGCTGCTGCTGCCAGGGATCACTCTTCACACACTCTCTCTCTCTCTCTCTCTCTGGTGTGCACGCACACACACACACACACACACACACACACACACACACACACACACACACAGTCTCCTTTGCTTTCATGCATGCATTCACTCACACATGCAGACAGAAACACACACACACACACACACACACACACACACACACACACACACACACTTTTTTCTGATTCCTTGACTTTTGTTTTACAAAAGTACCGTTTAGCAAGTGTAAAATAAGGGCTCGATCAATCTCGCTGCTCAGTTTCTCATACACACACAGTGTCTTCTTCTTTCATGCACACATACATTCTTCTTTCATGCATGCATTCACTCACACACACAGACACATAAACACACTCATACACATGCATACACACTGACATTTTTGTTTCACTCCATGTCTGGTGGCCCAGTACCATGTCCAGATCCATGGCCCGGTGGTTGGAGACTGCAGCTTTGATATCAATCCTTTATAGAGAAGGCAGTCCCCAACCTGCAGTCCAAATGTATTCATGGCTTCTTCCCACTCTATTACCCTTCTCTCTGTAATCATTTGCTTGCAATACCTTGTTTCCTTTGCCAGTTTTTCTCCAGTAAATTCCAGTCCCATCTTGCCTAGTCTCTGTGCCCCTGATTGCATTCATCCCTATCAGCAGAGTCTCCTTTCTGTGTTCCTGTATTGGCTTAGTTGTTAGAATACTTTTTGATACTTTACAAATATAATATTCAATATTGTTAATGTTATTTTCTTAAGGATCTGCATCTAAAATCCCACTTCTCTCTCCTTATTTCTTGAGCTTCTCCCCTGTTTCATCATCATCCCTTTCCACTGTGAATTATACAGTGGATATAAAAAGTGTACACACCCCTGTTAAAATGGCAGGTTTTTGTAATTTAAAAAAATGAGACCACAATAAATCATTTCAAAACTTTTCCCACCTTTAATGTGACCTCTAACCTGTACAATTCAGTTGAAAAACAAACAAATCTGTTTGGGGAAAAATATAAAAAATAAAAAATGTACAATAAGCTGGTTGCATAAGTGTGCACACCCTTAAACTAATACTTTGTTGAAGCACCTTTTAATTTAATTACTGCAGTCAGTCTTCTTGGGTAGGAGTCTTATCAGCATGGCACATCTTGACTCGGCAATGTCTGCCCACTCTTCCTTGCAAAAGCGCTCCAAATCTGTCAGATTGCGAGGGGCTCTGGCTGGGCCATTCCAAAACTTTAATTTTCTTCTGGTGAAGCCATTCTTTTGTTGATTTGGATGTATGCTTGGGGTCATTGTCGTGTTGAAAGGTGAATTTCCACTTCATCTTCAGCTTTCTAGCAAATGCCTGAAGGTTTTGGGCCAAAATTGACTGGTATTTGGAACTGTTCATAATTCCCTACACCTTGACTAAAGCCCCAGTTCCAGCTGAAGAAAAGCAACCCCAAAGCATGATAGTGCCACCACCATGCTTCACCGTGGGGATGATGTTCTTAGTGATGCGAAGTGTTGTTTTTGCGCCAAACGTACCTTTGGGAATTGTGACCAAAAACTTCAGCCTTGGTCTCATCAGACCGTAACTCATTTTCCCAGATGCTTTTGGGAGACTTGATGTATTGTTTCGCAAATTTTAGCCGGGGCTGGATGTTTTTCTGTGTATGAAACGGCTTCTGTCTTGCAACCCTACCTTGTAGTCCAGACATATGGAGAATATGGGAGATTGTTGTCATGTAGTACACGGCCAGTACTTGCCAGAAATTCCTGCAGCTCCTTCAGTGTTGCTGTAGGTCTCTTGGCAGCCTCCCTAACCAATTTTCGTCTTGTCTTTTCATCAGTTCTGGGAAGGACATCCAGTTCTTTGCAATGTCACTGTTGTCCCATATTTTCTCTACTTTGTGATGACTGTCTTCACTGTGTTCCATGGTATAACAAATGCTGTGGAAATTTTTGTGTACCCTTCTGACTGATACATTTCAACAATGAGATCCCTTTGATGCTTTGTAAGCTTTCGCGAACCATGGCTTTTGCTGTAGCAGGCAACTGAGTAAATGTCAGGAAAATCCTACTAGGACAGCTGAACTTTATTTGGGGTTAATCAGTCTCTTTACTGATGACAGGTGTGTACCCAAAAAGACTGAATGCTGTCATTAAATCAAAAGGTGCTTCAACAAAGCAGCCAGCTTGTTGTACGTTTCTTTATTTTTTATATTTTTCCCCTAACAGATTTGTTTGTTTTTCAATTGAATTGTACAGGTTGTAGGTCACATTAAATGTGGGAAAAGTTTTGAAATGATTTATCGTGATCTAATTTATTTATATCTCAAAAACCTGGCATTTTAACAGGGGTTTCTACACTTTTTATATCTACTGTATCTGTTTGTGCTATGTATAGGAGCCTTAACTGTGTAACTCTGAAAAACACTGTTAAATCAGGTAATCCTAAACCACCTTTTTCTATTAGAAGGATAAAGTGAACCACTTGACTCTTGCCATATTCCCCTCCAAGATAAAATCATTCAACTCTTTTTTTTTTAATTGTCACCCACAATGTCTCCCCTGGTTAATAAAAATATGCCTGACTAGTGTATAAAAATAAAGGGACTAAAACATTTTCACTGCTTGTATCTTGCTATCCGTATCCATAAAACAGAGCTTCCAATATCTCAGTTTTTATATTAACTTTTTTGTAGCCTGTTCCCACATATTAACCCATACTCCTCAGTACTTCATTTTATCATGTCCCATAAACATGGATATTGCTAAACTAATTTGTCTGTGGGTAAATAGTTTACAGCTATTGCCTTTGTTTTATTGTCATTAATTTTGTATCCGAAAAGTACTTGGAATTTTTTTCAGAATATTCCTCAACATTGAAATGTCTTTTTCTGGTTTTATCAGGTAAAAAGTAATATTTATTTATTTATTTATTTATTTTACATTTGTTAACCGGGGGAGTCCGGCTGGACAGAGGTCCGGTTTCAGTGGAGGCCCGGGGAGAAAAGCTCCACATTCATTAAGATACATAACATAAATTGTTGACATGACAATAGAGCTCATATACTAGTTTAACTACACTATACATTCACAATAGAACTCATATACTAGTTTAGTTATGCATACACAATTTCACACATCAAATAAGATACAAACATAAATCATTGACTTGACATTAGAGGACATAAACTATTTTAGCTATACATTTGCACTTTTGCACAGTCATGATGGTTGACATTATTAGCTGGTATGTACATTATCTATGGAGTCTTGGTTGAGAAACTTTACATAGTAGTAATACAGAGTGTGTCCTTGACATAAGAATAGCTGAAGTTTAAGTCTACATGTAAGCATTCATTGTATACTTCATTCATCATTGTTGGCAATATTGGCTAATAGCACTGCTGGAGGTTGAAAATTGCAGGTGAGGGAAGAGAGGAGAGGAAAGAGAGCAAGAGTTAGAGGGAGGAGTGAAAGATTTAGTTAGCTGTTCAAACGGTATTAGACTGATCGTATGATTGGGTAGGAAGAAGAAGCCGACACTGAGTGAGTCAATCATCCAGGGGAGAAACATGGGCATAGCCAGTTTCCTAGATAATGGGTTTTGAGGAGTTTTTTAAATTGGAGGGGGGATGTGGTTGAAGTTAATTGACTTGGGAATGCATTCCAGATATTGGCAATGGAACAGGCAAAGAGAGATTTACCAGCTGTATTTCTGTGTTTGATGACATTGACTAGATTTTGATTATTGGATCTTAAGGTACGAGTGGAAGTGTAGGGATGAATTAGTTGCTGAAGTGCTGGGATGTTTTCTGGGAGGTAATACATTTTGTGTGCTTTTGAGAGTTGGTTGCGTAAGAGTTGTTGTGGTAACTCAAGCCAGTTGAGTTGCCTGAAGGCAGGGCAGTGATGTGATCTATAGGATGCATCAGTGGCAAATTTTGCAATCCTGTTGTAACAGGATACCATTTTGCTTAGTTCACTGTGATGTAAGTCAGTAAATACTGGGGAGGCATAAAGCAGGTTAGATAGGAGGTGTCTCCTTGCAAGAGTACCTTTGGGATGTTTGGTGAGGAACTGTTTTTTCCTATAAAGGAGACCCAGCTTTTTGTTGACTTTTTTATTGTTTGGGCTATGTGTATGTCAAATTTCAGGTTGTTGTCAATTTCTACTCCTAGGAGTTTAGTATGGGTAGTTGGGCTGATTATTATGTTTTCCTTTTATTTTATAGTAAAGCTTCTGTTTGAAGGGGAGATTTTCCTAGACTGAAGAGAATGAGTTGTGTCTTTTTAGGGTTTAGTATCAGTTTGATTTTAGAAAACCAGGATTCTATTTGTGAGAAGTTGTTTTGAGTTATGGTTTGGAGCCCATTTAGGGTGGAGGCAGCACATGTGATAGTGGTATCATCTGCGTATTGCACAATTGAGGCTGAGAGAGAGGCTGTGACTATGTGGTTAGTGAATAGAGAGAACATCACTGGACCTAGGATGGACCCTTGTGGAACGCCTATGGCTACTGGTAATAGGGGGGACAGTTGACCTTGCCATAGGACTGCTTGTTGTCGATTGGATAGGTAGTCACTGAACCATGATATGGTGGAGGAGCTTATGTTAAGGGTAGTTAGAGTGTCTAGGAGCATTAAGTGGTTAACCATATCAAAGGCTTTGGATAAGTCTAGGAATATGGAGGCTGTAAATAGACCATTGTTTCTATGATTATTGACAATATTAGTGAAAGAGAGTAGTACAGTTGTGGTGCTGTGGTAGGGTCTGAAGCCGTGCTGTGACTTGGCTAGTAGGTCATTTTGTTGGAGGAATTTCATTAATTGACAATGCACAACTCTTTCCATTATTTTAGATAGGGGAGAAAGAATAGCTATGGGTCGGTAGTTGGTCAGTTCAAGCAATTTGCCTCCTTTATGCAGTGGTATGATGTGGGATATTTTCCATAAGTTGGGAACTTTACATTCTGATATTGATCTATTAATAAGGATGGAAACTGGGTAGGCTATTACTTCTGAAGCCATTTGAAGGAAGTCTGCTGGCAGGTTGTCGGCTGCTAGAGTGGTTGGTTTCAGTTTTTTGAGGAGTTTAGCGATTGTATTTGTGGATACTGGGTGGAGGGAGAAGTTAGAGAGGTGGTCTAGTGAGCTGGTATGGTTGGGGTTGTCTGTAGATTTGGGAGCATTTGTTTTATTTTGGGTGTTGGCTAGGGCTTGGACAGTTTCAGTAAAAAATGTGTTAAACTGAGTAGGGATGTTATCGTGGTTAGTTGGTAATACAGGTGTGGGGGAGGAGGATTTTCCTGGGTGCAGTAAGTTGCTTATTGTAGCCCAGAATTTGTTAGGATTATGAGCATGTTTTTCTTGCGTAGATTTATAGTACTTAGTTTTGTCTGTTTTTATTTGTTTTTTGACTTTGTTCCTAAGTTCTTGATAGTTTTGTTTCAGTGAAGCGGTTTTGACTTTGTGAAATTGTAACCAGGATTTGTCCCTTTCTTTCATTAATATTTTGGTATCTTTTGTTAGCCATGGGGCATATTTGGTTTTGATTCTAATGGTTCTAGAGGGTGCGTGCTGGTTTAGAATCTTTAGGAATGTTGAATTAAAGTACTGTACAGCTTTGTCTATTGGTAGTTGTTTTAATGGGGTCATATCATCTGCAAATAAAGCCAACTTTTCTTGATTACCGTACCAATTATCAGCAATCCTTGAATTTCCATCAGATCCTCTCTCTGGTGAAGCATGATACTAGCATCTAAGAGGACAAAAGAATGTGGGTTACTGGGGTGCCAGGGAAGTGTAAGGGACAAGAATTCCTGGCACCCTCTGCCTTGACATGCTATCCCTTTTGTAAAGCAGGTGAGTTTCTTCACTTTCACTCCATATCATTCAGAGATTATTGCTCCAGGTCAAGAAGGGACTCCAAAGTTGTCTAACCCTGATATAGCTGAGCCTTTCTTTAGGGAGGACTGTATGGAGCAGTAGTATAACAACTGAACCTTTACTCACCAGTATCAGTAATCTTCTGGCCCATTTTCCTGCTGTTAGAAGTCATTACAGTTTTTTTTGTGCACCTTTATATATCTTTACATATTTTTCAATAAGGATTGTTCTTTTTTCTTTTATACTCTGCTCCCCCCTAAGCTGTTTTCTTTTTCTTTACCTTAGACATTTGACCTTTTTTCCCTTTCATATCTATATTTTTATGTGTGTGTGTGTGTGTGTGTGTGTGTGTGTGTGTGTGTGTGTGTGTGTGTGTATATATATATATATATATATATATATATATATATCTACGTACACACATACATATATATATATATGTGTATGTATATATATATATACATATATATATATATATATATATATATATATGTGTGTGTGTGTGTGTGTGTGTGTGTCGATAGATATAAAGGTGGTAATCCCTGTACAAGGCTTTATAGCTACTATTTCTACTGTAATTAGATGTTATAAGTTTTATTCTTGGTGAGTTACAGTTTTTTCAGCATATCTGCTTGCCTTCTATTTTGTTTTTCTGTAGTTTCCTGGACATCAGACAAACTGTGTGGTTTTAAAAAGTGTGTGGCATGTGCCGGCAAGTTACCAAATTCTGATTCAAGTGATAAATGTGTGTATTGTCTAGGCCCCTCACATTTGGCCACCTCCTGCTATATTTGTGAAGCATTTGGCCAACAGGGCATTATTGAAAGGCAAAATAAGTTAATTTTGAAAGGGCTTCTCCCAGCCCTGTATGTGAGAGCACTTCTTCAGGTTCTTCAAAACCCTCATCTTCTTCTTCTAAAAAATAATCAGAAAAGCCTGAGGAGAAATCCAAAGAAAAAGGAAAGGAAAATGATAAATCTAAAACTTTGAGCAAGAGGTCTGCAGACTGTTCATCTTCCTTGGATCCAGTTCTAAACCTTCTAAACCTTTGAAGCAAATGTTTTTCTCTGATCCATTAATCGTCATATCCAATACTTCTCCAAGTCCATCTGCTGCTTCCTCCTTCCAGTAAGCCAGATCTTTCAGGAGGGTTACTGAAGCAGACACAGGCAAGATAATGGAGAGATTCCTTCAGACCAGATCCAGTTAGGTGTCCTCCTGGGTCCGGCTTCCAGTGGGGCCAAAGGAATGGTCTCTGCCCCACATTTAGTAGTTGCTGCATTAAAGCCTAGGCCTATTTCCTCAATACTGATGAGTTCTTTGATTTGGTCAGCTCCAACTGCTTTACAGCTGTCTGAGTCTCGGACCCAAGTGGTTGGCATCAACTACAACAGGGTGAGTTCTGCACTGAGGTCTTCTGAGCTGTTCCTCCCTCTCAGAGCCTTAGGGTTATACAGTTCTGCTCTGATGTCAGCCTGTACTCCAAACTGTGCACTGTCTCTGGTTGAGCCTCCTTCAAGGGTCTTGCCTTCTCTCACTCAGTTCCATGGACAGCTCAGCTTTTGGGGCTTTTGAGAGAATATTCTCTCATTCTAGAGAGAGGACTTTACCCCCTCAAGTTCAAATCCATCCCTCCCCCAAAGGATCTGCCACGTCTGGATTTGTTGAGATGGCCAGTGACCAAAAGTCTTGAAATGGCTCCTATGTAGAAGATCAACTCATATTCTGAGTCCTCCCCAGATCATCCCACTGAGGAGGTGCGCAGGAAGCATATGTGCAAAAAGAGGCAACTGGATCACTCTCAGGAATCTGTTACTACTGATACTGACTTTGAAGGAGACTATTCCCACAGATATCCCCTTGAGGACACTTCATTCGGAGAAATCCTTGACCTGCTTAAACAGAGAAAGGGATATGGTCTTCCCAGCCACTTTCTCCAGAATAGTCCGACTTTAGTGAGAATTTTGGTTCTGGCCTGTTTACATCTTGTGTAGTTCTGCCCACAGATGAGATGATAGACCTCATCTCTGAATGGGCTTGGAAGGAGCCCAACACCACTGAATCCATCCCTAAGAAACCAGACATGTTCCTTGGTGCTCCCAAGATCATCCCCATTGGAGCAAAGGTCTAACCATGGAATCTGAAGTAGGATATTCATTTGTCTGCAACCTGTGGGTTATGGATCCGATATCGGATCCGAACCGGCATGGTTTTCCAGCTATGGATCCAAGCTCTCAGCTCCTCCCCTCACCCATAATGCCCTGCTCTACCCTCATGACCCCAGATCTCGTTTGCCGCGCTGGTGACTGGATTTGGGTTCTTTGCTCTCAGCTAAGTGCTAGTTTATTTACCTGTTAAAACAGAAAGTTTTAAATTTTTTGTGTATTTTTGTGTGAAAGTTTAGGTTTCCCTCATTAATAGTTTTAGTTTGAGTTAAATTAAGTAATTTTTTTTTTCCCTCCCCTCGCTGTTGCGTAGAGTGTGTGTGTAGGCCTGTGTGTCTTTTTCTTTTAAGTTACTTTAGTAGCTTGTAGATTATGGCTGATCAGCCTAAATCTATCTTTTCAAAATGCTCCGAGTGTGGCCATAAGCTCTCACCGGCTGATGGCCACACTCGGTGTGTTAAGTGTCTCGGGGTTGAACACCTCACATCTGGCTGTTCCATATGTGCAGGGTTCAACCCCAGGGCACTGAGGGAGCGGAGGTCCAAGCTTGTCTTGGCGGGTCTTTTACCGCCAGACTCGGCTCCGGCCTCCGCTCCTTCGGGGACTACTGTGGCTTCAGTTGTTCCCCCTGTGGCACCCCCTCCTGCTCCTGGGACTCAACCTCCCGCTTCTGGAGAGGAGAGGGATGCTGCTAAAAGGACCGGAGGAGAAGCACCAAGCGGCGGGCCGAGACCTCTGTTTCGCCCCGCCAGCCAAGCGGCTTCTCCCGGCTCCGTTCGTTGGTCTCCTCCTTCTCGGCTCCGGTCCCTGTGTGCTTTTCACGGGTCCTGAGGAGGAGGAGACCCGATCTCCGTCGAGGCTATCGAGGAGGCACTCCAGGCCTACCTCGGTAGCCTCGTCGAGATCCACACATAGCCTTTCTGATGCTGATCTGGACCGGATGATGAGAAGGTTCATCCAGGCCCAGATGCAGATGGGAGTGCTCTTGCCTCCCCTCGGGGAGCTCAACACCCTTTTAAGCCTATTGCTCCTTCTCCGACCCGCTATCCGGGTTGAGCAGCTGGAGCCGAGCAGCCGGAGCCGGGGTGGGTCGGCGCCGATAGTACTGGTACTCGGATCCGACCCTGCCCTCGAGTGCGTCGGACCCGACCTCTCGGAGCCTGGATCCGAGCTTCGGATCCGGGGGGATCAGTGCTCCTTCGGCGCCGTCTGTGTCGGGGCGTACTGTCCCTTGGGATCCGAAGTGCTTGGCGCCGGCTCCGTCCACTCGGATCCGAGGGAGCCGATTGTCGGATCCTTTGGTCGAGGTCGGCTCCCTTCGGCTTTTGATGTAGTGGAGAGGGCTCTGTTGAGGGTGGCACTTGTTCCGGCTCCGTCCCGCGCTCCCTCTGCACTGGGCCAGGCTTCCACCATCCGGCCCCTGGGACAGCCCGTTTCTGTGCCCCAAGTGGCTCCTATGGAGCAAATTGCTGCTGCGAGGACTCCTCTGACAGCCCCCAGAGGAGGTCCCTGCAAGCATACGCAAAAGGAGGCACATTGACATCCCCGAGTCTCTCACAGAAGACACGGACTTGGAGGAAGGGGAAGGCTCCCCACGGTCACCCCCCGAGGATGTCTCCTTTGGAGACATCATGGAAATGCTCCGTATAAGGGGGGGGTGGTCTGCCCCCAAGTCTTCCTCGGACGAGTCCGTGTTCTTGGAGGCATTTGAAGCGGGCCCGTCTACCTCTTGGGTGTCCCCTGCCGACCCCTGGTGGACCTTATTACCACCAGGGCGTGGAAGGAACCGGACACCGTGGAGCCAATTCCCAAAAGACCGGATAGGATCCTTAGTCCGCCATCCGACCGGACCCATTGGAGTAAGGGGCCTCCGGTAGATGCCATGTTGACGGGCGGCCACAAAGAGGGAACTGGCTCAGGAGAGTCCTCAGTCCACCCACCGAGCAAGGAGTCTCGGATGATGGACCGCTTGGGGAAGCGGATGTTCAGTTCGGCGACCTTCTCGGTAAGGGCGCTGAACTATTTGGCACATGTTATTCGGATGCAGCGAGATCTTATTAAGGAATACGCTGCTTCCCCTGAGTCCATTTCGGAGGAGGACAGAGTTCTGCACTCCACCCGTATGGCCACTCTTAGGTCAGTTACAAATACTTCTATGCGGCTACTCTCCCATGCAACGGAGGGCGCCGCTAGAGCTGCGGGACAGGACTGGTCACTAGACGTCAGGCCTGGCTCCGTCACTGCGATTTTTCTGAGCCCTTCAAAGCGTCGTTTCTGAACGCCCCTTTGATGGTTCTGCTCTGTTTGGCAAGACCGTCATGCGACGTTGACCCAGAGCGAAAAGGACGGAAGACGCTGTCTGCCGTCGAATCCGCTTCTCTGCACCCCAGAGGCCCTATTCTAGGAACCAAAAGGGTCAGAAGAAGATGTGGTTCCGGAAGTCGCAGCAGTCCCAGCCTGCTCCGGACAACCAGTCCTTCCGTGGCAGAGGAGGACAGGGAGGACGCCGCCCTAGAGGCAGAGGGGCTCCCAGAAACTTCGGGTCCAGGGAACCTTTCTCTGAACGGCCCGCGCAGCAACCCTGAGAGGTTGCCCGACTGCTCTACTCTGGAGGCAGTCGGGGGGCGTATTTCGGGGCACCTAGCGGCATGGGAGTCCATAACATCGGACCGCTGGGTTCTCCAAATCATATCCAGGGGATATCGCATTCCTTTCCTTCACCTTCCAAAGTTGAAGTCCCTCCCAGACATCCCACCCGGTCAACGGGAGGCCGCTTTGGCAGAAATTGGCCATCTGCTAAAGAAAAGAGCCATCCAGCCCGTTCCCCCAGACCAGATCGGATCAGGGTTCTACTCCAGATTCTTTTTAGTGCCAAAAAAGACGGGGGAACTAAGACCAATCCTAGACCTCTCTCTCTTGAATCTGGCAGTCCCCAAAGAAAAATTCGAATGGTCACTCTGCAATCTATTCTCCCCCTTCTGGGAGAAAATCACTGGATGTGCTCGATAGATCTCAAGGACGCGTACTACCACATCCTGATGGACAGGCGCTCCAGGAGGTTTCTCCGCTTCCGGCTGGGAGCCAGTCACTACCAGTTCGGGTCCTTCCCTTTGGTCTCACCACAGCCCCAGGGTGTTCACCAAAGTATTAGCAGTGGTAGCGGCCCACCTGAGGCTTCAGGGGTGCAGGTCTTTCCCTACCTGGACGACTGGCTTCTTACCGCCCCAACAAGGCATCTACTTCTATTGGCGAGACTCCTTTCTCCATCTTGCTCCTTTCTGGGCATCACAATAAATACAAAAGTCCAACCTGGCCCACACAGCTCTTAGATTTTATAGGGGCCAGGCTAGACACAAGGAGTTTACGAGCCTTCCTCACTGCGGACAGAGTTCTAAATCTGCAGCTCCAGGTGCGGGCCATTCTCCATTCAAGTTCTGTTCCAGCGGAGTTGGTCCTGAGGGCTCTAGGGTCCATGGCATCGGCTATAGCACTTCTTCCTCTTGCCAGGCTCAATATGCGCATTCTACAGTGGACGCTCTTAGTACAGTGGTCATACCTTGCTCTCCCATGCATCATCCCATAGCGATCAGCAAGGCTTGCAAGCAGACCCTCTTGTGGTGACTCCACTCGCCGGATCTCCACAAAGGCCGCCCATTTTGTGCTTCTACCCCTCTCGCCACGGTGACAACGGACGCCTCCCGCCTCGGGTGGGGGCACTTTGGGCCGGACCGTCCAAGGCACGTGGAGCGATTCAGAGACCTTACTGCATATCAATGTTCTAGAGATGAGAGCAGTGCTCTTAGCGTTGCTAGCACTTCAGGACTTTCTTCCCTTGGGAACAATTGCGATTCAATCGGACAACATGTCTGTTGTCTGGTACATCAACAAGCAAGGGGAACAAGGTCTTACCCTCTTTGTCGAGAGGCCATGAGAGTTTGGGAATGGGCAATCTCCACCAATCGCTTTCTAATAGCAACGCACATTCCGGTCGGTCCAACATCCTAGCGGACAAGCTCAGTCGCACCATTCTGACCCCTTACGAGTGGTCTCTCAATTGTCAAGTAGCGGAACGCATATTCGCACGGTGGGGAACCCCTTCATGCGATCTTTTGCTTCTCCCGGAAACACCAAGTGCGACAGTTCTTTCGCTCTAATACCTCCTCCCGGAGGTACCCCAAGAGACGCTCTGGTGCATGCTTGGCCACCCGGTCTTCTGTATGCCTATCCACCCTTGCCTCTGATGCTGCAAGTTCTTCAGAAAGCCTCTCGGGTGGGTTGCAGAATGATTCTCATTGCTCCATTCTGGCCTCGACAGATCTGGTTCCCCTTCCTAAGGTCTCACTCGGTGAATCCTCCTTGGATTCTAGATCCCATCCGGATCTGATATCCCATCCATCCTGCATTCCTCCTCCGAACCTGGACAACCTGAAGCTGACCGCTTGGCTGCTCCAGTTCCACTCTTGATAAGGACTCCCGGTATTTCTTCACCTGTAAAGGCTATTTTGGTGGCGGCTCATAAACCATCCACTAGAAAGGTTTACCGAAGCAAATGGAAACGTTTCTCTTTGTGGGCGGAGCGGCAAGGCCTGAATCCCTTCACGGTTCCTCTCTCTTTAGTGCTTGACTTTCTAACCACTCTCTTTAACGATGGTGCCAGCAGTTCCACAGTCAAAGTTCAACTGGCGGCAATTTCTCACTATCACATTGGCCATGACTCTAATCCTCTTATGTCAGCCAAATTGTGTAAAATATTTCTTAAAGGTACTTTTCTTCTCAGGCCCCTATAAAACAAGCAGTTCCTCCTTGGGACCTTTCTTTGGTCCTACAGGCCTTGACCGCTCCTCCTTTCGAGCCAGCGGCTACGGTGGATCTCAAATTCTTGTCCTACAAGACAGCCTTTTGGTAGCCATTACATCAGCCAAGAGAGTTTCTGAACTTCAAGCTTTATCAGCTAAACCTCCTTACTTGGTATTTCATCCGGACCGTGTCTCCCTCAGGACCAACCCGTCCTTTCTTCCTAAAATCGCTTCTGAAGCAAACATCAATCAATCCATTAACCTCCCTGTTTTCTTCCCTAAATATGAAAACAAAGGCGAATATAAGCTACATTCACTAGATGTTCACAGGCAACTTAGATTTTATCTGAACAGGACAGCTGGTCATAGGCAATCCGACCAGCTGTTTATTTCCTTTGCAAAATTCAATTTGGGCAAGCCAATCTCTAAAGTTTCTCTGTCCCGCTGGATTTCACAGTGCATTTTATTGGCTTATCAAGCTTCAGGAAGGCCCGCACCGGAGGGTGTTCATGCCCATTCAACCCGGTCAGTATCTACCTCGGCAGCCTTCAAGGCTAGGATTCCTCTAGATGATATTTGTGCAGCAGCCACGTGGGCTTCATCTCATACGTTTATTTCCCACTATAAGTTGGATCTTGCATCTAGGGGTAGAGCATCCTTTGGCTCCACGGTGCTCCGGAATATCCTTCCATGATGGCCGCCCAAGATTCAGGTAGCTGGGGACTCTGTCCCACAGGTTGCAGACAAATGAATATCCTACTTCAGATTTAGAAGTTATGTACTCACCATAACGTTCCATCTGAGTAGGTGTATTCATTTGTCTGCAACCATCCCGCCCTCCTATCCCCCTGGCCTTTCAGTTTCCTGCATATTCTTTGTTACCCTTTTTAGGGTATTGTTGCTTTGGCAAACTCGATCTGAGGTCATGAGGGTAGAGCAGGGCATTATGGGTGAGGGGAGGAGCTGAGAGCTTGGATCCATAGCTGGAAAACCATGCCGGTTCGGATCCGATATCGGATCCATAACCCACAGGTTGCAGACAAATGAATACACCTACTCAGATGGAACGTTATGGTGAGTACATAACTTCTAATTCCATGGTAGTGGTGGTAGCCACCAAGAAGGAACTAGCATAATAAAATTCCTCTGTCCATCCACTGGACAGAAAGTCTTACGCGTTGGACAGGTCTGGGAAGTGAGTCTGTGTGTCATCTACTTTCTTGGTAAGGGCATTGAATTATTTGGCACATGTTACACGTTTTCAGAGAGGTTTGACGCAGGAGATCTCCACTTGGCTCCCAGGGACCTTACCTGCAGATCAAGTCCATTGATGCACATCTAGCTACCCTCCAGTTATTGTCTAATATCTGCATGTGCCTTACCTCAAATGTCACTGACAGTGTGTGTAGAGCAACCAGCACAGGCATATCCATCAGGAGACATGGTTGGAAGAGGCTATGCAACATTGCAGAACATTTTAAGATGTCCTTTGTGAATGTCTCATATGATGGATCAACATTCTTTGATCCTAATGTGAAAGATAGAATCTCTAGAAGTGAAAAGGAAGGTAAATCCCTTTCTGCTATAGAGATATTAAATCTTCCATTCCTTAAAGAACCTTTTCCAGGAATCAAAAAGGAGGTAAGAAAATTTGATTCTGCAAATCCCAAGGTTTTTCCACCTGATTTCTGGAGACAGACCCCCCCACAGCAGAGGTGGGAACTCTTATGATGGACTTGTCCCAGGGACAGAGGTGGTCACAGACTCAAGGCTTCAGAGGTCCTTTCCCTGAGAAGCCTTTTCAGTGCTCCTGAGTCGGGTGAATGCTGCACTCGAGGCAGTTGGGAGGACACTTCTTCCTGCATCCAACAACTTGGATCTCCATCACACAAGACAAGTGGGTGGGGAGGATAATGACCAGAGACTACTTCATCCCTTTCTATACACACCATAGCCCCAAAAAGGCTTCCTAATGTTCCACCCTCTCAAAGGGAAGTAGCCGCTTCAGAGATAAAGAAGCTTCTAAACAATCGAGTCATCCACTAGGTCCCACCAGACCAAAGAGGATCAGGAACTAACACTAACAGATGCAGCCCCCTTTGGGACATTACCATATTGCTGCAAGCCCTAACTAGCCTCTATTTGAACCTGCCACCACAGTTGATTTAAATTTTTTAATGAAAAACTGTTTCATTGGATGTTACTTCTGCTAGAAGGACTTCTGAGTTCCATGCCTTGCCTTCAAAATCTCCTTACACATTTTTTCTCACATAGAGTGTGTTTGAGAACTAACCATTCTTTTATTTCAAAAATAGCTTCTGAATCATCTATCAGCCAATCCATAAATCTCTCTGTATTTTCCCAACATTTTCAAAAGAAGGTGTATACACATTACACTTAGTAGACATTTACTATCAGTTAAGATTCTATTCACATCGAACAAAAGCCTTCAGAAAAACTGATCAGTTATTTGTTTCTTACTCCCCTGCCAAGATTGGAAAGGGGGTATCCAAAGGTACTCTCTCCTGTTGGTTGTCTGAATATATATCTTATGCTTACAAAGAAAGGAGTTTATGACTACCTTCACCTCGAAAAGTCCATTATACTAGATGTGTATCTTTGTCAATAGCTTTCTTCTCCGGAGTACCTGTCAATGACATCTGTGCAGATGCTACCTGGTCCTATATCTCACATTATAAATTTGATATGTAGTCCAGATCAAGAGCCTCCTTTGGTTCACTTGTGCTCCAGAATATCCAAGTGTTACAGTAGGTGGGGACTCTGTCCCTTACATTGAGGAATGGACGGAAAAGACAACATCAGATATGAAAGTTATGTACTCACCATGACGATAGATCTGTGTTGTCCATTTCTGTCCTTCCTCGACTTACCACTCTCCTTTCCATGTACAGCACAGTATTTGGCATTTTAACTCCTGGATTGCTGTAGTTGACTTAACCTTGGCTCCTAGAGGATCCTTATCAAGACCAAGTTTTTCAGCTGTTTTCTTATTTCTGTCTTATACACTCTTATAAACTCAATCTGAACCAACTTGGTCAGTACGGGGAATTATGGGTAAGGGAAGGAGCCTGAGCACCAGACCCTAAGCTTGAAAGTGGCCAAAGTTAGATCTGACTTAGTTCTGAAGACTTATACGTTGAGGAAGAACGGAAACAGGCAACACAAATCTATCGTTATGATGAGTACATAACTTGCTTGATGATAGAAGAAGGTGAGCATATCTAATCTGACCTTAAGTATTCTCCTCCTTTCTTGCCTTCTCTCACTTCTTTTTCGACTGTTGTAAGCCCTCTTTTTTTTTTGTCAAAAATATTTTTATTGAAATCTTTCGATACAATAAAAACAGGAGTGACATTACATTAAGCAATGAAATTAATAAAATAACAATATAAAGCTTGCATTTATAATATTTGAAACCTATAACTATGTACACATTTACAATAGAAGTCACCACAGAGAGCTTTAATAACTTTAAACTATTTCACAAAGAACTGAAAAAGAGAAAAACACTTATACAACTAGGGAAGAGGAGGTAATAAGAGGAGCATAACGAATAAATTATGTGGATTAAGATTGTGAGATCCAAGTTAAGAACCTGGTATAATAAATAAATATTTATAATTATAGTTTTAATTTTAGTTTGAGAGTGAGAGATATGGACTGGTTCGTTTGCATCAAGTTAAGAGCAAAAGTAAGTGGGGAGGGTTGAGGTAATATCATGTATTACTTCTTGAGAATTAAGTCTAGCAAGAGCCCCCCCAATATTTATGATAGTATTGCTTTTGTTTTGTATTAGCATAAGCTCATTTGTGGGAAGATATATTCTTTATAGCTAAGGTGCTAAAATCTTCCCATGAGATTAAGGACTGATCAGACCATTTTTTTGGTGATGTAAAATTTAACAAGGGTGCAGATAGAGATAAGAATATGTTTTATGATTTTGGAGTATTTGGCTATGACAATATGTAATATAGCTGTTTCCCATGAAAAGGTGGATTTTTCATATCCCATCTTCTCTAATCTTACTCTTAGTGAGCACCATAAATTATGAACTTTTTTACTTCCCCAAAAACATGTAGGGTATCTACTACTTGGTTTGGGCAATATGGACATTCTGCTGAGTATTTAGGATTAAACTTATGAAGAATTGATGGCGTGTAATAAGCATTAATATTGACCATGATTTGAGTGTATAACAGATGCTTGAAGAGAGTAAGCTTAATGGTATTTTCTATGCCCATTTTTTTTATTTTCATCTGAAATTAGCTGGCTTTTACTTTGCCAATAAGTTGAGAATAAAAGTGAGCTTTGCGATTTTATGCTTGTTATTAGTTTATAAGTCTTAGAGATCGTTCTATCTTTGGATGCAAGGTTTTTTAATATTAGAGTAGCTGGGTTGATTTCATGAAGGTCCATTTTGGCAAGGGGGTACCTTGATTTTAGTTAAATAAAGGATTTGCCTAAGAGTAGTGGCGTAGTTTTTAGGGAGTCCAAGTTTCTCCCTTAATTGTGTTATATTGGTTTCCTGGCATTCGTATAAATCCCACACTTTGAAGTCCTTTATAAGAGGGAATTTAGTTAGGTTTATTGGTTAATTTTTAATTGATAAGTTAGGATTTAAGTGGATTGGTTGTATGAGGGCAAGGGCATTGAGTAATTGTATAGATATGAATAAATTATGGATGGTTGAAATCATATGTTTAAGCAATGGGTGAAGTTTTATAATATGAGAGTCTTTTTGATTTAGGTTCAAAATGGGAGGGACTTGGGGTTAATGTCTAGGGATTTAAATTGATTATACCATAATATAATCCATAGGGATAACCAGCAATTTGACTTGGGATCATAATATTATTTGGATCAGCCTAGAGGAGGTGGATACACTATAGTAGAGCTTAAAGTCTGGTAGTCCCAAGCCTCTTTTGTCCTTTGCCAAGGAAATTTTATTGTATTTAATTCTAACCAATTTAGAATGCCACAAAAATTTGATATGACTTTCTCTACATTCTTAAAGAATTTTTGTGGAATGATAGAGAAGGTGGCATATAAGTGAAAAAGAATTCTCGGTAAAATATTCATTTTGACCACACTAGCTCTTGATAGTAGGGACATATTGATATTTTCTCCATCTACTATCATTTTCAAATTTTGACCATGTATTTAATAAGTTGTTCTTAACGACTTCATTGAAGTTAGGGGTGAAAGTTATTCCTAAGTATTTTATTTGGTATTTGGATTTGATCTCACTATCAGGAAAGTATAATTCTTTATGTCCTAAGGGGTTTATGGGGAAAATATAAGATTTATTCTGATTTAGTTTGTAATTGGATGTAGCAGAGTGTAGGTCTAAGGCATTAAGTAGTTTTGGTAAGTCAGTATTAGGGAGTTCAAAATATAAATTTAAATCATCTGCAAAAGCAGAATATAGAAACTTTATACTTGATATTTTAAGAATATGATGGGAAGGTTCTTTGGGATATGTATAGGAGCAAAGGTTCTAAATATAGACTAAAAAGGTAGGACGATAGAGGGCAGCCTTGCCTTGTACCATTGGAGATAGGAATAGGATTAGAAAGGCATTTGATGATGTGAATAGTAGTAGAGGCTTTCAGGTAAAGTACTTTAATTATTTTTATGAATTCTTGTGGGAAACCAAAAGAGGGTAGGACATTAAACAGGAAAGCTGGATTTACTCTGTTGAATGCTTTGCTTGCATTAGCAGTAAGTACATATCTCGGGTGTCTGTCCTTATCTAGGAGTCTAATGATGATATCTAATAGAAGGGTGTTATCATGTTTGTCTATTCTGCATACATTCCATTTGTTCATGTGAGATTATAAAAGGAAGTATGCTTTTCAGCCTATTAGCTATAACATGGGCTAGAATCTTAAGATCAATATTAATAAGGGCAACAGGTCTGTAATTAACTGGGTCTAATGAGTCTGAGTTTGGTTTAAGGATTAGAATGGTTTTTGAGTTGTTAAGGTATCTGTCTGTTATGCCATATTGAATTATGTAGTTAAATACCCTCAGTAGAATTTTAGCGACCGGTTCAGAAATGTTTTTGTAGAACTCCACCATGTAGCCATCGGGTCCAGGAGATTTACCTGGTCTAAGTTTATTAATTGCTATTTTGATTTCTTCAAGGTGCAGGGGTGATTTCAAACGTTTCTTTTCCTAGTCAGCAATTTGTGGAAATTTTAGATTATGCAAAAACTCTTCCATTTTGTTTGTAGGTGGGGGGGGGTTTAGTAAGTTATATAATTTTTTGTAAATATCTTCAAATGTGTTTAAAGTGTCTTGGTCTTTATACTTTATTACGCCTTTGTGTTTAATATCTTTGATCCTTGAATGTCCATTTTTAATATTAATTAGTCTAGCCAGAGTTTTAGAGGGAATTTGTGCCCATTCTGAATATCTATATAACGATCTCATCTCTACAAATGAGATAATTTTTAAGTATAACTTGTGCAATTGCTTTTACAATTCTGTCATTGTATCTTCTAGTTCAGTTGTGTATTTATATTGAAGTTGTAGTTCTATGTCTTTGATTTGGTTCTCTAGTTTGAGTTTAAGGTTATTATGTCTTTTCTTAAGCCACGAGGACTTTTGAATAATAAGACTTCTTATAACCGCTTTAGCAGCCGCCATTGCACATCATAAGGGATTTGACTAGAGATGAAGTCAATGCTCAGTTGGGCAAAGATGGCATTTATTTCTTGTGTAACCTCTTGCACTTGAATGATGTTAGGGTTTAGAGTCCAATTTTTTTAAATATGAAGGTCTTTGGTTAATAGGAGGAGATGTTAATGGAGATGTTAATTTTGGAATGGTCTGATATGGTTATAGGGGAAACATTACAATTAACTGTGTAAGAAGTGAAAGATTGGGAAATTAAAAAGGTGTCTATTCTTGACCAAGTTTTATGTGTGGCTGAGAAAAATGTAAATCTAGGTATAGAGTTCTCATGTTGAAACTTTGTGCAAGGGTCTATTAAATCAAATGTATTTTGTAATTCTTGTAGGGCCATAGTAGTATACTGAGGTTGTCTAGATTCTTTGTGACCTATCCTTATCAGGACTAAGCAAAGCATTCCAATCCCCACCTAAAATGTATAAATTATTTGAATAATTAACTAGGATATTGAAAATATCATAAATAAAAAGCTGTTGACCTGAGCAGGGGCTGTATAGATTAACAAAGAGTAAGGGCTTATGTAGGGTAGGTAGTTAGTGGTAAACAAAACCCATCTTCCATTAGGATCACTTTTGGTGGAAGTGATCTCTCCTTGATATAGTTTATTAACAATGATACCTACTCCCCTAGAAAACGAATTATAACCTGCAGCAATTATTTGTTTCACCCACTTTCTTTTTCTCTCACTGTCCCAAAGCTGATTGACTATATGCATCTCTTGTAGAAAGGTTATAGTAGATTTATTTTGAAACGTAAGCTGCATGATAAGATTTCTTTTCTTTTTGTCCGATAGCCCCTTAATGTTCCATGAATCTACTGTAAACATTGACAGAATCTGAGAATGTTGTAAAGTGTGATGTTCTTCGTGTTTCACTGTTGCAGTCATTACATTTGGGTTATCCTGCTGGCAGGTTGCCCTCAGTCGGCCTGAATTCCAAAGTCTTGGGTCCTGCGTCGTTTGCTGTCACCTCTTCCTTGACGTCAGGTTGTCAGGGGTATAAAAGATGCAGCCGACGCCATTTTATTCAGTCTTTCTTACTGCGCGGTGCCCGAAGCAGAAGCAGTTTGCAAGTGCCGGTCAGCCGACTCCTGAGATTTATGTGTTCGAGTTTCAGATCTGAAATCTTCATTAAAAGCTAAGTAACCCATTGGGGGAACTTTTTTTCTTGCTCCAGACCGATGTCAGAAAAAGTTAATAATTATATTTCTTGTGGGAAGCAAATACCTCATAAGGACTTTCATTCTTACTGTATTCCTTGCCTAAGCCCTGACCATGACATTGCTAGTTGTCGGTTTTCTGCTAGATTTAACCAACGCACTATTAAGCGTCAGTACGATTTTGCATTAAGCTATTTTGGGCGAAGATTTAATTATACAATGTCGCCGGACCGCCATCCGACTTCCGGAGTTCACAAAAAACGTAAAGAAAAAGACAGGCAACCGACGTCCAAAACTGATGACAAAGCTTCTCCTAAGCAAGTCGCCAGTTCGCCGGTTCTCAGTGAGGCACTTTCGCAGCCCCTGACGCCCGCTACTTTAGAGTTGCAGGCCGCTACCGACTCCCAAGTGAAGTCGGCCAGGCCGCTGGAAACTCAAGGTATTGGAGCCTCGGAGATTATTCCCTCAGATGGGTCCGGAGCTGCTGAGCAGGCATCGGCTTCTGAGGGTGTTTTCAGACCTAAACAATTACATATTAAACCGACTTCAAAGACAAAGACTAAAACACCTTTAAAGGCAAAGAAACAAGTTCACCAGCTACAAGGACAGGCCTCCATGCCCAAACAACAGAGGCTCAAAAACAAGTCGCAGCTCTCATGGACATGAGGGCTATTCAACAAGTGCCACAGCACGAACAGGGACAAGGATTTTACTCAAGACTGTTCTTGGTACCCAGAAAGGACAAAGCATGGAGACCAATACTGGACCTATCTATTCTAAACACTTTCCTGGATATACCAAAATTCAAGATGTTGACCTTACAGCAGCGTCTGCCCATGCTGGGCAGCAAGGCTTGGCTCATGACTTTAGACCTAAAAGAGGCATACCTGCATGTCCCAATCAGACAATCATGCAGACGATACCTCAGATTCAAGGCTGGCTCAAAGCATTACCAATTCTCTGCACTGCCCTTTGGTTTATCTACTGTGCCCAGGGTCTTCACAAAGTGCCTGGCACCAGTAATTGCTTACTGCAGACAAAGAGGAATACAAATATATCCTTACTTGGATGACTGCCTCATACAAGCAGAGAACAAGACATTCTACTACAGCATCTGACGTTTGTGATAAGACTTTTAATATGCCTAGGGTACACAGTCAACAAAAAGAAATCAAAACTAGTACCCTCTCAAGAGATAATATTCCTGGGTGCAAGCTTAAATACAACTGCCCAGATGGCTTATTTTACTCCAGACAAACAAAGGCAACTGACTACCTATTTCAAGGAAATGGCAACAAAGGTCCAGTTATCTGCAAGAAAAATTCTGCAGGCTTTGGGCTTCATGGCATCCTGCATCTTACTAATGCCATATGCAAGACTGCATATGAGGAAAATTCAATGGTACCTAAAATGTGTCCGGACACAGCATTGCCACAGTCTGGAAACAACGATTACTCTAATTCCCTGCCTGCAACAGGAGTTTCGATGGTGGACAAAGGCTTGTCACCAAAACAAGGGACAGCCATTCTCACTACCCCCAGCCAGGCAGAGCCTAACGGCAGATGTATCAGATTATGCCTGGGGGGCACACATGGCAGGAAGAGGCATTCAGGGCACCTGGTCCACAAACCAAAAGCATCTACATATCACTCAAAAAGAGATGCTAGCTGTTCAAAATGCCCTGACAGCCTTCAAGGACCTACTTCATCCGGGACAACAACTGATAAAGACAGACAACACCACGGTCATGTGGTACATAAACAAGCAGGGGGGCACTCATTCTTATCCCCTGTGCAGACAAGCCATGGCTTTGTGGGACACAGCATTGACTTACCAAGTTCATCTGCAGGCACAATTCCTGCCAGGAAGGAAAAATACTCTGGCAGACGAACTAAGCAGAAACCTCATGGATCCCCACGAGTGGCACCTGGATCCACAAGTCTACAGCATGATAACAAAGAAATGGGGACACCCGGACATAGATCTATTTGCCTCCCCTCAAAACAATCAACTAAAAAGATTCTGCACAAGGACTTATCACAGACTAGCTTGGAAAGTAGTAGACGCCTTATCTTTCAACTGGACAAACCTATCAGTATATGCCTTTCCTCCACTGCCTCTCCTTCCCAAGGTACTCCTAAAAGTCAGGCAGGAGAAACCAAAAATTATTCTGATTGCCCTAGACTGACCACGCCAGTACTGGTATCCGATCTTAATGAACTTGTCCCAGTACCCAGCCTGGACCTTACCTCAAATACCTCATCTACTGTCCCAACAAAACAATCAGATTCTGCACAGCCAACTCAGGACCCTAAACCTGGCAGCATGGCGGATAATGTAACCATACAAACCACTCCTCTCAGTAAAGCTGTGATGGATGTCATTTTAGAAGCCAGAAGGCCTAGTACTAGAAATTCCTATGCTGGGAAATGTAAGAGATTTTGCGCTTGGAACCAAGCTCAAGGAACTGATACAGCTGTCCCAAATATTCCTCAGATTTTACAATACTTAACTGAGATGCTGGACAAAGACCTATCTTTTTCATCAATTAAAATCCATGCCTCTGCCATTTCGGCTCATTACAATACAGAGCCACCACTCTTTTCTCATCCTTTGTTAAGGCAGTACCTCAGAGGAGCCAAATACTTAAGGCCTCCAAGGAGAACGCCAATACCTGCATGGGACCTCAATTATGTCTTGGAAAAACTCACCTTACCTCCTTTTGAGCCAGCTGCTACTGCGGATATATCTTGGAAAACAGCTCTTTTCCTAGCAATAACTTCTGCAAGACAAGTTTCAGAGCTACAGGCTCTCATGGCTGCGGAACCCTTTATCATTTTTTATCCAGACAGGGTCTCTTTGAGAACAAACCCTACCTTTATGCCTAAGGTGGTATCCAGTGTAGCCCTTAACCAAACAATTAATTTGCCAACTTTTTATCCGAATCCACAGAACAAGGGGGAGAAAATTCTGCATTCTTTGGACATACACAGGCAACTTAGATTCTACTTGGACAAAACTAAAGTTTTCAGAAAGACAGAACAATTACTAGTGGCATATGTACTAGTGGCATATGCCACAGCATCACAAGGAAGGGCTATCTCCAAGCAGACTGTTTCAAGGTGGATAGGTCACTGCATTCGTTTCTGCTACTCACAGCATGGCAAACCAGTGCCTAAGGGCATTAGGCCACATTCAACCAGAGCTGCAGCCACTTCTGCAGCCTTTCTCAGGGGAGTACCAACCAAAGACATTTTAGAGGCTGCTACTTGGAGTTCAGTGCATACCTTTACAAAACATTACAATCTGCTTCTTTACTCTAAATCCAGGGCAGGCTATGCCACAGCAGTTCTGCAGGACCTCATAGCCGCTCCAAATGCTGTTTAGCTCCAACCCCCCACCCATAGCTTTGGGACTCAACCCAAATGTAATGACTGCAACAGTGAAACACGAAGAACATAGTAAAGTTGTGTGCACTTACCATAAATGTAGATGTTCGAGTGTATTCACTGTTGCAGTCCAGGTTACCCACCCGCCATCCCCCTTATTTTTGCTGGAACTTATCTTTACTTCTCTAATCTATACAACCTAGGTGGTGTATTTGCGTATAGATGAAGGTAAAGCTTATTTTGGTGCATGTATGTTTTATTTACATAATTTTAGCCTACCCTTTTGGGGGCACCTGACATCTGGGGCAAGAAAAACTGAATAAAATGGCGTCGGCTGCATCTTTTATACCCCTGACGACCTGGCATCAGGGAAGAGGCGACAGCAACCGACGCAGGACCGAAGACTTTGGAATTCAGGCCGACTGAGGGCAACCTGCCAGCAGGATAACCCAAATGTAATGACTGCAACAGTGAATACACTCGAACATCTACATTTATGGTAAGTGTACACAACTGTACTTAAGAGATAACAGTATACTTGAAGGTATAAATTTAGAATTGTTATGGCAGGAAATACTTTAAATGGGGTGACTTCTAAACGCCTTAGCCCTATAATGTTGCCTACCCACCCATTCCTCCGTAAGAATATGAAGGTATTCAATGAACGTTGTGAAATAGTTCGAGTTTGGGGTAAATTGAGAAAAGCAGGTAGCAGAGGGATGGTAAAAATACCTAAATTGTTCCAAACGTAGACATAAATTAGCTACAAACTGTGCAAACCATCTCATTTAAATTAGTACCAGCTGAGTGGAATTGTCCTCAGACCTCTTATTCTTATCATAGTAACATTACTTAAATGTCACGCTAAAAGTTTGAAAGCAAGAACTTAAGAATAGCTAGTAGCATCATCTACTGTGGAATTTCTAGTCTTGATAGGAGTATAAGTACTTTAGTAAAAACCTAATATAAATATAGGTAGGACTGGTAGAAAAGGAATAAAGATACGGGTATACTAAGCTTTAATAAGCATATCTAGTATCCGTCTGAATGTAAAAGCCTTGTTTATTGTTAGTACATATATATCTCAATAAATATGTTTGACCTGACCTAAAAGTAGGTATCTCCCAGATTCAATCTGATTGGTGTTGTATATAAGGCTTATAGGAAAATCCTTTAAAGACTTTTTAAATCACATATAAGAGTAGCATATTAAAAGGAGACAGTAAGTTTTGTTTTAAATTTAGAATGTGTTCAATGAATCTGTTGATGTATCAGAAGTAATGAGGAGTTTAGGTAACTATTGATACCCATGTACAAACAAACAAGAGTTATTTTGTTAACAATTTAACAAATTAGCAATGAAAATTAGCAGAGGAGCATATTACTATAGCTGCTCGGTTACTTATAACTCTAAACAGAAAAACATCCATTTCACTATATACAGGTTCAGTAGTAACACATGTACCATGCCAGTTTGTTGTTTCAGTTAATGAGAAAAGATAGCTTAACTGATTAATGGTCGAAAAAAGAAAACAGTTATGTCTATTTCTAAACTTTATAGAACATTATGAAACAAGTATTTAACTATTTAATAGAGCTTATTTACTAGCGGGTTGCAACTATTTATGAAAGCCTGCACTGTATACAAATTTAAACTAGTCACTTGCTGTATAATGTAAGGGACCATCTAGAAGCAGCTGGATAAGCTAGATCACAAAAACAAAAATAAAGCCTTTTACATTAATTAGTGACCTATTAAGTCTCAGCAGTTTTTTTTATGGTTTCCTGATACCCTTTGTGAGGGTTATACTTACAACATTTTCTATTATCCAGTTAAACAAAATTGTTTTCCTTTTAAGGTTGTAGCTTTTATACTTAAAATGTGTTATTCTACCCTTAAAAGTTGAACAGTGGTATAACGGTACCAGGGTTCATAACTTGTTGTGTCAGGGTTTCTGGATTTCAAAATGGTGGACAGTCTGTAAGCACACTAGCTGTGCAGCTCCTCAACTCTCAACTACTATCTAACCTTTTGCCGGCGCATCATACAATGAAAATATCACAAATTGCTAAAGGTTAAAAGGAAAATGCAAATGTAAACCATCTTTGCCAAAATTCCAATAGGAATTACGTGTTTTTGCACTTAAATACTGCTTACTGGATGCTGAGCCCTGAACCGCATGGTATGGATGCTTCCAGACTCTGAGGCCTAAACAAAGGAAACAGTAAAGACAAGGAACTGCGTGACTTGATATCAGCAAATTCTTCTAAAGGCTGTTACTTCAAACATTTATTTTTGTACTTGGAATGGATCACACAGACGAAATGGAAACATTAACTACCAAAACCAAACTGTCTCTGATTACTACACCAGAGAAAGACACCTCCTCTAAAAGGCAAAAAAATAATGAGCCACAGCAAGAAACCTCAAAGGTAGCCCTTAGATCAAAACAAGATCAGTCTCTAACACTTGAAGATCTCAAAATGACAGTGCAACCTCTGCAAACTAAAATCCAAGGTTTTTCTCACAAGTTAGCCACATTTGGATCTAATCTAGACCAAATTATGCTCAGGCTTGAGCAGAATGAAGCAAAATCAATGGAGAATGAAATCAAATTAAAAAAACTTAAAATTGACAGGAAAATGACAAGACCATCAAAGAATTACACCAAAAAATGTTACACCTACAAGCTAGAAGTAGACGAAATAACATCATTCTAAGAGGTATTCCTGAATCTTTTGAAAATGCCCAGCTTAATGTAATAGTCAAAGAAGTTCTAAGCACAGTACTGGATAATAAGTATCTTCTACATTACATAATAATTGAAAGAGCCCACAGATCCATCAGGTGTTTTCAACTCCAAGAAACCCCAAGGCAAATCATTGTCAGACTGCTTAAATCAGCACACGTTCAAAACATTCTTATGGCCTACAAAGCAAAAAAGAGCTTTACTTGGAGAGGTCACAAAGTTGCTATTACCCAAGATCTTCCATTAGAAATTAAATTGAAACTACAAAAACTCAGCAAATACTGTTCTTACCTATTGGAAAATAAAATTCATTTCCAAATGAAATACTCTGCCGCATTGATCTTCAATCATAAAGATACCAAAATAACAGTTGAATCCCCTGAAGAGGCCAAACCCACTTTCTTACTGATCTTTAAGGTGAATCCTGCATGAATCAAGTTACCCAGGAAGTTCCAATGCAGCCGACAGCTGAATCAAGATGCTTCCTCCTTTTTACATGATCTAGTTGCATCTTTCTTTTAGAAGCATAGTGTCCATTATCGTCTTGGCGTTCTGTTTCCCAGAATGCTGCTCAGCTCTACAGGAAAATGCTCTGCTTCACTCTTTGACCCGGTGACGTCATCTCTCTTGCATTTCCTGCCCCAGAGGCTTACTGGGATCAACTTAATACCTGATTTAAGCCACAATTGCTTAAAATAGGCTATAGTAACTTAAAAATCTTTGTTGAATTGATCCTGATATCTAAACTGCTTCATCTTAGTTTTTAAGCGTCAACTTGCAGCAGAAAACAAAAGAATCTGCAAACTGTATCCCTGTTGCAAGCCCTCTTGAGGATTCCCTGACCACCATCCATTTTTTTTTTTTTTTTTTTTTTTGAGCAACAAATGTTTCTTATGGTTCTTTGAGGACTCGAACGTATCATAGTCAGGTGCAACAAGTTATGTAAATCAGAGTAGTTATCCTAGATCTGTCACTGGGAGTTTCAGTTCTGTCATCCCTAGGACTGAGACAAGTAGGTACTTAGTCACCTTGGCCCGTAAGACTTTGCTAGTATACTAAAGTCCTGTATTGCCATATCCACTTTCACCCAATTCCCCATTCTTCAGATTTCTTCAGGAGCAGTTGATATCAGTTGCTGTATAAATGAAGCATGGCTGCCTTTGCTTTTTTTGCAGTGGTTTTGTTAGGAATTTCTCACAGTTCTTTAGGAATCAGGTCAGATTGTTTTATTCTATTTTCATCAGTTTGTAGATATTAGCCTACACTTTTCCTGTGAGAATTACAAAAGGACTCCTCCACTGAGCTTTTTGGGCACCTTTTTGTGTTTAATTATCTTCTATCTTTATTGCTATGTTAGTGTTTTTTTTATTTGTTTGTTCTTTTGCTGTAGTGAGTTTAGAGTTTTGATAAGCAATTATGTTATGTTTATATTCACTGGAGAATGTTTTCATAAAACTTTTTTGGCAATAAATATTGCATTATGTAGTTTGACACTTTCGTCAGTGAGATATGGAGGAAAAAACAACAATTCCCAGACATTTAAGAAGTGTTCATGTGGAGGTAATATTCTTCCACTGGTCCAGTGCACTGTGTTGAGGCATTTCTGACTGAGGATTGTAAAATTTATACATCCTTCAAGCCCTCAGCTCTGAAGGAATGCAGAAACAAATGAGAATCTGAGAAGATGAGTGCTACTCAAGTTTTTGATTCTAGGGCTTTCCCATATGCATACTCGTCTTCCACTAAAAGCCCCCCCCCCATAAGGATATCCATAGATAAGAAAGAAACCTAATCTGGATCACAGCAGATAAATAGTCTTGAGTCCTCCTTCTCTACCAAACAAAGTTTGAGTCTGAGCTAAATTAGGAAGATACCCTACTGCTGTCCATGGACTGGGTAGTATCTGAACCAGTTAAGAACATCCAGACTCTCCTCTTCAGAATCCGGTGGACATTTTAGATCTCTGTCTGCCCAACTGGATTACATAAAGGTGTAGCAGTCTTTTTTTTTTTTTCCAACTGCTGCAGATTTGCCAGTAGATATAATATTTATGCTTCTCGTTTATTCCACTAGAGAAGTTTAACAAAACTTCTTCTCCACCCTTGTTTTTAATAACAGATGTGAAGTTGTTCAATCTCGCCGTTCATTCTTCACTGATGGGTTCGGAGCCGATCCTCGGCTCCGACACGGCCGTTTAGCAAAGTCAGAGTTTACCAGTAGCTCGAGACCCAACCCCTTATCCCATGATGCACTGCTGGAATTACCTCAGATCTAGTTTGCCGCGGCACTGATCTCTTGGTTTCCAGCTCTGCTCGAGACTTTATTCAATGAATTAGCAAGTTTTTCTAAAAAGTTTCTTATATAATCATATTTAGACTTTTGCTTAGTATTTCCCTTACCCATATATTACTGTCTCTTTTGGCCTCATGTATTTTTCATGACCGTTCTTTGCTAGTGTTAGCTTTGGCCTTTATTAGTGTAGTGTTAGCGTAGTTCTGTAGTTAGGTATTAACAGCTAAATTTATAGTTAGTTTCCTATATATATATATATATATATATATATATATATATATATATATTTAGTGTGGCCTCTTGGGCATTGTTTGATATTGTGTGTGCTTTTTCTAAAATAGTTGCTTAGTTGTTTATAGTTGTGTACAGTTGTGATAGTTTTTGCTGTTGGTTAAAATTATGTCGGAAGATAAAGACAGACATCCAACGTCTGGTTTCAAAAACTGTCCAGACTGCGGACAGTAGATGTCTGTCACAGAAGGACACGATAAATGTGTCTATTGTCTGGGTGAGGTGCACCTTCAGGAGTCCTGCAGCATCTACCACTCCTTTTCCACTAAGGTGCTTGCTGAGAGGAAGAGAAAGCTTATGGATCGAGGTCTTCTTAAGCACGCTTTTGTGGAAGCTTTGACTGTCCAGGATGGAGCCAGCAAATCATCAAAGTCCTCTAAATCCTCCTCAGACTCCAAGTCAAAAAAGTCTAAGAAAGTGGAACTTGCTGTGACTTCGGCTCCACAGCCTTCGGAGCCAACAGTCTTTTCCTTTCGGACCCGGGACAGTGTCTTGGAACCAATCTCCGAAATTCCTTCTCCATTACTCCAGTCGGCACCATCAGTGCATTCCTCCAGGTCCTCTGTTAGCCTTTCGGATTTGGACATAGATCGACTGGTACAGAACCTCTTAAAGACACCAGGCCTAACTAAATTGCTGACGGTTCTGACCCAGGTATCGGAACCGAAGACCACTACCCCGGAATTGACTGCTCCTCCTCCAAACCATACCAGTTTTTCAGAGCCGGAGGAGGCCGACCTGATGGTTTTAGAACCCTTGGAGCTGAAACCTGTTCCAGTGTCATTGGCTCCATCTACTCGGACGTCCTCGGCACCAATTGGGGACTCTAGGAGCCGGCACTCTCTGGTCGGGTCCGGAGAGGATAGTCGCACTGACCTGTCAGTGCTGACTCTTCCTCTCGGGGCCTCGGCGCCGGTGAGCTCGGCTGCTACCTCGGGCTCGGAGCCCACGGCATCAGTGCGGGAGGGGAATCACGGTTCCTTCGTGACTGTTGACTCCTTCTCACTGGAGCCGTGACGCCTTTGAAGCTATGAGACGAGTTTTGTCTCCTAAGACTTCCTCATCGCAAAGTCTGGCCTTTTTCTTCGCCTAAGTTGCCTGTGTCTGCTTCTGCTTCCATCAGCCACCCCAACCTTAGAGACCCTGAGCCTCAGGTAGCCCCACTGGGCACCCCCTGCTCTTCTGAGACTTCCCCAGAGGCTCCCACTGAGGAAGTCCGCAGAAAGAGAGTGTGCAAGAGGAAGCATTTGGACTCCCCACAGGAGTCATTGACATCTGATACTGACTTGGATGAGTCAGAAGGGTCCCCTCGATCCCCCTCTGAGCACATCTCCTTTGAGGAGATCCTTGAGTTCCTTCGGCAGAGGGGTGATTGTCAATCCAAAACCCCTATTGAGGATGAGTCAGTTCTCCTGAAGGCTTTTGGGTCTCAACCTTCCATCTCCTGGGTGTCTCCACCCTATGATGAGCTTATGCAATTGGTCTCTCGTAGGGCATGGGAGTCACCGGAGTCCATGGAACCTGTCCCTCAGAGGCCTAATAAGTTTATCTCTGCCCCAGCAGGTAAAACCTTCTTGTCTAAGGGAGTCCCTGTTGATGCCATGGTGGTGGCGGCAGCCACCAAAAAGGAATTGTCTGAGACTTCTGCATCTATCCATCCCCCTAACAGAGATTCTAGGCTCATGGATAGATATGGGAAATGCATGTTCAGTTCAGCGACTTTCACTCTTCGATCACTGAACTATCTGACCCATTTCACCAGACTGCAAAGAGATGTCCTTAAGGAGTTGGGAGATACTCTTCAGGGTGCTGTAGCTACAGGCGTCTCTGGCAAAGTTTCTTCCCAGCTTGCTACCCTTAATTCCATTGTGAACTCGTCCATGCGTCTCATATCATATGCAGCAGATGGTTTGAGTAGGGCTACAGGTTCAGGGATTGCTCTTCGTAGGCATGCCTGGATGTGCCTCTGTTCCTTCGCGGAGCCCTTCAAGTCTTAATTTGTAAATACCCCGTTTGATGGCTCATCCTTGTTTAGGCCTAAGGTAAAGGAAACATTAGCCAGGTGTGAAGGCTCATCCTTGTTTAGGCCTAAGGTAAAGGAAACATTGGCCAGGTGTGAACAGGAGGGAAAGACTCTGTCGTCAGAGTCCGTTTTTCCACCCCTACTCGGCCTTACCCCAAAGGCCAAAAGGGAGGAAAGATGTGGTTCCGAAAAGCCCAAGGAGCCTTTCAGGACACACGTGGAGAACCCCCCTCCAGGGGCAGAGGAGGAGGTAATAGTGGAAGACGCCACCCTCGTGGCAGAGGGGGTCCGCAACACCAGGATGACAGAGATCATTTCTCTTGTCAGCCCTACCAGCGCTCCTGAGAGGAGGTCCGACTGTCCTGCACTGGAGGCAGTTATGGGTCGCTTATCTTTGTACCCAGAAGCCTGGCTAGACATAACAAACGACAGCTGGGTACAAAGCATCATTTCCAGAGGGTATTTCATACCGTTCTCCTCTCCTCCCCTTTCCGTCAGGAGAATCCCGAACGTTCCACCCAGTTACAGGGAACAAGCAACTATAGAGGTCCACAAGTTGCTAGAAAAAAAGAGTCATCCAGCCAGTCTCAGCGGACCAAACAGGATTCGGAACTTACTTAAGATTCTTTTTGGTTCCAAAGAAAACAGGGGACTGGAGACCCATTGTGGACCTCAGCAGACTCAACCAATTTGTGAAGAAAGGGAAGTTCTGAATGGTCATGCTTCAGTCCATACTACCCTTTTTAGGGAAGGACAATTGGATGTTCTCAATTGATCTCAAGGATGCGTACTACCACATAAAAATGGCTAGATCATCCAGAGATCACCTGCTTTTCCGGCTTGGAGCCATTCACTATCAATTTTGAGCCCTGCCCTTTGGTCTCACTAAAGCCCGCATAGTGTTTACCAAATGTATGGCAGTGGTCACGGCTCACCTGAGGCGTTTAGGATTCCAGGTTTTTCCATACCTGGACGATTGGCTCCTTACCGCCACCACCAGGCATCAACTGATTCAGGCAACAGAATCCACTCTGACACTCTGCAACCACTTAAGCATTACGGTCAACTTCGAAAAGTTTGCCTTGACGCCATCGCAGCATATCATCTGTATAGGAGCAGAGTTAGATTCTTCAACCACCACTCTATGTCTTCCAGTCGAAAGGGTCTCACTCCTTTGTCAGCACGTCGCTTCGTTGGTGTCAAAAAACAGAGCTCCAGCTGCAGAGGTCTTGAAAGTACTAGGTTTGATGGCCGCAGCAATCTTAGCCATTCCAGTAGCAAGGATGCATATGCGGATTTTTTAATGGCTTCTGTTCACCCAGTGGTCTTACCAGGAATTGCCAATGAACCAAATGATTCTGATCACAAATTCTTGCAAGAGGGAATCTTCAGTGGTGGTTGATGTCTCTTCATGTCACAATAGGACGCCCCTTTGTACTCCCACCCCCAGTAGCCACTGTGACCACAGACGCTTCCCTGATAGGGTGGAGGGGACATTTTCAGGGAAAGACCGCCCAAGGCACATGGACGGATCAAGAGTCACATCTGCATATCAATGTTCTGGAGATGAGAGCATTACCTCTGGCGTTGCAGTACTTTCAGGACTCTCTTTCTCTAGGGACAATTGCAATACAGACAGATAACATGTCAGTGGTCTGGTACTTGAACAAACAGGGCGGGACCAAATCTTACCCCCTTTACCGAGAAACCCTTAGAGTATGGCAGTGGGCTGTGTCATCCCAACGCTTTCTGTTAGCAACGCACATCCCGGGGATAGCCAACGTGATAGCGGACAAGCTGAGGAGGGCAATTTTGTTGCCCCACGAGTGGTCCCTCAAACAAAAGATTGCAGACAGGATTATCTGCAAATGGGGCCAGCCTTGCTGCAATCTTTTTGCCAGTCACATCAACACCAAATGCAGAAGCTACTTTGCCCTGATACCTCCTCCGTGAGATCCCCCGAGGGATGCACTCGTCCACGATTGGCCCCCGGGTCTTCTCTATGCATTTCCACCAATTCCATTAATACCCAGATTTTTACAGAAAGCAAAGTCACTGTGAAGGACTGTCATTCTTATAGCTCCTCATTGGCCTCGGCAGATTTGGTTCCCATTTCTTTACCATCATCTTTTGGAAGATCCATGGATCTTGGACCCAGTTCCAGACCTTCTGACACACCTGTCAGAGGACCTCCACCCTTCTTTGCAGTCACTGAAGCTAACTGCTTGGCTGCTCCAGTTCCCCTCATAGCCAGGCTTCATAATCTTTCTTATGATACAAGTCAAATCTTATTGGCTTCCCATAAACCTTCCACCAGAAAATTGTACAGTAGTAAGTGGATGAGATTTTCTATTTGGACTTCAAACCAGAACATTGATCCTTACCAAGCTCTGTTGTCATCTATTCTTGAATTCTTGACTAAGATTTTTAACGAAGGAGCAGCAGCTGCTGCTGTCTGGGTACAGTTAGCAGCTATATCTAATTTTCATCTAGGTATTGACGGACAAAATATTATGGCTCACCAGTTGTCTAAGGCCTTTCTCAAAGGTACCCTTCACATGAGTCCTCCAGTAAAGACTCCTTATTCTCCCTGGAATTTGAATTTCATGTTATTTCATGTCATTCTTCCCCCATTTGAACCAGCATCATCTTGTGAGCTCAAATTTTTATCATGGAAAACTATCTTTTTAGTGGCAATTACTTCTGCCCGCAGAGTGTCAAAGCTTCAAGCTTTATCTATCAAATCCCCGTATATAATTTTTCATGCTGACAGAGTATCCCTTAGGACAAACCCTTCCTTTTTGCCTAAAGTTTGTTCTGAGTTTAACATCAATCAAGTCATTGAGTTGCCCGTTTTTTCCCCCAACCATACCAGCAAATTAGACTGCATGCTGCACAAACGTGATGTTCACAGACAACTTAGATGTTATCTAGATAGAACAAAAGACATTAGAAAATCAGACCAGCTTTTTGTATCCTTCTCAGAAGCCAGAATAGGTAGACCAGTGGCTAAAACAACCCTGTCTAAGTGGCTATCTGATTATATCACTTACACTTATTCATCTGCTAATATGCCTGTATTTCATAAGGTGAAGGCTCATTCAACCAGAGCAGTCTCTACCTCTTCAGCTTTTCAAGCCAAGTTACCACCTGACAACATCTGTGCTGCAGCCACATGGTCTAAGCCTCACACTTTTATCATTCATTACAAAGTGGATAAGGCCTCCAGGGACAGGGCTTCTTTTGGGTCTACAGTCCTGAAAAGTGTACTCCCGTGAGCCATCCGGGAGCTAGGGTGCTAGGGATGCTACCCATCAGTGAAGAATGAACGGCAAGATTGAACAGCTTCACATAAAGAAGTTATGTACTCACCATAACGTTCCATCTGAGTTGTTCCTTCTCGCCTTCATTCTCACGTCCCTCCCTCCATCCCCCTCCTATCTAACAGTTGACCTGGAGACTGGCTTCATCCTGGTTTCTCTATGCTTCTTCCTCTCTAGGGAGAGTAGTTCTTTCACTAGGGTATGGTATAAGCAGCAAACAAGATCTGAGGTAATTCCAGCAGTGCATCCTGGGATAAGGGGCTGGGTCTCGAGCTACTGGTAAACTTCAAGCTTTGCTAAATGGCCGTGTCGGAGCCGAGGATCGGCTCCGAACCCATCAGTGAAGAATGAAGGCGAGATGGAACAACTCACATGGAACGTTATGGTGAGTACATAACTTCTTTTTTTTTTCCAGGGAGAATTCAGAAATGTTTAACAACTGCTTCTATCCTATAAGAAGATAATTTTGACATTAATGAGGCCAGTTAATGTTCCTTACGGCCTCTGCTAACTCATGCGTGTTTCCTTCTAAATGTATACATGTACTTGTGGACTTGAAACAGTATTCAGCATGGCCATGATTTCTCAAAGGCTGTAAAATTTGAATTTTAGTTACAAGACTAGAAATATTTGAAAATACTAAGTCAAGAACATGTGTACCCTTAGTGGGGAAAATATGAGTTCAGAAGAATTGTTAAAGTTATAGAAGCTGACATTGTCCAAGAAAGAATTCAGCTTCATAATATCTTCCTTAAAACTCGCACTATTCCATTTAATGTATGGAGAATTAAAATCCCTGATTTGTATTGTTGGTCTGGTATCCAGAAGGGTCAATAACATTATTGTAGCAAATAGTATAAAAATTCATGTTAGAACTGATAACATTATATCTTATAGTAATAAATGCATATGAAAAATAAAAAAAACTTTTGAGTTGTACTATATGTCAGTATTGAACGTTTGGGATGTTTTATTCACTTGTATTTGTTGCTTTTGGTTAGATTAGAACAATGTAACATTGCAGGGAGTGTCTTGTTATTGTGTTTAGAGTATCCATCTTCTAATAAATAAGAGGCAATCTTTTTAGAACACTTAGAACTGAAATATTGGAATCAAATTTTAATGCTCAATTTGATTAGCTATCTGTTGTTAATTAGGTTCATAGGTTCATAGGTTCGTACTAGGCTATCTGCCCTGGGTCATTTATAAGCCTAGCCAGAGTGTGTATGGCTTTCACCACCCCTTAGGATGAGAATACTACGCCCTTTTAGGGTTTAGTTTACTGTGCCTCTGTCTAGTAGTGACACAGAGATGACCCCCGGGGTAAACCTACGATCTCCCATCCACTCGTCAAGATTTCTCTTGAATAGAGTTAGTGAGGGGCTCTGCCTAACATGGATTGGGATTCTGTTCCAGAGTGTAGGGAGCCTCTGGGTTATGAATCTGTCCCTCCAGCATGTCCTATTTATTTCTGTGTTGAGGTTTAAGTCTCTTGCTCTCGTGGCTCTAGTGGATTTGGATTTACTGAGGTGGAGCATGTCCATTAATTCCGGATTGGACATGGCCTTGTACGTCAGGCATAGATCACCTCTGAGTAGGCGGTATGCGACTGAATAGAGCTGGAGTTTTTTCAGTCGGGCAGCATATGCCATATGGTTAAGACCCTTTATTCTCTTGGTGAGGAACTTTTGGGGTCTTTCCAACTGCTGCAGGTGTCGGGTAAGATACATCCCAAATGGGGCATTGTACTCAATCATTGGCCTGATAAGAGAAGAGTACAGGGGCACAATGACCTCTTTTGATCTAGATGTGAAACCCTTCATGATAAGGTGGGCAATATAGAAGGTCTTCCTAACCACTTTGGCAATGTGAGTGTCAAATGAGAGGTTACTGTCAACCTGGGTCCCAAGATCCCTGATTACCTCTTTCGTACTTAATTGATTACCACCTATGTGGTAATTTGTGGGTACCTTGTTTTTCCCAAAGGGTATGACTATACATTTTTTGGCGTTCAGCTTAAGGCCATGGCTCTGGCACCAATTATCCGTTTCTATGAGGCCTCTCTGAAGGATGTTTGTGTCCGTTGGAGTATCAATTATGGCCCCCAGTTTGCAGTCATCTGCGAACTTTGTCAGCCACAATCCTCCTATGTTTGCCTGTACCTCGGAAAAATAAATGCCGAACGAGGGGGTCCCAGGACTGAGCCCTGTGGGACACCGCTTGTGACTGGCTTAGAGTCTGACATAGCTCCAGCAACTCTGACCCTGTGGGTTCTGTCCTTGAGCCAGTTTGCAACCCATCTTGTGACATATGGGTTTACATTTAAGCTGGTGAGTTTGTCTATGATGCCCGAGTGGGGTATTGTGTCAAAGGCTTTTGCAAGGTCAAGGTAGGCTGTGTGAACTGCCTTACCCTCATCAATGGCCTTAGTGACTGTTTCAAAAAAGTCGATCAAGTTCAAAAGGCAGGATCTGCCTTTGACAAAGCCAAATTGGGTAGGATCCAATTAATGTGTTATTTAAAGTATCAGAGGTTTTCATGCTTGTGGTTCTTCACTGTTTTTGTTTAAAAAAGCATTTTATTAGTAAGTAATAAAATGATGAAAAAATGTACAGTTGTGTGCAACTTAGAAGATGATTTCATTCAAAATATGTTTTAACTTTATCTTGGTATATATTAGAAATGATTTATTAAAATAAAATTTATAATTGTTGGTTCGGTTAGCTATTTGTTATTAATTTGTTGTTAAAGTATCAGAAGCTTTTGTGCTTCTAGTTCTTTACTGTTTTTGAAAAAAATGGTAGTAAAATGATGAAAAGGTGTCCATGTATGTGCAGCTTAGAAGATGATGTCATCCAAAGTAGCATAGAAGATGATGCCATCCAAAGTGTGTTTTTACTTTATCCTAGAACATCTTAAAAATGATGCATTAAAATCAAATTTATAATTGGTTTGATTAACTATTAGTTATTAATTTGTTGTTTAAAGTGTCAGAGGCTTTGGTGTTTGTAGTTCCTTATTTCTTCAGTGAAGGCCTGGACAATGAGCACCCTTTTGATGCCATGGAACAGTCGTGGGATCAGCGTCTGTCTGTACATTCTTTCCCATCCCCTTCATACCAAAGGTGATTTTGAAAGCAACAAGAGACAAGGGCAATATTCATTTTGATAGCACTGTACTGACCATGGTAACCACGGGTTTCTCAATTTGTACAAATAATCAGGAAAAAATACAGACCCACCCTGCTCACTTCACCGTCCTACAACAACAGAATGGGTCCCTGATCCACCCAAACCCCACACATGTCAGTGTCAGGTTAGCTCAAACTTACCCTCTATTATAGTGCTTTTCCACAAAGCATTTAGTGCATAATTTAATTTTTAACCTGGTCCAAAGGCAGATGTTCATCGTGTTACCCTGCTGCAGTCATCACACTTGGGTTATCCTGCCATCAGGCGGTCCCGCAGTCGGCCTGAATTCCAAAGTCTTGGTCCGGCGTCGGTTGCTGTTGCTTCTTCACTGCCGCCAGTGAGCCAGGGATATATAACAGGCATCCGACGCCATTTTCTCCAGTCTTTCTTGCCGCGCGATGCCCGAAGCAGAAGCAGTTCGCAAGTGCCCGTCGGCCGACACCTGAGATTTTCGATTTGAATTTCAGTCCGAAGTCTTCAATAAAGCTAAGTACCCCGTTGGGGAACATTTCTTGCCTCAGTCCGATGTAAGAAAAAGTTAACAATTGCATTTCTTGGGGGAAGCAAATACCTCATAAGGACTTCCATTCCTATTGTATTCCTTGCCTAGGCCCAGACCACAACATCACAGGTTGTCGGTTTTGTGCTAGGTTTAATAAATGAACTATCAAACGCCGTTTTGACTTCGCACGGCATTACTTTGGTAGGAAATTTAATTATATCATGCCGTCGGAGCAGCCGACGACCGCCATACATAAAAAACGTAAGGATAAGGACAGGCAGCCTAGGAACAAGCCAGACTCCGAGGCCTCAGCTGGGCCTGTCACCGGTTCTCCGGTTTTCAGTGAGGTGCCTACGCAGCCCCTGACGACCGCAGAACTGGAACCACAGACAGCTGCGGATTCCCAAGCGGAGCCTACTAGGCCGACGTAGCCATCTTCTGATACCGGAGCAGAAGTAGACACCAGTGCAGTGGAAACACCTTCGGTTGCAGAAGGTGTCTTCAGACCTACTACACTCACCATTAATTCTTATGCTAAGCTTAAAACTCCTTTAGAACCTAAGAAAACTGTACATCAGTCTACAGTTCAAGGCCCCATGCCTAAGAAACAGATGCTTAAGATGGCTGAAGATTTGATTTCCCTTATCATGGGTTCCCATCGCCCTCCTGATAAAAGACCAAGACAAGAGGAGGATTATGCATCCTCTGACCAGGTTTCACTCTCCTCAGAGTCTTCTGAGGAACAGGATTACACTTTTCCACCTTATGAAGACTCTGATGCTGAAGACTCTATTCCCTCAGCATCTCCCCCTGAAGACTACTCCTTTGGGGAAACTTTACATACCATGAGGGAACATTTCCACTGGGAAGGCCAGGATTACTCAGATTCTAAAGAAAAGGCTCCGAGAGTTCCTTTTACTACCCCAGCACAGACCTCTTGCTATCCCTCCTGTTTTAGATATTGTGGAAGATGTTTACTTGGAGTCTAGTTTAAATCCAGACTCTCTACCTCCTGCTCTAACCAAACCAGACAGATACTACAGAGTATCTGGCTCACACAAATTCCTTTATAAAAGCCCTGTAGCTGACCCAGACTCTTTACCTCCTGCTCCAGCCAAACCAGACAGATACTACAGAGTATCTGGCTCACACAAATTCCTTTATAAAAGCCCTGTAGCTGACCCAGAAACAATTTCCCAGGGTCCTAAGGGAGCTAAAGCTTCTATGGCTAAAAATCCTGTGCCCTCTGAAAGGGATTCCAGAGCCCTAGATAGATGGGGAAAGAAAATATACACCTCAGCAACTCTGGCTATGAGAGCATTAAATTGCCAGTTTCACATGTTGAAATATCAGCAATTCCTAATGTCTCAGTTAAAACAAAAATGAGCACACATTCAGAACAGTCTGAATTCAAGGAAATGCAGGATCTGTTGCATGCAGCTGAACAGGTGGGCAAACATACTTTACAATGCGGATTTGATTCATTGGAAGCTTCCTGTAGAGCAGCTGTTACTGGCTCTGTCATACGTAGACATGCTTGGTTAAAAGAACAAACCCTCCCTGACCATGTTAAAGCAAAATTATTGGATGCACCTTTACAGCAGGATGTATTATTTGGTGTCAAAGCAGAAGAGGTTTTAAAGAAAATGGAGGATAAGGCAAAGTCTATGCAAACGGTCAAAGATTTTTTGCAGGTACAACCCCCTCGTTTCAGCAGAAATTGGCCAACAAAAAACTGGTCCTTTCCAGCTTCTGACAGATCACAGAGGGGCAGATACAGACGCCCAAGGGGTAGAGGTCAGTCACAGGGCCCTTACAAGCCTCGCCAATGGGGTACTGCTACCCAGAAAGGAGGAGAAGACAGGCTCCAAGCTAGCAGAAGACAAACACAATGACTCTATCCTCAAACTACCAAGCAAATCTCTCCTGGCAACTCCCTTGGGAGGAAAACTAGCATTTTTGCAGACAACTGGCACATCATCACAAAAGACAAGTGGGTTCTAAACATTGTCTCTCAAGGATACAGATTCCACTTTCATACATTACCAAGGATCAAAGGAATGCCAAACCTGCCACCAAATCAATGGGCAGAGGCACAAAAACAAATTACAGCTCTCATGGTCATGAGAGCCATTCAACAGGTACCTACACAGGAGCAAAGACAAGGATTTTACTCAAGACTCTTCCTAGTCCCAAGAAAGGACAAAGCATGGAGACTCATTCTGGATCTTTCATTTCTGAACACCTATCTGCAAGTACCAAAATTCAAGATGCTAACACTTCAGCAGCAGCTTCTTCCCATGCTGGGCAAGAATGCTTGGCTAGTCACTTTGGACCTCAAGGAGGTATACCTGCATGTCCCTATCAGACAAAATTGCAGAAGATACCTCCGCTTCATTGCAGGTTCAACGCATTATCAATTCTCTCCACTGCCCTTTGGCTCATCTACTGCGCCCAGGGTCTTCACAAAATGCCTGGCACCAGTAATTGCATAGTGCAGACAAAGAGGAATTCAAATATACCCATACCTGGATGACTACCTTATTCAAGCAGAAAGCAAGGACATTCTTTTAAAGCATCTGGCATTTGTCAAACACCTTCTAAGTTGCCTTGGGTACACAGTAAACGAAAAGAAATCAAAACTAGTGCCCTCACAAAACATAATATTCCTGGGTGCCAGCTTGAATACAACGGCCCAGATGGCTTATCTCACGCCAGACAAGGAACGACAGCTGTTTCAATATTTCAAAATAATGGCAACAAAGAGCCAACTCCCTGCAAGAAAAATTCTGCAGGCCTTGGGATTCATGGCATCTTGCATACTACTAATACCATTTGCAAAACTGCATATGAGGAAATTACAATGGTACCTGAAAAGTGTATGGACTCAGCACAGCCACAGCTTGGAAACAATGATACCACTCATTCCCTGCCTTCAACAGGAGTTTCTATGGTGGGCACAGGCATGTCACCTCAACAAGGGTCAGCCTTTCACCTTATCCACAGCCAGGCAAACTATGACAACAGATGCATCGGACTATGCCTGGGGAGCACACATGGCAGGGCAGTGCATTCAGGACAAATGGACTACAGATCAGAGGCATCTGCATATCAATCAAAAAGAAATGCTAGCAGTACAGAATACCCTAACAGCTTTCAAGGACCTTCTACACCCAGGACAGCTAATGATAAAGACGGACAATACCACAGTAATCTGGTACATAAACAAGCAAGGGGACACACATCCCTACCCTCTATGCAGACAAGCAATGACCTTGTGGAACACTGCACTGTCTTACCAGGTTCAATTACAAGCACAATTCCTGCCAGGAGAGAAAAACACATTGGCAGACCTAAGCAGAAACATCATGGATCCACACGAATGGAAACTAGATCCACAAGTATTTGCAATGATAGCTCAAAAATGGGGACGCCCAGACATAGATTTGTTTGCAAGGCCCCACAACCACCAACTTAAAAAATTTTGCACAAGAACCTTCCATCCACTAGCTTGGAAAGTGGACGCCCTCTCATTCAGTTGGAAAACATTAACAGTCTATGCCTTTCCTCCACTGCCTCTTCTAGCAAAGGTACTGCTGAAAGTCAGATTAGAGAGGCCACAAATGATACTCGTTGCACCAGACTGGCCACACCAGCATTGGTATCCAATTTTAAGGAACATGGCCCACGGCCCACCATGGATTTTGCCACAAATTCCTCACCTGCTCACCCAGCGAGACAATCAGATTCTACACAGCCAGCTCAAGACTTTAAACCTGGCTGCATGGTAAATTACCTAAACAACCAGCCAACACCTTTATCCAAAGCTGTTATGGATGTCATTCTGGAGGCCAGGAGGCCCAGCACCAGGAAAACCTATTCAGACAAATGGAAAAGATTTTGCGCCTGGAACCAGGCTAAAGGCCAAAATCCCCTTGATCCAAACATCCCTCAGATTCTACAATATTTAACTGAGATGTTATGCAAAGGACTTTCCTTTTCATCTATTAAGATCCACGCCTCAGCAATTTCAGCTCATTACAGCATGGATCCTCCTTTATTCTCACATCCACTCCTAAGACAGTACCTTAGAGGGGCTAAGAACTTAAGACCGCCAAGGAGAGCTCCAACACCTACTTGGGATCTCAACTTTGTTCTGGAAAAGCTTACACTGCCGCCCTTCGAACCAATTTTTTCAGCTGATTTAAAATTTATTTCATGGAAAACTGCCCTACTACTAGCAATAACCTCAGCTAGAAGAGTCTCAGAGCTACAGGCACTAATGGCAGTGGAACCTTTCGTAATTTTTCATCAAGACAGAGTCTCTCTATGAACTAACCCTTCCTTTATGCCAAAGGTGGTATCCAGTGTGGCCCTAAACCAAACCATTCACTTGCCCACCTTCTTCCCAAATCCCCAGAACAAAGGAGAAAGACTCCTGCACTGTTTGGACATTCACAGGCAATTATGTTACTACTTGGATAAAACTAAGGCTTTCAGAAAAACTGACCAGCTCTTTGCAGCATATGCTACAGGATCACAAGGAAAAGCTATCTCAAAACAGACCATTTCTAAATGGATAGGGCATTGCATACGTTTCTGCTGCACACATCATGGGAAACCAGTACCTGCTAACATTAGGTCCCACTCCACCAGGGCTACAGCTACATCAGCAGCCTTTCTCAGGGGAGTGCCAACCAAGGATATTCTGGAAGCTGCAACTTGGAGTTCAGTGCACACCTTCACCAAACACTATCACTTACCTCCATTACTCTAAGACTAGAGCTGGTTTTGCCACTGCAGTTTTGCAGGGCCTACTAGCTTTTTCTAACCCTGTTTGACTCTACCGCCCATCCTTAGCTTTGGGATTCAACCCAAGTGTGATGACTGCAGCAGGGTAACACGATGAACATAGTACAGATTTGTACCTACCATAAATGTAGATGTTCGAGTGTTCACCCTGCTGCAGTCCAGGTTACCCTCCCTCCATCCACTCTGAACTAGCTGAACTTATCTCTACTACTCTATCCTGTACTACCTCTGTGGTGTATTTGCTTGTGCCTAAGGGTTTTGTTTTATTTTTATATAGTTATATGTATGTGTATATATATATATATATATATATATATATATATATTTTTTTTTTTGCCTACCTATTGGGGGCACCTGACATCTGGGGCAAGAAAAACTGAAGAAAATGGCGTCGGATGCCTCTTATATACCCCTGGCGCACTGACGTCAGGGAAGAAGCGACAGCAACCGATGCCAGACCAAGATTTTGGAATTCGGGCCGACTGCGGGACCGCCTGATGGCAGGATAACCCAAGTGTGATGACTGCAGCAGGGTGAACACTTGAACATCTACATTTATGGTAGGTACAAAACTGTACTTTCTTTTCTCTACGGGTATTGCTACTATTAAAGGAGGCTGGAAGACCACACAGCAGTAAATCGTACTTGATTAAATGGAAGAGTATCACTGAATGGTGCACCAGCACTCATATAGGGTTGGCATAACCCTCTAATCTTCCGTATCTTGCAGTACCTTTCAGAACTGTTTGCTCAGAGTTAGTTTATGCCTCTCTTGAAGTCCATTTGTATATATGTTTGCCTACCTTTAGACCCCCCCGTCCCCTCATCTTTTTTTCATGAGGATTCCCCATCTGTTGCCATCTAGAAGACCCATTCCTCCTCCTTGAGACTTAAAACTTTTTGTAACCCATGTGGTCAGGATAAAACAGGCGAACCTTCATGCACTCATACATGTTAACATAGTGGCTGTCCTCTCAAAATGGCACTGCTGCCCACATATGCTCTGTATTTATATGCACGTGCTACATCTGGAAATGCTTCTTAAAGGTACATACACACACTCTGATCAACATCCGCCCTCTTTGAGAAATAGTCCTTATATGAAATGATAGTATTCAATGACATGCAATTAACAGAAATAGTCTTTTGACTTGCAATTATACAGAACTAATTATTTGGCATGCAGTTATACAAAATTAGACACATAGAAAACAATTATGTCCAAGTTGCTGTGTATTTTACACTAGATCTTAAAATACTACCTGACCGTGTAACATAAAAGTCAGAGTTGGATCTAGCAACGGGGACGGTCTTCAAGGCATGTTTAACTTTGGGGACATCTGGGACATCATCAGGAACAGAATTGGATACTGCAACATGTTCTTCGGTGTGAACATTGTCAGGGTTGCTCTTAGATTTAAAGTCTGTATCACAGGTACGATGCTGCGATATCATTTCTGATACAGGTAGAAGATGTCTGCGATTTCTCCTGTAGTCTATACCATCAGATTCCACTAAGTAGAATCTCGGCTAAGATCTACCTGTTATCAACTGGACGTATAAGCGAATTTAAGTACACTTTTATCTGCACCATTTCATATAGTACTGCATTTTATTTTTTTTCACTGAATAGTAATTGAATTGAATATTGTGGGCTCTGTGTCTCTACAGTTAGTTCCCCACCCTCCCTCCCTGTTGTTGTTTTGGTGTTAATCCTGGTGGCTTTGAAATTGCCCACCCCTTTTGTAAATTTGTATTTGGATACTCTTTCTGGGCCCATCTCATTTGCTCATTCAGCTGAGTGCAGTGAGATCATATTCTGATTTCAGGCACTCCTACTAGTCCCGTCTCTTCAGCTGTAACCACTGTGTACAAAGAGAGCATTTGGGAAGGATAAGCCCTGTAGCCTCTTAATCCTGCTCTGTTCCCTCCCTCAAAAAAAAAAAAAAAAAACGAAATAAATAAAATTTTATATATATATATATATACATACATATTTTATTCAGCTGTTCTTACTGTAACTGTCTTAGGCTGCTGTTCTGCGTGCTGTTATCTGTTAAGTTGCTCTTACTCTGCACTTATTATTGCTTGTTAGTAGCCTTCTAATTTACTGCTTTCTGCACTTGTTTTAGTCATTTGTTAATTTAAACTGTATTTGCCGTAATATTGCTACACACTCAAGTGTGCTAGCCTGCACTGCATTTGAATTATATTTAATGCTGTTTTAGCTGCTTTTCTGTAAAAACAAAAAAATATTCTAACCTTGTTTCCTGCCTTTTCTGTAACTAGTCTAGTCCAGATACAGACTTGTTGTATCCAGGCCTGTTGATAAGCTTCTGAGCCCCCCAAGCCTTTCTGTGATGGAGGGAAGCCTTCTATCTTATCATTGGGAGTGGTAAGCACAAGGTAGCTTATCTGTCACAAGAGGAGTGGGTTTTGGCTCAGAAATTGTAGTTTATTGGCCGTTTGGGCAGTTTTTCCATCTCTTTCAACTTTCTGGTTTAAAAGCCCACTTTTGCGTTGTTTACCCGCCTTTCCTTTAACTAGTCTAGTCCAGGTACAGATTTGCTGTATCCAGGACTCTTTGTAAGCTTCTGAGCCCCCAAAGCCTTTCTGTGTTGAAGGGAAGCCTTCTAGCTTGTCAGTGGGAGTGCTAAGTACTAGGTAGCTATCTACCACAGGAGGAGTGGTTTTTGGCCCAGAAATTGTAGTTTATTCACCATTTGAGCAGTTTTTCCATCTCTTTCAACTTTTTGGTGTAAAAGCCCACATTTCCGCTTGTTTCCTGACTTTCCTGTAACTAGTCTAGTTCAAATACAGATCTGCTGTGTCCAGGACTGTTGGTAAGCTTCTGAGCCCCCCAAGCCTTTGTGTGTTGGGGGGAAGCCTTCTAGCTTATCAGTGGGAGTAGTAAGCACTGGGTGGCCTATCTACCACAAGAGGAGTGGTTTCTGGCCCAGAAATTGTAGTTTATTGGCCGTTTGGGTAGTTTTCCATGTCTTTCAACTTTCTGGTTCAAAAGAGTACGTTTGCGCTTGTTTCCCGCCTTTCCTGTAACTAGTTTAATCCAGGTACAGATTTGCTGTATCCAGGACTGTGTGCAAGCTTCTGAGCCCCCAAGCCTTTCTGTGTTGGAAGGACGCCTTCTAGCTTGTCAGTGGGAGTGGTAAGTACTGGGTAGCCTATCCACCACGAGAGGAGTGGTTCTTGGCCCAGAAATTGTAGCTTATTGGCCGTTTGGGCAGTTTTTCCATCTCTTTCAACTTTCTGGTTTAAAAGCCCCCATTTGCGCTTGTTTCCCACCTTTCCTGTAACTAATCTAGTCCAGATACAGAGTTGCTGTATCAAGGACTGTTGGTAAGCTTCTGAGCCCCCACAAGCCTTTCTGTGTTGGAGGGAAGCCTTCTAGCTTATCAGTGGAAGTGGTAAGCACTGGGTAGCCTATCTGCCACAAGAGGAGTGGTTTCTGGCCCAGAAATCATAGTTTATTGGCCGTTTGGGCAGTTTTTCCATCTCTTTCAACTTTCTGGTTTAAAAGCCCGCATTTGCGCTTGTTGCCCACATTTCCTGTAGCTAGTCTAGTCCAGGTACAGATTTGCTGTATCCAGGACTGTTTGTAAGCTTCCGAGCAGTGCCAAAGTCTGCTCTTCAATTTTTCCCTTAGATCTGCTAGTTCTCTCCTCTCCTGCACTTTTACTAGCTTGTTAGTTTAGCACTTTACCAGCCTTCTTGTAGCAATTATTGTAGCACACAAAAGTGCTACCAGCAGTAAATGTTCTACAAGGAAACAGCTCCAGTACTTATTAATGACCACCCCTCCAGGCATGTCTAAAGGTCAGTTCCCTGTGATTTCTCCTATTAACCTGGTGAACTTGGGCATCCTGAGGCAATGTAGCAACTGCCTCATGTACACTGACAACCCTCTCCTCTTACCCCCCCCCCCAACACTCAGACTTGTGAGAGATGCACTTATATATCCAAATTGGAAGCCACGCACTCTCCAGCCAAGACCGGAATAGCTGGTCAAGAGGAGAAGGTCAACACTTGCACCATACCACATGGAACACATAGCCCTCCAGTACACACACCAGCATTGCCTTCACATAAAAACACAAACCACACACCCACCTTCACGGAGGCTCTTAGTAAAAATCTAACCAAACAGCAGAGACCTCCAAGGCAGAAATGTACTCCACCACCACAACACAAACATAATCACGAGACACATAACTCTCCTAAACAGTGTGCCACTCAACCAAAGCCTCTGAGGCAAAACAGCATACCCAACGCACTAGGCATAGGTGACTCAATAGTGAGACACACTGATGTTCCTCTCACTAGGTTGAATAAGGAGAAAGTAACAGTCAGCTGCCTGTCAGGCTCCAGGATCTGCCACACAACGCACACATTCAGGTCCCTCAACCACAGGTACAAATTTGACTCTGTCATCGTACATGTGGGTGTGAATGACCTGAGACGTATCTCCCTGGACTACATGAAAAGAGACATGGAGGAGCTCTCGGATTATGTAGCCCAGGCAGGTATGACCCTAGCCCTGAGCAGCATCCTACCATCACCCAGAATTATAGCACAGTACAAGCAGAAAATGATCAATTTCAACAATTGGCTAAGTTTCTGGTGTCATTCTAAGGGGATCCAGTATCTGTCTGCCTGGATCCAGTATCTGTCTGCCTGGAATGACATGATTGACAGACCTCGATGCTTTGCCAGAGATGGCCTGTATCTATCACCCCTGGGCTTCCGGATACTGGCCATGGCTCTTGCCACCCCTATAGTGCCTTTCTTAGGCAGTGTTTCAATGACCAAATTACCACCATAACAGCTACAAACAAATGCAATTAGAAGGTCATGGTGCTCACTGCTAGAAGTCTAAATCTCAAAATGCACTCGCTCGAAGTACTCCTTAAAATGGAGAACATTGACATCTGCGCTGTAACAGAGACCTGGTTCAAGGCAGCAGAAAGCACCCCTGCACTACCAGGCTACAACTCATTCCACACTTTTCTGCCTCAGAACTTGGATCGAAGCTCCAAAGGCGGTGATGTTTCCATATTCATAAAGGATGCACAACCCTCCAGACTGGTAACCCAACATAATGCATCTGAGATACTTCAGGTGCAGCTAACATTGGGTAAGACAGCGATTCAGGTCGGAGCCTGCCATAGCCCAACCATATCCCAAGATCCGCACTCCACATTCCTAAGCACCCTGGGGAATATTAGGGTCCAACCTAACGCTCTCATACTGGGCGACTTCAACTACTCCTCCATTAACTTGGAAAACTACTCCTGTACCAATACACTTGCCCAATGCTTTCTGGAATTCATGAATTCCAGTGCCCTGGACCAGCTCATTCTTACCCCCACTAGAGGTAACAACATCATTGACCGGGTCATTACTAACATGGGCGACCTTTGCTCTACACCAATAGTCAACTCCTCCCTGGTTAGATCCGATCACAAGCTAATCACCTTGGAAGTCCACCCCCCCCAACAAAGGTAACCACCATGAAAAACTTCTCCAAAGCTAACTTTGGACTCCTAACTTAACGGCACCCATACAAATGGAGAATAGTTGCATGACTGCCAAATCATACACCAATGCACTATATGAATATGTCCACAAATGCATGGATCTCGCCATACCCAATAGAACTAAGATGCTCTCCTCAAAAAAAAAGGAAGCCAATCTGGTGGTCCCCTGCCATAAACAAACTCTACAACAGATGGAGGAAACTGATGAGGAATAAGGTGAAGTCCCAAGACTGGAAGAACTCCCTTACCAGCCTCAACAAAAGGTTGAGATCTCTCATCAAATCCTCTAAAGCTAGTTATGAAAACAGAATTGCAGCAGATAATAAAGACAACCACAAGGCCTTCTATAGTTATGTAAATAATCTCCATGGCAATACCCAGACTAGCTCTGAGCTACTGCACAATGGTACCTCCTATACTGATCCAAAAGATATTGCAAATATATTGGCGGACAGATTCACTGCTAACCTTACCCCCCCCCCCCCAAAGTACCAATCACAATGCCAGTAGATTGCCATGCACCCAGTACCACTGCTGCACAGGTTAAAATAGCACTGTCCAAGACAAAGAATACAGCTTCTATGGGACCTGACAGTATCCCTGGCTGTGTTCTACATGAACTACAGAGTGAACTGGCACCTCACCTGTGTGCCTGGTTCAATCACAGCCTCACCTCAGGCTTTGTCCGTACCAAATGGCGCACTGCTACAGTCATCCCTCTCCATAAAGGAGGAACAACTACAGACCCCGGGAACTATCGCCCCATTAGCCTGACGAGTTTGATATGCAAAGCTATGGAATGCATCATCATGGACCTAATAAACAAGGATATAGAGAATCTCCAAACTCTGGATCCTACACAGTTTGCTTTTGTGAAAGGTAGATCATGCCTGCTTAACTTGGTTGACTTCTTTAAGTCAGTCACTAGAGCTGTGGATGAAGGTAAGGTAGTTCATACAGCCTACCTTGATCTTCCAATGCCTTTGATACCATTCCCCACTCAGGAATCATAGTAAAACTTACTAAGCTAGGCATCAACCCCTGCATCACTAGGTGGGTTGCAAACTGGCTTATATATAGAACCCACACTGTGAAAGTAGCTGACTCCAAGTCAGACTGCTGACCAGTCATGAGTGGAGTCTCACAGGGTTCGGTCCTGTGTCCTCTCCTGTTTGGTATCTACCTCTTTGAAGTCCAGGCCAACACGAAGGGACTCTGGCTGACAAAGTTCACAGATGATTACAAGTTGGGAGCTATTATTAACTCCCCAAGTGATGCTGACATCCTGCAGAAAGGCCTCGATGAGACCAACGACTGGCTTCAGAACCATGGCCTTATGCTCAATGCCAAAAAAATGTGTCTTCATCCCCTTTGGGAAAAACCCAGTTCTCTTGAATTACCACATTGATGGTAGTCCATTGAACACAGAAGGCGTTATACGAGGTCTGGGAACACAGGTTGACAGCAACCTCTCTTTTGACCACCACGTTGCCTCTGTGGTCAGAAAGTCGTTCTATATGGCACATCTCATTACTAAGGGTTTTGCATCCAGGAAGAAAGAGGTCATTGTCTCCCTGTACTCTTCCCTCATTAGGCCAATCATTGAGTACAATGCCCCATTTGGCATGTACCTCACTAAACACCTGCAACAACTGGAAAGGCAGCAAAAGTACCTCACAAAGAGGATCCTAGGCCTTAAACACTTGTCCTATATGGACAGACTCAAAAAACTCCAACTATTCTCAGTTTCATATAGCCTACTTAGAGGCGATCTCTTCTTGACTTACAAAGCCATGTCTGACCCAGCTCTGTTAGAAATGTTACATCTAACGAAATCCCAATCCCTCCGTACCACATGCTCCAGAGACTTCAACCTCATTGCCACAATCAACAGAACATGCTGGAAGGACAGGTTCATAACCCCGAGACTGCCCAAGCTATGGAATAGACTTCCCATACATGTCAAGCAGAGTACCTCACTGGCCCTCTTCAAGTGAAGTCTTGATGAGTGGATGGAAAATAGAAAATTCATGCCAGGGATCACTCTAGTGGCTCTACTCGACAGGGGTGCTAGGAACTAAGGTTGGGTGTCATGATGCCAGGGTAATCCAATGGGCTAGGCTTGTAAAGGCTCCAGCACCATTAGCCTAGTACACACCTGTGAACCTATATACCTCTCACTTGACCAATTTGATCAAAGCCTTTCGTAATTTGCATCCTCACTGTCTCTCCTTCTTTTAATGGTTCATAGGTTCATAGGTAGGTACTAGGCTATTGGCCCTAGGGCCTATATAAGCCTAGCCAAAGGTACCCTGGCTTTCGCCACCCAAAAAAATTATTTTCCTGTGCCACTGTCGAGCAGAGCCACAGAAGTGATCCCCGGGGTGAATTTCCTATCTCCCATCCAATCATCAAGATTTTTCTTGAACAGTGCTAATGAGGAGCTTTGTTTGATATAGATAGGTAGTTTGTTCCAGCGTATGGGAAGTCTCTGGGACAGGAATCTATCCCTCCAGCATCTTCTGTTTATTGTGGTGATGAGGTTTAGGTCCCTAGAGCGTGTAGCTCGTAGGGATTGGGATTTCTTTAAGTGGAGCATGTCTAAAAGCTCTGGGTTTGACGTAGCTTTGTGTGTTAGGCAGAGATCACCTCTGAGTAGGCGATATGCAATGGAGTAAAGCTGCAGTTTTTTGAGACGGTCTGCATAGGGCATCTCTTTGAGGCCGGTAATCCTCTTTGTGAGGGATTTCTGTGGCCTTTCCAGTTGTTGTAGATGTCTTGTGAGGTACATACCAAAAGGGGCATTGTACTCTATAATGGGTCTAATGAGTGACGAGTAGAGGGGAACAATGACCTCTTTTTTCCTGGATGAGAAACCTTTTGTGATGAGGTGTTCCACATAGAAGGATTTCCTGACTACTGTGGCGATGTGATTATCAAAGGAGAGACTACTGTCCACCTGTGTCCCAAGATCTCTTATCACACTTTCGGTGTTAAGTAGACTACCACCTATGTGGTAGTTCATGGGTACTAGTTTTTACCAAAAGGAATGACAATGCACTTTTTGGCATTGAGCTTGAGGCCATGGCTTTGACACCAGGCATCTGTCTCAGCAAGGCCCTTTTGTAGGATGTCCACATCTTTTGGAGTTTTGATTATGGCTCCAGTTTGCAGTCATCTGCGAACTTCATTAGCCAAAGACCTTCTGTGTTGGCCTGTACTTCAGAGAAGTAGATACCAAACAGGAGAGGACCCAGGACTGAACCCTTTGGTACTCCACTTGTCACTGGTCTGAAGCTGGATTTGGAGTCTGCTACTTTCACAGTGTGGGTTCTGTCAGTGAGCCATTTGGCAACCCATCTTGTGACATAGGGATTTATACCTAGTTTAGTGAGTTTATCTATAATTCCAGAGTGGGGGATGGTGTCAAAAGCCTTGGCGAGATCTAGATAGGCTGTGTGAGCCACCTTACCCTCATCTACGGTTTTGGTGACTGCTTCAAAGAGGTCTATCAGGTTTAGGAGACATGATCTGCCTTTTACAAACCCGAACTGGATGGGGTCCTGAGTTTGGAGATTACCAATGTCATTGTTTATAAGTTCCATGATGATACGCTCCATAGCCTTGCAGACCAGGCTCGTTAGGCTAATGGGGCGGTAGTTTCCGGGGTCTGTGGTGGCTCCCCCTTTGTGGAGTGGGATAACTGTCGCTGTGCGCCATTCAGTGGGCACATAGCCTGAGGTGAGGCTATGATTGAACATGGTACTTGGGTGAGGTGCCAGTTCGTTCTGTAGTTCACGTAGAGCACAGCCTGGGATGTCGTCAGGTCCCATGGATGCTGTGTTCTTGGCTTTGGATAGTGTTTTTTACCTGTGCAGCCGTGATTACAGGAACTTTGCATTCTTCTGGTATAGAGATGGGCCCTTTAGGGGATGACAGATGGGTAAAGTTAGCACTGAACCTATCTGCCAGGATGTTGGCAATATCCATTGGTTCTGTATATCTAGTGCCATTGTGCTGTAACTCAGAGCAGATCTGAGTGTTGCCATTGAGATTCTTGACATAGCTATAGAATGCTTTGTGGTTGTCTTTAGAGTCAGTGGCGATTTTGTTTTCATAACTAGCTTTGGAGGATTTTATGAGGGATCTCAGCTTCTTACTGAAGCTGACCAGGGAGTTTCACCAATCGTGGGATTTTACTCTCTTTTGCAACAGTTTCTTTCTTCTGTTGTAGAGTTTGTTTATGGCAGGGGACCACCAGATTGGCTTCCTTTTTTTGGAGGATAGCATCTTGGTTCTGTTAGGGATTGCACAATCCATGCACTCATGTAAGTGCTTATAAAGTGCATTTGTGTAGGATTCAGCAGTCATGCCTCTATTGTCCGTCAGCATGGGTGTCGTGAAGTTTGCCACTTTTGTCTTAAGAAGCGTGAAGTTGGCTTTGGAGAATTGTTTTACTGTGGTTTCCCTAATGGGGGGTGGGGGAGGGATGTGGATGTCTAGGGTGATTAGCTTATGGTCGGATCTGACCAATGAGGAATTGACCTCTGGTGTGGAGCACCAGTTGCCCATGTTGGTAATAACCAGGTCTAGGATATTGCTGCCCCTGGTGGGGGTGAGGATAAGTTGATCCATGGCATTGGAATTTATGAATTCCAGAAAACGTTGAGCACAAGAGTTGGTACATGAGTAGTTTTCCCAGTTAATGGTAGGGTAGTTGAAATCGCCCATTATTAGGGTGTTAGGTTGTACCCTAATATTTTCCAGTGTATTAAGAAATGAGGAGTGGGAATCCTGGGGCATGGTGGGGGATCTGTAGCAAGCTACAATTTGGATTGCGGTCTTGCCCAGAGTTAGTTGCACTTGGATAATCTCGGATGCATTATGCTGAGCAACTAGCCTGGAGGTGTGGATATCCTTAATGAATATGGACACGCCTCCGCCTTTAGTGTTTCGGTCCAGGTTAGGTGGCCGAAAGGTGTGGCATGAATTATAGCCTGGTAATGCAGGGGTACTCTCTGGAGCCTTGAACCAGGTATCTGTCACCGCACAGATGTCAATGTTCTCCATTTTAAGGAGTGCCTCGAGAGAGTGCATTTTGAGGTTTAGACTTCTAGCATTGAGTAGCAATACTCTCAGATTCTTCTTGCCTGTACCTGTTAGGGTGGTGAATTTGTCATTTGAACCTTGCCTAAAAAAGGCACTATAGGGGTGGCTAGAGCCTTAGCCAGTATCCGGAATCCCAGGGGCGACAGGTGTAGGCCATCTCTGGCAAAGCATCGTGGCTTGTCGATCATGTCATCCCAGGCAGACAGATACTGGATCCCCTTAGAATGACACCAGAAGCTTAGCCAATTGTTGAAGTCAATCATTTTGTCCTTGTACTGTGGTATCATTCTGGGTGATGGCAGGATGCTACTCAGGGCTAGGGTCATACCTGCCTGGGCTACAAGATCGGACAGCTCCTCCATGTCCCTTTTCATGTAGTCCAAGGAGGTATGTCTCAGGTCATTCACACCAACATGGACAATGACAGAGTCATATTTGTACTTGTTGTGGAGTGACCTGAGTGCATGCGTTATGTGGCGGATCCTGTCACCCGACAGGCAGCTGACAGTAACTTTCTCCTTGTTTAGCCTGGTGAGTGGAACATCAGTGTGCCTGCCTATAGAGTCACCTATGACTAGAGTGTTGGGTACGTTGTTTTGCCTTATGGGCTATGGTTGAGTGGCACACTGAGTTTGTGGGCTATGTGTCATTTGGATGAAGAAATCTGCTTATTTTATCATGGCTAGACTTCTGAGAAGAATGCTTCTTAAAAAGTTGGGCTTTGATTGCTCTGTTGTTTTTTAGCATTAGGCACCAGCAAACTACAACTGATATGCAAGGTTGTTCTGATTTGCTTAGATAGAAGTCTCTGAGCAGGCGAACCTAGTAGATTGTCACGGGGTATATTTCTGAGATTAAGTAAATTCAAGAAAATATCAGTATTGTCATGCTTTGACCTCTCCATTAATTGCTTTGCACTGTGTACTGCATATTCAGCAAGGCCGTTTAACTGAGGATATTGAGGACTACTAGTAACATGGATAAAGACCCACTCTTTGGCAAATCTCTGAAACAGTTGACTGGTTAACTGAGAACCATTGTCAGAAATAACTTTTTGTGGACTACCATGGCCTAAGAAATGACTTTTCATTTTAGTAATAACAGCACTGGACGTTAGGTTAGGTAACAAATCAATCTCAAACCAGTTCGAGTAAGAGTTTACCAACACTAAGTAATGTTGATTGTTCCACTCAAATATGTCAGTTGCTACTGTTGACCAAGGTAATTTAGGAATTTGGCTTAGCTGAAGTGACTGTTTTTGCAAATGCGGCTTAGTACTGTTGCACACTGAAAAAGAAGAAAGCACATTATCAATGTTTTTTGCTAGGGAAGGCCAAAATACTAGTCCTCTCACCCTTCTTTTGGTAGGATCAGAACCTTGGTGGCCACGATGTAAGATCTGAATGTATTCACATTGTAAGGAAGTAGGAAAACAACTTTTGGACCTTTGAAAATGGTACCATCTTCTGTCAGCATCTCATCTCTGTACGGAAATAAGGTCATACATCAGGCAGTACATTGAATTGCTTTGATGGCCATCTTTTATTGATGAAGTGGTTGAGCTTTTGCAAAATTGGATCAGTCTTTGTATGATCTCTCAGCTCATCAAGTCTCATGATAGAAAAATTGTGCACTTCCATGACATCAAAGTCAAAATTCTCTGTATTTCTGGGTGATCTGGATAAGGTATCAGCCAGATAAAGAAATTTGTCTTTTGTATAGACCATTTTGAAATTGCACTTTTGCAATTTGAGCATCATTCTTCGTAGTCTTGGTGGAACGGCATGCATCGTCGTCATCATCATCATCTTCTTTCGGCTGTTCCCGTTAGGGGTCGCCACAGCGGATCATCTGTTTCCATTTCTTCCTGTCTTCCGCATCATGCTCCTTCACACCAACCGCCTGCATGTCCTCTCTCACCACATCCATAAACCTTATCTTAGACCTTCCTCTTTTCCTCTTACCTGGCAGCTCCATCCTTAGCATCCTTTTCTCAATATACCCAGCATCCCTCCTCAGCACATGTCCAAACCAACGCAATCTCGCCTCTCTTGCTTTGTCTCCAAACTGTCCAACCTGAGCTGACCCTCTAATATACTGATTCCTAATCCTGTCCATCCTAGTCACACCCAGTGCAAATCTTAACATCTTTATCTCTGCCACATCCAGCTCTGACTCCTGCCTTTTCATCAATGCCACCGTCTCCAACCCATATAACATAGCTGGTCTCACTACCCTCTTGTAGACCTTCCATTTCACTCTTACTGGTACTCGTCTGTCACAAATCACTCCTGACACTCTTCTCCACCCATTCCACCCTGCCTGTACTCTCTTCTTCACCTCTCTTCCACACTCACCATTACCTTGAACTGTTGATCCCAAGTACTTAAACTCATCCACCTTTACCAACTCAACTCCCTGCATCCTCACCATTCCTTTACCCTCCCTCACATTTACACACATGTATTCTGTTTTAGCCTTGCTGACCTTCATTCCTCTCCTCTCTAAAGCATATCTCCACCTCTTCAGGGTCTCCTCAACCTGATCCCTACTCTCAGTACATATCACAATGTCATCTGCAAACATCATAGTCCACGGGGACTCCTGTCTGATCTCATCTGTCAACCTGTCCATCACCACTGTAAATAAGAAAGGGCTCAGAGCTGATCCTTGATGTAATCCCACCTCCACCTTAAATGTATCTGTCACTCCCACCGCAGTCCTCACCAATGTCACACTACCCCCGTACATATCCTGTACCACTCTTACATACTTCTCTGCCACTCCCGACTTCCTCATACAATACCACAACTCCTCTCTAGGCACCCTGTCATATGCTTTCTCTAAGTCCACAAAGACACAATGCAACTCCTTCTGACTTTCTCTGTATTTCTCCAACAACACTCTCAGAGCAAATATTGCATCTGTAGTGCTCTTTCCTGGCATGAAACCCATACTGCTGATCACTAATCATCACCTACCCTCTTAACCTAGCTTCCACTACTCTTTCCCATAACTTCAAGCTGTGACTGATCAGTTTTATCCCTCTGTAGTTACTGCAGCTCTGCACATCACCCTTATTCTTAAAGATAGGTACCAAAATACTTTTTTTCCACTCCTCAGGCATCCTCTGATTTTCCAAAATTTCATTAAACAATCTGGTTAAAAATTCCACTGTCATTTCATCTAAGCACCTCCATGCTTCCAGTGGTATGTCATCTGGGCCAACAGCCTTTCCATTCTTCATCCTCTTCATAGCTGTCCTTACTTCCTCCTTGCTAATCTGTTTCACTTCCTGATTCACTATCCCCACATCATCCAACCTTCTCTCTCTCTCATTCTCTTCATTCATCAGCTCTTCCATCCCCTCAATACACTCTCCTCATGTGTGAGTAGGCTTCCCTCACTATCCTTTATCACCCTTACCTGCTGCACAGGTTTCCCAGCTCTGTCCTTCTGTCTAGTCAATCGATACAGGTCCTTTTCTCCCTCTTTAGTGTCCAGTCTCTCATACAACTCTCCATATGCCTTATCCTTAGCCTTCGCCACCTTTCTCTTTGCCATGTGTCTCATTTCCTTATACTCATGTCTACTTTTTTAATCTCTTTGACAATCCCACTTCTTCGGCAGCCTCTTCCTCAGTATACTCTCCTGTACTTCCTCTTTCTACCACCAGGTCTCCTTGTCCTCCTTCCTCTGTCCAGATGTCACACCAAGCACCTTTCTAGCAGTCTACCTTACTAGCTCTGCTGTAGTTACCCAGCTATTCGGAAACTCTTCACTGTCTCCCAGTGCCTGTCTTAACTCTTCCCTGAACTCCACCTCACAATCACCCTTTTTTAACTTCCACCATTTAATCCTTGGCACTGCTTTCACACTCCTCCTCCTCTTCTTGATCACCAACATCATCCTACAGACCACCATTCTATGCTGCTTAACTACACTTTCCCCTGTCACCACTTTACAGTCTCCAATCTCCTTCAGACTGGCCCTCCTACATAGGATATAATCTACCTGTGTGCATCTTCTTCCACTCTTGTACGTCACCCTATGCTCCTCCCTCTTAAAATACGTATTCACCACAGCCATGTCCATCCTTTTCGCAAAATCCACAAACATCTGACCTTCTGAATTCCTCTCCTTAACACCATACCTACCCATCACTTCCTCATCCCCTCTTTTCACTTCACCAGCATGCCCATTCAGGTCCGCTCCAATAACTAGTCTCTCACCCTTGGGTACACTCACCACCACTTCATCTAACTCACTCCAAAATTTTTCTTTCTCATCCATCGTACACCCAACTTGTGGAGCATATGCACTAACAACATTCAACATTACACCATCAATTTCAAGCTTCATAAACATCTCTCTATCAGACACTCTCTTCACCTCCAAAACACTCTTGGCATACTGTTCCTTTAGGATAACCCCTACCCCATTTCTCCTGCTATCCACACCATGATAGAACAATTTGAACCCGCCTCCTATACACCTGGACATACTTACCTTCCAGCTGGTCTCTTGCACGCACAATATATCAACCTTCTCTCCATCACATCAGCTAGCTCTCTCCCTATGCCAGTCACACTGCCAACATTCAAAGTTCCTACCCTAACTACTACACTCCTAACCTTCCTCCTCTCTTCCTGCCTTCAGGCATGCCTTCCCCCTCCTCTTCTCCTTCGGCCAACAGTAGCCCAATTTCCGCCAGCACCCTGTTGGCTAACAGTACTGGTGGTGGTCGTTGTTATCCCAGGCCTCGACCGATCCGGTATGGAAATATGAAATGTTCTCCGTATAAGTAATTTGGCGGAGGTTTTATGCCGGATGACCTTCCTGATGCAGCCCTCCCCATTTATCCGGGCTTGGGACCGGCACATAGAAATGCGCTGGCTTGTGCATCCCCAGTGGCCTGGTTTTTTTAAAATAGTAACTAGAGGTAGATGGTCAGTTTCTATCTGGATTGCTCTACCATAAATTTAATAACGGAACTTTGAACATGCACTCACAATTGCCAAAAGTTCCTTCTCAATTTGAGCATATTGCATCTCCGTTTGGGTAAGAGTTATAGATGCATAGACAAGAGGTCTGCCTTCTTGAAGAATAACTGCACCAAGACCAAACTTTGAAGCATCATAGGAAAGAACTACTGGTTTCTGAACATCATAGTATCTTAATGTAGACAGATTAGCAATTTGCTGTTTGAAGTTATCAAATGCTCTCTGGTGTTGTTCTAATCATGACCATGCAACATTTTTACGTGTTAGCTCGCTTTAAGGTGCTGACAACAGGGATAAATTTGCCCAAATAGTTAACCATACCAAGAAAATGCAGTAAAGCTTGGACATTCTCTGGAGCTGCTATCTGAAGAATGGCTGCTTGTTTAGAAGTATCTGGTTATAAGCCTGTACTGGTAAATAAATGACATACATAAGTAACTTCTGGTAGTCTGAATTTGCACTTCAAATGGTTGAGCTTTAAATTTACTTCACGTGCTCTGTCCAGAACTTTTCTGAGGTTTCTGTCATGCTCTGCTTCACCATTACTTACAAGTAGTAAATCATCAACTATTATTGCACATGGATAAACTGAAAAAATTTGCTCCATTGTACACTGAAAGACTTCACTGGCAGAATTTATTCCAAAAGGCATCCTGAGGAATCTGTATTTACCAAACGGGGTACTGAATGTAGTCAGTAGTGAAGATTTGCATTGAAGCATCACTTGCCAAAGTGAACTCTTTGCATCTAAGACAGAAAAAACAGTGATATTTGCCATAAGGGTTGCAATCTTCTTAACTGTACGCATAGGATAATGAGGTATTTTTAATGCCTTGTTCAAATCTTTGAGTCAGTGCATATTCTGATTTCATTTGAATTTTTCTTATGAGCATTTACTATTTAAGATACCCACTCAGTTGGTTCTGTGACTGGACAAATGACACTTTGTTGCACCATTTTGTCTAACTGGACCTTGACCTTGTCCTGCATAGCTATTGGAAGTCTCTTTCATGGTCTGACCACTGGACTGACCTCTAGGTCTAACTTCATGGAGTACACAACTGGAAGTTTACCTAGCTTGTCATCAAATACATCAGCATACTCTGAGAAAATAGTATCACTGAAGCTAGAACTGGGACATATGCTTACATGATGTACTTCTTTGGTGAAAGAAACCATTTTCATTCTCAAACTGTCTCTGAGACCTAATAATGACTGTACGGGTCTTTGGACTACATAAAATTGCAAGCTGTAACTGCTCCCAGCTGAATAGCATGAAAGCAGTACTGAGCCTTCAGTTTGAATCTCTTCACCTCCATAAGCATCAAGCTTTGTAAAATTGACCAAATTAAGTTGCTCACCATCCCTCACTTTAGCAAATGTTTCTGCTAACATCACAGTACACTTTGAATCAGTGTCTACTTTGAGCTCTATGGGTTTACCATTGATCAGGACAATACAAAATTCTCCATTTATTGCCAACAAATCTACTGCATTAACCTTTTCACCGACCACTGATACACCATCTACATAGAAAGAAGGGATGTTCTTCGTGTTTCACTATTGCAGTCATTACATTTGGGTAATCTGCTGGCTGGTTGCTCTCAGTTGGCCTGATTAACAAAGTCTTGGGTCCTGCGTCGGTTACTGTCCCTTCTTCCATGACGTCAGGGGTATAAAACATGCAGCCGACCTCATTACCTCATTCTTTCTTGCCGTGCGGTGCTCGAAGCAGAAGTAGTTCGCAAGTGCCGGTCGGCCGGCTCCTGAAATTTTCGTTTTCGAGTTTCAGAACCGAAGTCTTCAACTTAAAGCTAAGTACCCCATTGGGGAAACTTTTTCTTGCTCCTTATTGATGTCAGTAAAAGTTAATAGTTGCATTACTTGTAGAAAGCAAGTACCTCATAAAGATTTTCATCTGTACTGTATTCCTTGCCTAGGCCCTGACCACGACGTACCTTGCTGACAGTTTTGTGCTTTATTTAATCAGCGCACTATCCGTCATCGGTACATTTTTGCTTTCAAATATTTCGGTTCTCGGTTTAATTATCCAGAAATGACGTCGGTTAGCCATCCGACTACCGGGATTTCAAAAAAACGCAAAGATAAAGACAGAGACAGGCCGTCGAGGTCCAAAACTGCCGACGACACTTCTTCTAAGCCAGTCGCCAGTTCGACGGTACTCAATGAGGTGCTTTTGCAACCCCCGATACCCGCTACTTCTGATTCGCAGGCCTCTACTGAGACCCATTCGGAGTCCGGCATGCCACAAGATACTTTACCTATGGAACCCACGGATGTCTCTACCTTGGATGGGTCCGGAGCCGCTGTGCAGGCACCGGCTTCTGAGGGTGTATTCAGGCCTACAGACTTGCATATTAAACCAACTCCACCTTCAGTACTAAGGCCTAAATCTCGATCTATGTCGAAAAAACTGACGCCCAGGCCACATGTTCAGGCCCCTATGCCTAAAAAACAAATGATCAAAATGGCTGAAGATCTAATTACTCTAATCAGGGGTAGTCAACCCCCCCCCCTTCTAAGAGGCCTAAGCCTGAGCTTAACTATAAATCTTCTGATCAGGACTCTGTTTCTTCTGACTCTTCTAATGACCTGGATTTGTCCATACCTACTTATGAGGATTCTGATGCAGAGGATTCCATTCCCTCTGCTTCCCCCCTGAGGATTTTTCTTTTGGTGAAACTTTACATACCTTAAGGGAGCATTTCCACTGGGAAAGTCAGGAATTCTCTGATTCAAAAAAGAGGCTTAGGGATTTTCTTCTTTTACCTCAGCATAGGCCTTTGGCTATACCTCCTGTACTAGACATTGTTGATGTGTTTTCGGAATCCAGTATGGCCCCTGATTCCCTGCCTCCAGCTCCTAGTAAACCTGACAGATACTACAGGGTTCCTGAGTCCCACAAGTTCCTTTTCAAAAATCCCATTGTCGTTCCTGAAACCATTTTTCAAGGGCCTAAAGGCATTAAGGCTTCTACTGTTAAAAATCTTACCCCTTCTGATAGAGACTCCAAGGCGCTGGATAGACAAGGCAAAAAGGTTTATACTTCTGCAACCTTGGCAATCAGGGCTTTAAACTGCCAATTTCATATGTTAAAATATCAACAGCATATTATTGGACTGCTTAAACATTAAATGATGTTGATTTCTGACTGTGGAAAATAAAGATTTACAGGATTTAATGCATTCTGCTGAACAAGTTGGAAAACATACTTTGCAATGTGGTTTTGATTCTTTAGAGGCCTCTTGCAGGGCTGCTGTTACTGGGTCTGTGCTTAGTAGGTATGCTTGGCTTAAGGAGCAGTCTCTGCATGATCATGTTAAAGCGAAATTGTTGGATGCTCCTTTAAATCAGGACCGCCTGTTTGGCAATAAGGCTGAAGAAGTTTTAAAAAAGATGGAAGATAAAGCTAGATCTATGCAAACTGTAAAAGATTTCTTACAAGTGCAACCTCCAAGATTTAGTAGGCACTGGCCTACTAAGAACTGGTCCTCTCCAGCTCCTTCTAGATCTTCTCAAGCCAAACCCAGACACACCAAAAGCACCAGGTTTCAGTCCCAGAGGACTCTCAGATCTAAGCAATGGGGGCCTCCACTTCCAAATCTGGAAATAACAAGACATCCCCCTATGGTAAACAGTCTCAATGACTTCCTTTTAAAATTACCAAGCACTTACCTTTTAGCCACCCCTTTGCGGGGAAAAATTGCTCTTCATGCAAAAAACTGGGAACTCATAACCCAGGACAAATGGGTTTTAAATATAGTGTCCCAGGGATACAGATTTCATTTCCACACGTTGCCAACACCAAACAGGTGGCCAGACCTGCCCCAAATCAGTGGGCAGAGGCTCAAAAACAAGTACCTTCCTACTTAAACGTGGGGGCTATTCAACCGGTGCCAGATCAAGAAAAGGGACAAGGTTTCTATTCTAGGCTTTTCCTGATACCCAGAAAAGACAAATCATGGCATCCAATTCTGGTCCTTTCTACTCTAAACACCTTTCTGGACATTCCAAAGTTCAAGATGCTGACTCTTCACCAGTTACTTCCTATGCTAGGCAAAGATGCCTGGTTGGCAACTCTAGATTTAAAAGAGGCATACCTGCACATCCCAATCAGGGAATCTTGCAGAAGATACCTACGCTTCAAAGCAGGCTACTTGCATTATCAGTTCTCTGCACTGCCCTTTGGCTTGTCTACTGCGACCAGAGTATTCACAAAGTGCCTGGCTCCAGTAATTGCATTTTGCAGGCAAAGAAATATTCAAATATATCCATTCCTAGACGATTGTCTAATTCAGGCAGAAAACCAGGGCATTCTTCTAAATAATCTGGCGTTTGTAAAAAAGGTTCTAACTTGTCTGGGGTACACCATAAATGAAAAAAAATCACAACTGATACCCTCTCAACAGATTACATTCCTGGGTGCAAGCTTGAATACAACTGCCCAGATGGCTTTCCTCATGCCAGAGAAGCAAATTCTTTTGATAACTTACTTCAAACAAGTGGCCACAAAAACCCTGCTATCTACAAGACAAATACTGCAAGCCTCGGGGTTCATGGCCTCCTGCATTCTTCTAATTCCATATGCAAGCCTGCATATGAGGAAACTACAGTGGTACTTAAAAAGTCTATGGAGTCAACATTTTCTCACAGCCTAGAAACAATGATTCCTATCATACCTTGCTTACACATGGAGTTCCTATGGTGGGCACAGGCCTGCCACCAAAACAAGGGACTGTCATTCACACTACCTCCTGCTGCCCAAACCCTAACTACAGATGCATCAGATTATGCATGGGGGGGCTCACCTGGCAGGGAAGTGCATTCAGGGCAAATGGAACCCAAATCAAATGCACCTACATATCAATCAAATAGAAATGTTAGCTGTACAGAATGCTCTGACAGCCTTCAAGGACTACATTCTTCCAGGACAGCTAATGGTATAAAGATGAACAACACTACACTTAATATGGTACATAAACAAGCAGGGGGGGTAAACAGTCCTACCCCCCATGGCATTGTTGACCATGGCCTTTAGCTACCAAGTGCACCTACAAGCTCAATTCCTGCCAGGAAAATTAAATACACTGGCAGACGGACTAAGCAGAAATCTCATAGACCCACACGAGTGGAAACTGGAACCACGGATTTTCAATGTTGATAAGCAAATGGGGGAGCCCAGACATAGATATATTTGCCTCCCCCCGAAAGTACCAGTTGGACAAATGTTGCACAAGGACTCCCCACAAAAAAGCCTGGAAAGTGGATGCTGTGTCCTTCAGCTGGAAAAACCTATCAGTCTACGCCTTTCCCCCTCTGCCCCTACTCTGCAAAGTTCTATTAAAAGTCAAACAGGACAAACCAAGAATGATTTTAATTGCTCCAGACTGGCCACGCCAACACTGGTACCCGCTCCTGCGCAGTGTGTCACAAATATCTCCATGGCACCTGCCGCAGACACCTTCCTTACTGTCTCAGCAGGAGAACCAGATTCTGCACCCCCAGCTCCCAACGTTGAACCTTGTAGCTTGGCTAATCACTTAAATTCACCCTTAGCATCCCTCAGCAAACCTGTGATGGATGTCATCTTGGAGGCGAGAACACCTAGTACTAGAAACTCTTATGATGTCAAATGGAAAAGATTCTGTGCTTGGAATCAATCTCAAGGAATGAACACAGCAGCGCCCAATTTACCTCAGATTTTACAATACTTAACTGAGATACTTCACAAGGGCCTGTCTTTTTCCTCCATTAAAATCCACGCCTCAGCCATTTCAGCTCATTATAACACAGAACCTCCCCTCTTCTTTCATCCTCTGCTCAAGCAGTACCTCAGAGGTGCCAAAAACTTGAGACCACCCAGGAGAGCTCCAACCCCTGCCTGGGACCTTAACTTTTTATTGGAGAAACTCACTCTACATCCTTTCGAGCCAGCTGCTACTGCAGACTTAAAATTTCTTTCTTGAAAAACAGCCTTCCTTCTAGCAATCACTTCAGCTAGAACGATATCTGAGTTACAGGCCCTTATGGCAATGGAGCCTTTCATCATCTTTCATGCAAACAGGGTGTCACTCAGGACCCATCCTTCCTTCATGCCCAAGGTGGTATCCACTGTGGCTCTTAATCAGTCCATTCATTTGCCAACTTTCTTTCCCAGTCCACAGAACAAAGGGGAACGGATTCTGCATTCATTGGATGTGCACTGACAACTTAGAGTTTACTTGGACAGGACTAAAACTCGAAGAAAATCTGAACAACTGCTGATAGCATTTGCTGCAGGGGCAGAGGGAAAGGCTATTTCAAAACAAACCATTTCTAAATGGATAAGCCATTGCATTCATTTCTGCTGTAAGCATCATGGAAAACCTATCCCCTAGGGGATCAGATCTCATTCCACCAGGGCTGCATCTACTTCTGCAGCCTTTCTCAGAGGTGTTCCTACCAGGGATATTTTAGAAGCTGCTACCTGGAGTTCAGTTCATACTTTCACCAAGCATTATCATTTACCAATTTTCTCTAAATCCAGAGCTGGCTTTGCCACTGCAGTCGTGCAGGGCCTTATAGCTGGTCCTAATGCTGTATGAATCCATCCTCCCAACCATAGCTTTGGGAATCTACCCAAATGTAATGACTGCAACAGTGAAACACGAAGAACATAGTACAGTTGTGTACACTTACCATAAATGTAGATGTTCAAGTGTATTCACTGTTGCAGTCATGGTTACCCTCCCTCCAGCCCCCTGTTTTTCTCTGACTATACCTCTGCTCTCTGTTACTATGCTTAAAAGCCTTTTTGGTGTATTTGCTTTTGGTTGGAGGTATATTTTTGTGTTTTAAATTTTATTTGCTCCCCATTTGGGGGGCACCTGAATTCTGGGGCAAGAAAAACTGAGGTAATGACGTCGGCTGTATGTTTTATACACCTGACGTCATGGAAGAAGGGACAGCAACCGACGCAGGACCCAAGACTTTGTTAATCAGGCCAACTGAGGGCTACCTGCAAGCAGATAACCCAAATTTAATGACTGCAACAGTGAATACACTCGAACATCTACATTTATGGTAAGTATACACAACTGTACTTTATTCTCCCCGGGTTTTTGTGTCTAGATATTAGTGATCGTAGTAGTGTAGAAAGTTGCTAAACTTTCTGTTGTGTAGGCCTCCTCTTCCCGCCCTTAGCCCATGTGTGTGTGTGTGTGTTTATGTGCTTCTGACTTAGCTTGTCTAAGCAGGAATGTCAGAAAGTCAGAAACCGACAGTGTGGCCGTAAGCTGTCGCCGGTCCTGTGCGTAGTTAATTTGGGGGTGCCTCATCTAACATCGGGCTGTAAAATTTGTGCGGTCTTTAACCCCTGGGCCCTGCAGGATCGCAGGACCAAGCTGATTCTTGCGGGTCTTTTACCCGCAGAGTCAGCTACTTCTTCTGCGGCTTCTACTTCTTCAGTCACGACTGTGACTGTTCCGCCTTCCGGCCCTCCTCCCCCTCTGGGACTCGCACTCCCACATCTAAACAGGGAGAGAGAGAGGCCAAGAAAGACAAACATAGGGAGAAAGAAAAAGAGAGAGAAAAAGTGAGAGACAGGGAGAGGGGTCGCAAGAGGCAAGCCGACTCGGATCCGTCAGCCCCTCCCGCTAAGGTGTTGTTGTCTCCAGTGCAAGGCCGTCTTCCCCCTCGGCTCTGTTCTCCACAATTCTCCCCGGAACTAGAGGAGGAGACTCGGCCCTCTTCGAGGTCGTCCTCGCATCGGCCCACCCAGCCAGTGTCGGTGGTGTCCTCAAGGTCTACTAGGAGCCTCACTGAAGCCAATATGGACCGGATGATAAGGTTCCTGCAAACTCAATTGCAGATGGGAGTGTTGCTGCCCCCCCCCCCAGCCAGAGCGGGGAGTTCAGCACCATCTGTCTTGATAGCTCCTTCTCCGATCCACCCATGGGTTTCGGATTCTGTGGATCCGAGGAGCCCCGGAGTCAGGAAGTTGGCGCCGATGGTACCTCCTACCTCGACGCCGGCCATGCCCTCGAGCCTGTCGGATCCCTTGTCAGATCTGAGCTCTCGGAGCCGGGATCTGGGCGTCGAATCCAAGGGGGTGAGTGTGTCATTGGCCCCGTTGTGGTCGGGGCATACCTTCTCCTTGGGTCCAGCTGTGCCAACCTCAGCTCCGATTCCCTCGTTGGATCCAAGGGTTGCGGCTACCTACACCACCAGCTTCAGGGAAGTCAGTTCCCCTTCGGCTTTCGACATTGTGGAGAGGGTTCTCTCTGTAGGATCAAGACCCCTCACTCTTTCCTTGGAGTCCGCTCCTGCTCCCTCGCAACTGAGTTTGTCTTCCATCTTCCAGTCCTCCCAGGGTCAGTCTGTATCCGGTATGCCCCAGACAGTTCCCCTTGAGGAATGCGTGACGGTTTGCAAGCCCTCCCCGGAGAGTACCCCTGAGGAGGCCCCTCGCAAATGCCAGTGCAAAAGAAGGCACATGGACCCCCTGAGTCCCTCACTGAAAATACTGACTTGCAGGAAGGGGAAGGTTCCCCCAGATCACCCCCTGAAGATGTCTCCTTCGGAGACCTAATGGAAATTCTTCGCCAGAGGGGAGGTCGGTCCACCCAAAAACCTTCCTCAGACGAGTCGGTATTTTTGGAGGCGTTCGATACAGGCCCATCCTACCTTTTGGGTGTCCCCCCCAGCCAACCCTCTAGTGGACCTAATTACCACAAGAGCCTGAAAGGAACCGGACACTGTGGAGCTAATACCCAAATGACCCGACAAGGTATTGAGTTGCACTTGGATAACCTCGGATGCATTATGCTGAACAACTAGCCTGGAGGTGTGGATATCCTTAATGAATATGGACACACCTCTGCCTTTGGTGTTTCGGTCCAGGTTACATGGCCGAAAAGTGTGGTATGAGTTATAGCCTGGTAGTGCAGGGGTGCTCTCTGGAGCCTTGAACCAGGTCTCAGTCACTGCACAGATATCGATGTTCTCCATTTTAAGGAGTGGCTCGAGTGAGTACATTTTGAGATTTAGACTTCTAGCATTGAGTAGCGTTACCCTCAGTTTTTTGTTTGCCTGTTCCTGTTACGGTGGTGAATTTATTTGAGCCTTGCCTAAAAAAGGCACTATAGGGGCAGCAAGAGCCTTAGCCAGTATCCGGAATCCCAGGGGCGACAGGTGCAGGCCATCTGTGGTAAAGCATCATGGTCTGTCGACCATGTCATCCCAAGCAGACAGATACTGCATCCCCTTAGAATGACACCAGAAGCTTAGCTTATTGTTGAAGTCAGTTATTTTGTCCTTGTACTGCGGTATCATTCGGGGTGATGGCAGAATGCTACTCAGGGCTAGGGTCATACCTGCCTGGGCTACAAGATCGGAGAGCTCTTCCATGTCTCTCTTCATGTAGTCCAGGGAGGTACGTCTCAGGTCATTCACACCAACATGGACAATGACAGAGTCATATTTGTACTTGTGGAGTGACCTGAGTCCGTGGGTTATGTGGCGGATCCTGGCACCTGACAGGCAGCTGACAGTAACCTTCTCCTTGTTTAGCCTTGTGAGTGGGACATCAGTGTGCCTGACTATAGAGTCACCTATGACTAGTGTGTTGGGTACGTCATTTTGCCGTATTGGCTGTGGTTGAGTGGCACACTGAGTCTGTGGGCTATGTGTCATTTGGGTTGTGTTGGGGGATGGAGGTTGCTTGCATTTCTGCTTTGGAGGTCTCTGTTGCTTAGATAGATTATTATTGAGAGCCTCCGCGAATGTTTTTGTGTTACTATGTGTGGATTTTGGTGGTGTAGATTTAGTGAGACTATGTGATGAGTGTGTTGTGGTGCAAATGTTTACCTTCTCCTCATGACGGTCAAGTTCAGTCTTGGTTGGAGAGAGCTTTACCTCCAGTTTTGCTAGATAAGTGCATCTCTCACAGGTTCTAGTGTTGGGTGGTAGGAGGAGAGGGTTGTCTGTGTACATTAGGCAATTTCTACATTGCCTCAAGATGCCCAGATTCATCAGATAGACAGGAGAGAACACTGGGAGCTGACCCTTGGACATGCATGAATAAAAAACTATTTTCCTCTAGATAAGTGAGGAAAGTGAGTACAAGAGCTGTTTTTCTTTAAGCAAGTGAGAAAAATAAGTACGAAACCTGTTTTCCTCAAGTCATGAGAAAGATTGAGTGCTATAGTAATTAGTAGCTGATTTAGTGCTTACAAGTTCTGAACAAATGCTGAGCATGAATAAGCAAATTTAAGTGCTAAAACTAAGAATCCGTATCTGCACTAGACGAGTTACAGGACAGAAACAAGTGCAAATGATGGCTTTCAAATCAGAAAGTTGAGAGAGATGGAAGAGATTGCCCAAACGACCAATAACTACAATTTCTGGGCCAGAACCACTCCTTATGTGATAGACAGGTTACCTAGTGCTTACCACAGATATCCAACTGGTTAAAAACACAAAAAGAAAAATCTAGCAAAGCTAGACACAGCTAGAGGGGTTTGGCCTTAATGACACAGCTAAAGGGGGTTGGCTTTAATGGCCTGAAATTGTCCATAAATAGATTTAAAAATGCACAGCTAGAGGGGTTTGGCTGTAAGGGCCTGAAATTGTCCATAAATAGACTTAAAAATGAAAGCAAAAAAAAAAGTCATGGACATTCAGAATTGCCATTTAGCTGAAACACCTGATATCCTTAAAGGGTGATTTCCATATGTCCCATGAGGCCTCTGATGCATGAGGTTTAAGGTATCACACAGTTAGAAGTCTAGCTTTGCTAGACTTTTCTTTTTCTGTTTTTAACCAGTTGGATGTTCTTCGTGTTTCACTGTTGCAGTCATTACATTTGGGTTATCCTGCTGGCAGGTTGCCCTCAGTCAGCCTGAATTCCAAAGTCTTGGGTCCTGCGTCGGTTGTGGTCGCCTCTTCCCTGACGTCAGGTCATCAGGGGTATAGAAGATGCAGCTGACACCATTTTATTTAGTCTTTCTTGCTGCGCGGTGCCCGAAGCAGAAGCAGTTCGCAAGTGCCGGTCGGCCGACTGACTCCTGAGATTTTCGTGTTCGAGTTTCAGATCCGAAGTCTTCATTAAAAGCTAAGTACCCCGTTGGGGAAACTTTTTTCTTGCTCCAGACTGATGTCAGAAAAAGTTAATAATTGTATTTCTTGTGGGAAGCAAATATCCCATAAGGACTTTCATTCTTATTGTATTCCTTGCCTAGGTCCTGACCAAGATGTTGCTAGTTGTCGGTTTTGTGCTAGATTTAACCAACGCACGGTTAAGCGTCAGAACGATTTTGCATTAAGCTATTTTGGCCGAAGATTTAATTATACAATGTCGTCGGATAGCCATCCGAATACCGGAGTTCACAAAAAACAAAAAGAAAAAGACATGCAACCGAGGCCCAAAACCGATGACGAAGCTTTTCATAATCAAGTCGCCGGTCTTCAGTGAGGCACTTTCGCAGCCCCTGACACCCGCTACTTTTTATTGTCGCAGGCCGCTACTGACTCCCACGTGGAGTCGGCCAGGCTGCTGGAAACTCAAGGTATTGGAGCCTCTGAGATATTTCCCTCAGATGGGTCCGGAGCCGCTGAGCAGGCATCGGCTTCTGAGGGTGTATTTAGACCCAAACAATTATATATTAAACCGACTTCAAAGACTAAAACACCTTTAATGGCCGAAGACTTAATTACCTTGATCAGGGGTTCCCATCCCCCTCCTGATAAGAGGCCTAGGCAAGAGACAGATTATGAATCTTCAGATCAGGTTTCCATTTCTTCTGATTCCTCTTCTGATCAGGAATATTCTCTTCCCCCCTATGAGGATTCTGATGCTGAAGAGTCAATTCTTTCAGCTTCTCCTCCCGAGGACTATTCTTTTAGGGAAACCTTGCATACCATGAGGGAACACTTCCACTGGGAGAGCCAAGATTTTTCAGAATCCAAGAAAAGGCTCAGAGACTTCCTTTTACTACCTCAACACAGGCCTCTAGCTATTCCACCTGTGTTAGACATTGTAGATGATGTGTTCTCGTAGTCTAGCCTGACCCCTGACTCTTTACCTCCAGCTACTGTTAAGCCAGACAGATACTACAGGGTCCCTGACTCTCATAAATTCCTTTTCAAAAACCCTACTGCTGACCCAGAAACTATTTCACAGGGTCCGAAAGGGGTCAAGGCTTCTACTGCAAAAAAACCCTACCCATCTGACAGGGATTCTAGGGCACTGGATAGATGGGGAAAAAAGATTTACACATCTGCTACTTTGGCTATAAGGGCTTTATATTGCCAGTTTCATATGCTCAAATATCAGCAATATATCATTACACTGCTTAAACAGAAAATTATGGCAAATTCAGAATGTGCAGAAAACAAAGAAATGCAGGATTTATTGCATGCAGCTGAACAAGTTGGAAAGCATACTTTGCAATGTGGGTTCGATTCTCTGAAGGCCTCCTGCAGGGCCACTGTTACGGGTTCTGTCATTAGGAGGCATGCTTGGTTAAAGGAACAAAATCTGCCTGACCATGTTAAAGCAAAATTATTAGATGCTCCTTTACAACATGATACCTTGTTTGGTGTTAAGGCAGAGGAAGTGTTAAAGAAAATGGAGGACAAAGCTAAATCTATGCAAACGGTCAAGGATTTCTTACAGGTACAACCACCTAAACTTAGCAGACACTGGCCTACAAAGAATTGGTCCTTTCCAGTCTCAGACAGACCTCAAAGGGGCAGATCCAGATGCCCTAGAGGCAGATCACAGCCGCAAGGTTCCTACAGGTCTAAGCAGTGGAGTGCCTCTACCTCCAAAGGTGGAGAAGATAAATCACAGCCATACAGGAAACAGTCCCAATGACTTCCCCCTGCCTGCACCATGCACTTATCTTCTGGCAGCACCCTTAGGGGGAAAACTAGCACTTTTTTCTCAAAATTGGCACATTATAATCCAGGACAAATGGGTTCTAGACATAGTGTCACAAGGTTACAAGTTTCATTTCCATACCCTGCCAAGAGCAAACGGCTGGCCAGACCTGCCAAAAAATCAATGGGCAGAGGTTCAAAAACAAGTCGCAGCTCTCATGGACATGAGAGCAATTCAACAAGTGCCACAGCAAGAGTAGGAACAAGGATTTTACTCAAGACTGTTCTTGGCACCCAGAAAGGACAAAGCATGGAGACTAATACTGGACCTATCTATTCTAAACACTTTCCTGGATATACCAGAATTCAAGATGTTGACCTTACAGCAGCTTCTGTCCATGCTGGGCAGCAAGGCTTGGCTCGTGACTTTAGACCTAAAAGAGGCATACCTGCATGTCCCAGTCAGATAATCATGCAGAAGATACCTCAGATTCAAGGCTGGCTCAAAGCATTACCAATTCTTTGCACTGCCCTTTGGCTTATCTACTCCACCCAGGGTCTTTACAAAGTGCCTGGCACCAGTAATTGCTTACTGCAGACAAAGAGGAATACAAATATATCCTTACTTGGATGGCTGCCTCATACAATCAGAGAGCAAGGACATTCTACTACAGCATCTGACTTTTGTGATAACACTTTTAACATGCCTAGGGTACACAGTCAACAAAAAGAAATCAAAACCTAGTACCCTCTCAAGAGATAATATTCCTGGGTGCAAGCTTAAATACAACTGCCCAGATGGCTTATCTCACTCCAGACAAATAAAAGCAACTGACTACCTATTTCAAAGAAATGGCAACAAAGGCCCAGTTATCTGCAAGAAAAATTCTCCAGGCTTTGGGATTCATGGCATCCTGCATCTTACTAATTCCATATGCAAGACTGCATATGAGGAAAATTCAGTGGTACCTAAAAAGTGTCTGGACACAACATTGCCACAGTCTGGAAACAATGATTATTCTAATACCCTGCCTGCAACAGGAATTTCGATGTTGGGCAAAGGCTTGTCACAAAAACAAGGGACAGCCATTCTCACTACCCCCCAGCCAGGCAGAGCCTAACGACGGATGCATCAGATTATGCCTGGGGGGCACACATGGCAGGAAGAGGCATTCAGGGCACCTGGTCCACAAACCAAAAGCATCTACATATCAATCAAAAAGAGATGCTAGCTGTTCAAAATGCCCTGACAGCCGTCAAGGACCTACTTCATCCGGGACAACTACTGATAAAGACAGACAGCACCATGGTCATGTGGTACATAAACAAGCAGGGGGGAACTCATTCTTACCCGCTATGCAGACTAGCCATGGCTTTATAGGACACAACATTGACTTACCAAGTTCATCTGCAGGCAAAATTCCTGCCAGGAAAGGAAAATACTCTGGCAGACGAACTAAGCAGAAACCTCATGGATCCCCACGAGTGGCACCTGGATCCACAAGTCTTCAACATGATAACAATGGAATGGGGACGCCCGGACATAGATCTATTTGCCTCCCCACAAAATAATCAACTAAGAAAATGCTGCACAAGGACTTACCACAGACAAGCTTGGAAAGTGGACGCCTTATCTTTCAACTGGACAAACCTATCAGTATATGCCTTCCCTCCACTGCCTCTCCTCCCCAAAGTACTCCTAAAGGACAGGCAGGAGAAACCAAAAATGATTCTGATTGCCCCAGATTGGCCACGCCAGTACTGGTATCCGATCTTAAGGAACTTGTCCCAATGCCCAGCCTGGACCTTACCTCAAATACCTCATCTACTGTCCCAACAAAACAATCAGATTCTGCACAGCCAACTCAGGACCCTAAACCTGGCAGGATGGAGGATAATGTAGCCATACAAACCACACCTCTCAGTAAAGCTGTGATGGATGTCATTTTAGAAGCCAGAAGGCCTAGTACTAGAAAATCCTATGCTGGGAAATGGAAAAGATTTTGCGCTTGGAACCAAGCTCAAGGAACTGATACAGCTGTCCCAAATATTCCTTAGATTTTGCAATACTTAATTGAGGTGCTGGACAAAGACCTGTCTTTTTCATCCATTAAAAAACATGCCTTTGCCATTTCGGCTCATTACAATACAGAGCCACCACTCTTTTCTCATCCTTTATTAAGGCAGTACCTCAGAGGAGCCAAAAACTTAAGGCCTCCAAGGAGAACGCCAACACTTGCATGGGACCTCAGTTTTGTCTTGGAAAAACTCACCTTACCTCCTTTTGAGCCAGCTGCTACTGCGGACACAAAGTTCTTATCTTGGAAAACAGCTTTGCTCCTAGCAATAACTTCTGCAAGACGGGTTTCAGAGCTACAGGCTCTCATGGCTGTGGAAGCCTTTATCATTTTCTATCCTAACCGGGTCTCTCTGAGAACAAACCCTACATTTATGCCTAAGGTGGTATCCAGTGTAGCCCTTAACCAAACAATTCATTTGCCAACTTTTTATCCAAATCCACAGAACATGGGGGAGAAAATTCTGCATTCTTTGTACGTACACATGCAACTTAGATTCTGCTTGGACAAAACTAAAGTTTTCAGAAAGACAGAGCAATTACTAGTGGCATATCCAACACCATCACAAGGAAAGGCCATCTCCAAGCAGACTATTTCAAGTGGATAGGTCACTGCATTCGTTTCTGCTACTCACAACATGACAAACCAGTGCCTAAGGGCATTAGGCCACATTCATCCAGAGCTGCAGCCACTTCTGCAGCCTTTCTCAGGGGAGTACCAACCAAAAAAAGACATTTTGGAGGCTGCTACTTGGAGTTCAGTGCATACCTTTATAAAACATTACAATCTGCCTCTTTACTCTAAATCCAGGGCAGGCTTTGCCACTGCAGTTCTGCAGGGCCTCATAGCTGCTCCTAATGCTGTTTAGCTTCAGCCCCCCAACCATAGCTTTGGGACTCAACCCAAATGTAATGACTGCAACAGTGAAACACGAAGAACATAGTAAAGTTGTGTACACTTACCATAAATGTAGATGTTCGAGTGTATTCACTGTTGCAGTCCAGGTTACCCACCCGCCATCCCCCTTATTTTTGCTGGAACTTATCTTTACTTCTCTAATCTATACAACCTAAATGGTGTATTTGCTTATAGAGGAAGGTAAAACTTATTTTGGTGCATGTATGTTTTATTTACCTATTTTTAGCGTACCCTTTTGGGGGCCACCTGACATCTGGGGCAAGAAAAACTAAATAAAATGGCGTCGGCTGCATCTTTCATACCCCCGACGACCTGACGTCAGGGAAGAGGCGGCCGCAACCGATGCAGGACCCAAGACTTTGGAATTCAGGCCGACTGTAGGCAACCTGCCAGCAGGATAACCCAAATGTAATGACTGCAACAGTGAATACACTCGAACATCTATATTTATGGTAAGTGTACACAACTATACTTTATCTGTGTGACCTTTTTACTCTTTGTTTTAGTTTGTTAGTTGGGATATTTTGTAGACACCCTAATGTTTATGGATATCAGCTGGGTATGACAACTCTGTGTTTGCAAAGGTCAAATGTTCCTCTTTGATGTGCTGATGATGTCATAAAAGGCAGAAACATGTATGTCCACAGCTAGAGGGGTTTGTCTTTAATGGCCTGAAATTGTCCATAAATAGTCTTAAAAAATGAAAGTAAAAGAAAAAGTCATGGACATTCAGAATTGCCATTTAGCTGTAACACCTTATATCCTTAAAGGGTGATTTGCATGTATCACATGAGGCCTCTGATGCAAGAGGTTTAAGGTGTCACACAGTTAGAAATCTAGCTTTGCTAGATTTTTCTTTTTGTCCTTTCCTTTCTCTAAAAAAAAAAAAAAAAATTTCTTTTCTTTCTTATCTTCTGCCTACCTTTTGGATATGTCTGATAAGAAACAATCTCTGCTGAAACCTAAGGATGCTTCAGGTTTCAAGAGATGTAAAAAATGTGAGGGTAAAATGCCCAACTTGGACGGGCATACCCTGTGTGTGTATTGTTTGGGTGAGATACATTTACAAGAAAACTGTGCGATTTGTCACGGGTTTTTTTCTTGTACTTTGATGGAAAGGAAGAATAAACTTGTGTTGCAAAGCCTTTTAGAATCTTCTTTCGACAAGGCCATTTCTGGTTCTAAAGAGAAAAATGGGGAAGCGGGAGCTTCTTCCCACCATTCAAAAAAGAGAGATTATTCGGCTCCAAGTTCCTTGGAACTGACAAGAAAAATTTCAAAGACTTCCTCGGCACCGAAAAGTTGTTTGGCACCGGGAGAATTATCGATCTTCGTGTTTCACTGTTGCAGTCATCACCTGTGGGTTATCCTTGCTGTGGTAGCCCTCAGTCGGCTGCTGTTACCTGTAGTCTGACGTCAGGTCATCAGTGCTATAAAGCAAGGCAGCCGACATCATTACATCACTCTCTCTTGCCGTGGAGCCCCTAGCAGAAGCAGCTCGCACAAGTGCCAGTCGTCACTACCAGAAGTTGAATTTCGGTAGAAAGCGTCTAAAGCTAAGGTAGTACCCCATTGGGGACCCCTTTTTCTTGCTTGGACAGATGGGGAAAGAAAATATACACCTCTGCAACCTTAGCTATCAGCGCACTCTCTTCCATCTCTCTCAACTTTCTGATTTGAAAGCCTGCATTTGCACTTGTTAACAGTTGTCTCGCCTTTGGAAAGCAGATCCACACCGAGACTTTCATTCCTATTGCATCACTTGTTTAAGCCCTGACCACGACGTCCCTTGTTGCCAGTTCTGTGCCCTCTTTAATGCAAGAACCATTTGCTGTAGAGCTCTTTTTGTATACAATTATTTTCGTATTCCATCTTCGAATTCCGATATTGCATCAGTCAGCCAACAATCTGTGGACATTCCGAAAAAATGTAGAGATAAAGATAGAGACAGACCTCACAAGGCTAAGCCTTCCGACAGCGCTACCACTAAGCAAGTCATCAGTTCTCCGGAATTCAGTGAGGCGCTTTCGCAGCCCCTGATGCCGACTCGCTATCTACGCAGGCCTCTGCCGAGACCCTTATGCTGCAGAAATCTACTTCGTCTTCCGAGCCTTTTGCTGTCTCTGCCTTAATTGGGTCCAGAGCTGCGACCCAGGCACCAGTTTTTGAGGAGACCTTTCGCTCTACCGAATCTATACAAAAAATGATGTCTTTGCATCCGTCTACCGCGTCTCAGAGACAGACGGATTCTCTCAGGCCTGAAAGTCAGGCCACTCGTAGGAAATCTGCTTCTAGCCATCATCTTGCTACTGCTCCCCCACCCCAAACACAAATGCTTAAAATGGCGGAGGATCTCATCTCCCTTGTCCGAGGTACTCAGGCCCCTACTCCTAAAAGGAAAAGGCATCCTTCTCCAGAAATTATGACAGACCAAGAGTCTGAGGAATCCGATTATTCTGCTTTTGAAGAGGAACAACATCACTCACTGTTTATGAGGATTCCCTCAGGGAACATTTTCAGTGGGAATCTCAAGACTTCCCACAGTCTAAGAAAAGACTTAGAGAGTTTCTGGACCTGCCCCAGCACAGACCCCTGGCCATCCCACCTATTTTAGAAGTGGTAGATGATGTTTTTCATGAGTCCAGCTTAGCATCTGTCACCCTACCTCCTGCCACAAGTAAACCTGACAGGTACTATAGAGTACTGGATTCTCACAAATACCTGTACAGGAATCCTGCTGCAGACCCTGAGGTCATTACACAGGGGCCCATAGAAGCTAAGACTAGTCTTGCCAAGAATCCTCTTCCTTCTGACAAAGACTCCAGAGCTTTGGACAGATGGGGAAAGAAAGTACACACCTCTGCAACCTTCGCTATCAGAGCACTCAATTGTCAGTTCCATATGTTAAAATATCAACAACACACTTTGGAACAATTAAAACAGAAGATTGCTACCTCTCCTGACTGTGCCAACTCAAAAGAGCTTGCAGATTTGCTGCACGCTCCTTGTCAAGGGGCCAAACACTCATTAAAATGTGGATGTGATGCCCTAGAAGCCTCTAGCAGGGCAGCAGTGACAGGATCTGTTATTAGGAGACATGCATGGCTGAAAGAACAACCTCTCCCTGATCATGTCAAGTCTAAACTTATTGATACACCCCCCCTCCCCCAGATAAGGAGCGCCTGTTTGCGGAAAAAGCAGAAAAAGTCCTTAAAAAGCTGGAAGACAAAGCAAAATCTATGCAAACAGTAAAATATTTCTTTCAAGTTCAACCTCCCAGATTCAGCAGGAACTTTCCTTCTAAGTACTGGGGCTTCCCTGCACCTAGCAGACAGGGCCAAGGTAGGCCCCGCAGGGACAGGCCATCCAGGTCTCCCAGGGCCAGCAAAGAAGCAAACAATGGACCACTTCCGTCTCTAAGGCAGGTAGTTCAAAGCCCACCTTCTGTGGCAAACACTCACAATGACTCCCCCCCCCCCCCGCCCTCTCTTCAGTCATCAAAAACTAGGAGGAAGGCTCACCCTCTTCAAAGACAATTGGGTTTCTATAACCAAAGACCAATGGGTCTTAAAAATCATTTCTCAGGGATAAAAATTCTCTTTCAACGAACTCCCAGTTCCAAGAGGGTACCCAAACCTCCCCCCAAACCAGTGGGCAGAGGCATTGAAACAGGTCCAAACTCTCATATCCCAGGGGGAGTAGAACCTGTCCCCACAGATCAAACAGGAAAAGGTTTTTACTCCAGACTATTCCTTGTTCCCATAAAAGAGGGCACTTGGTGCCCCATCCTGGATCTGTCCAAACTGAACACCTCCCTGGTGGTACCCAGATTCAGAATGCTAACTTTGCAGCAGCTCCTGCCTATGCTAATACAAAATGCCTGGCTAGTGACACTAGACCTAAAAGATATCTACCTCTGCATCCCCATCAGGGAATCGTGCAGAAAATTCCTGCGCTTCAGAGCAGGCTCTCAACACTTTCAGTTCTCTGCGCTGCTCTTTGGCTTATTTACTGCTTCCAGAGTATTTACCAAATGCTTGGCCCCAGCTATAGCATTCAGCAGACAGAGAAGTATACAGATTTATCCTTACCTGGACGACTGCCTCATTCAGGCAGAGTGCAAAGAAAAGTTGCTCCAGGACTTTCTCTTTGTCAAATCACTCCTACCTTCCCTAGGGTTCACCATCAACGAGAAGAAATCAAAACAAAACCCCACCAGGAAAATTATTTTGCTGGGGCTGTGCTAGACACAGCATCCCACATGGCCTTCCTTTCTCCAGAAAAGCAGAGCTTCCTGCCTCTCTAGTTCACCCAGCTGACTTCCAGAAGTCACCTCACTGCAAGGAAGTTCCTGCAAGCCATGGGATACATGGCATCTTGGGTCCTTCTTATCCCTCTCTCCAGGCTTCACATGAGAAAACTTCAGTGGTGCGTAAAGAACCTTTGTTGTCAGCACTCTCAGTCCCTAGAGACCACCCTCCCTCTGATCCTATGTATAAGGGCCAAATTTCTCTGGTGGGCAGAGGCCTGTGCCATGAACAAGAGTCTTCCCTTCATCCTCCACCCTTCCGGCCAGACCATCACCACTGACGCCTCAGACATTGCTTGGGATGCTCACCTAGCAGGCAGGTGCACCCAAGGCCTTTGGAATGCCCAGCAACTTCACTTGCACATCAATCTGGAAGAAATGATGGCAGTCCAAAAGGCTCTGACTTCCTTCCAATCCCATCTCAGGCCAGGGGTTCTCCTTATAAAAACAGACAACACCACAGTGATGTGGTATATCAACAAGCAGGGGTGCACCCAATCTTACTTCCTGTGCAGGTTAGCCATGAGTCTCTGGCTTACAGCCACCTCCATGAGGCTATCCCTAATTGCCCAATACCTACCAGGGGTCAACAACACACTGGCAGACCACCTAAGCAGAGACTTACTGGACCCCCACGAATGGCAGCTCCACAGAGAAATCTTTCTGCAAATCACTCCAGAGTGGGGGACTCCAGAAGTGGATCTCTTTGCCCCGCACCTCAACCACCAGCTGCAAAAGTTACGTACCAGGGAGTATCACCTCCTAGTGTGGAAGGTGGATGCCTTGACCTTCCCCTGAAACTCCCTCTTTCTGTACCCGTACCCTCCTCTGCCCCTTATTCCCAAGGTTCTGATCAAAGTAAAAGAGGAGAGACCAAAGGCCATCCTCATTGCTCCAGATTGGCCCAGACAGCATTGGTACCCCTTATTATGCAGCCTGACCTTACAGCCCCCAAAGCAGCTTCCCCTGATCTCAGACCTCTTGACCCAGGAGAGAGGGAAGGTACTGCACCCAGACCTACAGACTCTCAACCTTTCAGCATGGCTTATACACTAAAAGCTAACAAGGAGTCCCTGTTAAGCAAAGCAGGTCTTAGACATCATCACAGAGGCCAGAAGGCCCAGCACAAGAAAATCTTACGCAGGAAAATGGAAAAGATTCTGCTCCTGGAAACAATCCAAAGGGGGCAGTACCTCCCAACCTTCCATCCCTCTCATCCTGGATTACCTAGTAGATTTGCTCAATAGTGGCCTCTCTTTCTCCTCTATTAAAATTCATGCCTCAGCCATTTCTCCCCATTATGATTCAGACTCACCCCTCTTCTCTCATCCTTTGAGTAAGCAATTTTTCAGAGAGGCTTCTAATATCAGACCTTCCAGAAGGCTTCCCACGCCACCCTGGGACCTGAATTATATGCTAGAAAAACTAACCTTACCTCCTTTCGAACCTGTCACTTCTACCAAATTAAAATACCTCTCATGGAAGACTCTCCTTCCTACTAGCTATCACCTCAGCCAGAAGGGTTTCAGAACTTCAGGCTCTCATGGTTGTTGAGCCCTTCATCATTTTCCATGCAGACAGAGTCTCCCTGAGGGCTAACCCCTCCTTTATGCCCAAGGCAGCATCTGATGTGACCCTTAACCAGGCCATACACCTTCCCACCTTCGTTCCCAACCCTTAAAACAAGGGGGAAAGAATTCTACACTCACTAGGTGTGCACAGACAACTCACATACTATCTGGACCGTACTAAGCCGTTCAGAAAAACAGACCAACTACTTGTAAGCTTTGCCCCAGGGGCAGAGGGGAAGCCCATCTCCAAACAAACCATTTCCAAATGGATTTCACACTGTATCCAATTCTGCTACAGACTACAAGGGAAACCCACTCCTAAATCTATCCGTACCCATTCCACTAGGGCAACCTCCACATCCACTGCCTTCCTCAGAGGAGTACCCACCAGGGACATCTTGGAAGTGGCTACCTGGACCTCTGTCCATACCTTTACAAAGCATTACTACGTACCTCTCTTTTCTAATTCTAGGGCATGGTTTGCCTTTGAAATTCTGCAGGGCCTCCTGACCCAAACCTAGGACTCAACCTATCCTTCCACCCCTTTCGCCAGCTTTGGGCATCCTCCCACAGGTGATGACTGCAACAGTGAAACACGAAGAACATAGTACAATTGTGTACACTTACCACAAATGTAGATGCTTAAGTGCATTCACTGTTGCAGTCTTGGTTTCCCTCCCTCCATCCCCCATTTAACAACTTCCCCTAGGGGGACATAAGCTTCCCAAGGTGACTTTTAGCCACCAGGACCACTTTTCCTTTTTCCTTTGTGCTTCTGACAGGTTAGGGCAAGAAAAACTGATGTAATGACATTGGCTGCCTTGCTTTATAGCACGGACGACCTGATGTCAGTCTACAGGCGATGGCAGCCGGTGCACAAAAACATTGATATGGTATTCGGGCCGACTGAGGGCTTCCACAGCAGGGATAACCCACAGGTGATGACTGCAACAGTGAATACACTTGAACATCTACATTTATGGTTAGTGTACACAACTGTACTTTTCCTACTAAAAAGTACTTGGAATGGACTGATGTCTCGGTCTCGGCTTCAACAGAGCCATTGGTATCGAAGACTGCAAATTTACCTACACTTCCAAGAATGTCTTATTCACCTTCTGTGGACCCTTTCAAGGACGCCCCCTTTGTGGAAGTGAGACGTTCCAGGTCTCCTTCCACTCTGTCGGTGAGATCTACTAAAAGTTTATCGGAACAGGACATCAAGAGATTAGTGTATCATTTCCTAGTGGCAAGAGGATTACCTTTGGTTCCGAGCCAATCCGGCATCAAAACTGCTCATTCCTTGGCACCTACATACACTCCTTTTCCAACTCTATTGAGCCCTTGGAGTCCCCTTTTCCGACACTTCCGGCCCCGACTGATTTGGTTCCGATACCCTCTCCCTCTTCGCTTCCGACTACTGCCTTGAGCATTTCTGAGTCTTCTGCACTGGAGGACTCCTGGGGTCTGGACTCACTGGCTGGTTCCGGGATTCATGGTACCCTTTCGGCTCCGTCTGAGCCTTCCTTGCCTCTCGAAGCATCGGCCCTTGTAGTTCAGACTCAAGCTCCAGGTGCAGGGGCGGACTTTTTGGTGCGGGGTGTGACCCCAGTTCTGATGCAGTCTATTTCAGTTCTGGGCTCCCATCCCTGTATGGGGGGGGGGGGCTGCCTTCCTTCCATATCATGGAGAAGGCATTATCCTTTGGGGATTTGCTGTCATTGCCTTCCATGACAGGACAGATTTCTTCTCCTTTCTCTCGGCTGGAGCTACCACTGACCTCATCCCCCGGATAGAGTGCACAAAAGTCCCAGATAACGTCCACCTTGGTGGTCACCTCTTCTGAAACTTCCCCGGATCATCCCTCCAAGGTAGTCCCTGCGAAGAGGAAGTGAATTCGATGAAGGGGAAAGTTCCCATAAGTCACCCCCTGAAGATGTTTCTTCAGGGACATCCTTGAAATACTGAAACAGAGGCGTGGCTGGTCGTCCACCCAGCCTTCCACAGAGGAGTCAGTATATCTGGAGGCTTTTTGCACCCAACCCTCCATTTCTTGGATTTCTCCACCTGCTGACGATCTTGTGAAATTGATCACTCAGTGGGCTTGGAAGATACCCGACGCCATATAGCCTATTCCCAAAAGGCCGGACCTTTTTTTGTGTGTGCTCCAAAGGATGAGCCACATTGATCAAAGGGAATCCCTGTTGATGCCGTGGTTGTAGTGGCAGCCACCAAAAAAGAACTCGCAGAGGAGAGTCACACTATCCATCCTCCTAACAAGGAGTCTAGGACCTTGGATAGATTCATAAAGCATGTTTATGTTTCAACAACCTTTGCATTAAGGTCTTTGAACTGTATGGCACACTTTACCAGGTTACAAAGAGACTTGATTAAGGAGCTTTCTAACACTCTGGCGGGAGCACTAGCATCAGAGGTTCAGGATAAAGTTTCCTCCCGGCTTGCAACCCTTGAATCCATCTCCAATTTGTCCATGAGGCTCATAGCACATCCAGCTGACGGGACGTCCAGAGTATCGGGTTCAGGTATAGCCATCAGAAGGCACTCCTGGATGCGCTTATTCGACTTTGTAGAGCCACTCAAAGTATCATTCATCAATGCTCCTTTTTACGGCTCTAACCTTTTTTGCCCAAAAGTTAAAGATACTCTGACCAGAACTGAGCAGGATGGTAAGACCCTATCTGCCACGGGCATACGTTTCTCTACCCCTCATTGACCTAACTCAAGGAATCAGAGGAGTGGGAGACTATGGTTCAAGAAATCTAAAGGGCCTTTCTATGACTCACGTGGTAAAGATTTCCCCTAGGGCAGAGGGGGAAACAATGGAAGATGTTGCCCTACAGGCTGGAATGGACCGCAAAGTCAGTGGCCCAGAGAATCCTTCTCTGGTACTTCCTATCAGCATCCCGGAACGGATGCCCGATCATCTTCCTCAGTCTGGGATGATTATCCCTGCACATACCAGCCTGGCAAATAATAACTTTGGACTAATGGGTGCATGGAATAATATCTAGAAGCTACCAAATCCCTTTGTTTGTAAATCCCAAACCACAGAAAAAACTCTCAGATGTTCCACCCAATCAAATGGAGTCAGCAGCTTTAGAAATCTAAAAGCTGGTAGAAAAAAGAGTCGTCCAAAAAGTTCCACCAGACCAGATAGGATCCGGGGTTTATTCAAGATTCTTTTTAGTGCCCAAAAAAAAACGGGACTAGAGACCAATTTTGGATCTCAGCCAATTCAACAAATCAGTCCACCAAACCAAATTACGGATGGTCTCGATACAAGCCATACTTCCCTTTTTGGAGAAAGGTGATTGGATGTGCTCGATAGACCTCAAGGATGCTTATTACCATATAAAGATGGAACAGAGCTCCAGGAGGTTTCTATGCTTCCGGCTAGGAGCCTGTCATTATCAGTTCAGAGCACTACGCTTTGGACTCACCACAGCCCCCAAGGTGTTTACCAAATGCATGGCAATAGTTGTAGCTCAACTCAGACTGCAAGGTTTTCGAGTATTCCAATATCTTGACGCCTGGCTCCTCACTGCTACCACCAGGCATCACTTAGAAAAGGCAAGAGACTATACCATGTCTGTTTGCATATCCCTAGGTACTTCAATAAACCTCAAGAAATCCAAGCTGCTACCCACACAATGACTAGACTTCATAGGGACACACCTAAACACTGCCTCAGGAACAGCTTCTCTTCCTTCAGAAAGACTACTAAGCATCAGGGCTCTGGTCAGACAGATTGATTCAAAACGACAGAGTCCCAGCAAGATTGATTCTTCAAGCCTTAAGTTCGATGGCTGCCACAATCACTCTGGTTCCTTTTGCAAGATTTCCCATGTGAATACTACAGTGGTTACTAACAACACAATGGTCTTTTACTCACCAAGCAGTGTCTTAACGAAATCTTGATCAGGAATCTTTGCAAACAAGACCTCAAATGGTGGCTTCATTCAGATCAAATTCTCCTGGGCCGACCTTTTGTTCTACCCCAACCCCAAGCCATCTTGACCACGGATGCTTTCCAGATAGGGTGTGTGTGTGTGTGTGTGTGTGGGGGGGGGGGGGGCATTATCTGGGAAAGACAGTTCAAGGCACATGGTCCCAACTGGAGGCCAATCTGCACATCAGTGTTCTAGAGATGAGGGCAGTGCTGTTAGTGTTGCAAGCATTCCAGGATGTCCTTCCTCTAGGGACAGTTGCAATTCAGACAGACAATATGTCAGTAGTCTGAAACATCAACAAACATGGGGGAACCAGGTCGTATCCACTGTGTCGAGAGGCACTCAGAGTTTGGCAATGGGCGATATCTTCCAACCACTTTCTCTCAGCAATCCACATTCCGGGAAGTTCCAGTGTGATAGCAGACAAATTGAGCAGGACTATTCTCATGCCTCATGAGTGGTCCCTGAACCCAGTAGTGGCAGACAAGATTTTCTGTCGATCGGGCCAACCTTGCTGTGACCTTTTTGCTTCTCCCCTAAACAACAAATGCAAAAGTTACTTTGCCCCAATCCCCCCAGCGGGGGAGTCACCCAGGGATGCTCTTCCACACAGTAGGCCTCCCGGTCTATTATATGCCTTTCCCCCTGTTCCCCTAATCTCACATTTTCTGAAGAAAGCCAAAAAGACAAAGAATACCATAATCCTCATTGCCCCATTCTGGCTTCGACAAGTTTGTTTTCCCTTCCTTTGGCCTCATCTGCTACAGAAACCATAGACTCTGGACCCGGTTCCAGATCTGCTAACTCACCCAGACAGCATGGTTCACCCATATTTACAGCATCTCAAGCTGACGGTATGGCTTCTCCAATTCCCATGATTGCCAGGCTTCCCTCTCTGTCATCACCCGTGCAAGACATTATTATTGCACAGCACAAGCCTATGATTAGGAAACCTTACCTGTGCCAATGGAAAAGATTTACCATATGGACTTTAGACAAAGGACTTGATCCCTTTAATGCCCCAATTGAGTGCATTTTGGACTTTTGGAATACCCTCTTTGAATCGGGTTCCTCTGCTTCCACTATAAAAGTTCAGCTGGCAGCAATCTCTAATTTTCATACTGGACTCATCAGTAATGTTTCGTAAACTTTCCAAAGCCTTCCTGAAAGGTTTGTGCTTGCTGAGACCCCCCCTTTAAAGAACCAGTTCCTCCATGTGATTTGACTGCGGTCCTCCAAGCATTAACTCAAGCCCCTTTTGAACCAGCTGCTTCTTGTCAATTACAATTTTTGACTTGGAAGACCTTATTTCTGGTGGCCATCACCTCTGCAAGGAGAGTCTCTTAGTTACACGTCCTATCATGCAAATCACCCTATTTAATTTTTCATAAAGACAAGAGTACAACTGAGAACAAATCCCTCCTTTCTTCCAAAAGTGGTTACTGAATCCAACATCAACTAGACCTTACAGTTGCCAACATTTTTCTCTAATTTTACTAATAAAGGAGAATACGCTGTTCATTTGCTGGATGTTCATAGACAGTTTATCTCCATAAAACTAAAGAATTCCGTAAATCTGACCAATTATTTGTGGCTTTCTCTTCCTTGAGAATGGGTTGTGCAGTCACCAAAGTTACCTTAGCTAAATCGTTGAGAGACTGCATTTCTTTCATCTGTCAGTCACAAGGACTTCACCTTCCTAAAACAGTTAAAGCTCGTTCTATGAGGGCTGTTGCAACATCAGCAGTTTTTCATGCAAGAACTTCTCTAGATGACATTTGTGCAGTAGCCACTTGTTCTTCTCAACATACCTTTATCACACATTACAAATTAGATCAGGTCTCGCGAGATCGAGCATCCTTTGGCTCTGTGGTACTTTGAAATATTTTTCTGTGACACCTCCCAAGGTACATAAATTGCTGGGGATTCTGTCCCACCATCAAGGATTAGGTGAAGATCAACATCAGATAAAGAAGTTATGTCAGCATAACGTTCCATCTGTATTGTTCATCTTCACCAATCCTTGACATACCTTCCCACCTTCCCCCAACCTAAAACTCTTAGTAGGCCTCACCGGTTCAGATCCAATTCTCATCAAGAATCTATAGATGGCCTTGTCTCTATCTGTATATATGTTTATATGTAGCTATGTTTACATGTATATATATATATATATATATATATATATATATATATACACACACACACACACACATATATATATATATATATATATGTAAATTTTTTGATATTTTTGTATATATTACGCTCTCCGGCAAACTCGATCTGAGGTAATCTCTGTGAGGAGCATTATGGGTAGAGCGCGAGCTGGAAAATGCCAGCCGAGTCGGTTCTGAGGATTCAGAACCAAACCCACCGTCAAGGATTGGTGAAGATGAACAATACAGATGGAACGTTATGGTAAGACACAACTTATTTTTTTATCACTTGTAAGCATACTTGTTTGCCTTTCTGTGAGTTCTTGGATTTGACAAATCTCTATAGCTTTGCCTAATGTTAAATCACTGTCAAGAAACAAAATATTTCTCACTGCAGCACTATTAACACCACACACAAGCTTGTCCTTTATTAACTCATCTTCCAAGTCACCAAATCTGCACATTTTAGCATTGTTTCTCAAGGCAGTGATATAAGTTACAAAAGTTTCACCTGGCTTTCAATCTCTTGTGTAAAATAAGTCCCTCTCTAATGTAACATTTGTCTGGGGGTTGCACATTTCTCTAAATATACATTTTAAGCACTCGGGGTCTTCCCTTGATTCAGTCGGTACCACAGTGTGATGGTTTGCCCCTTGTCCTGCATATAATTCTGGTGCATACACAAATAAACGCTTTCTTTTAATGTCTTCTGACCCAGCTAAGTTAAGCAAAATGAATGCCCTCGGCCTTGCATCCTTGTTAGAAAAAGCTGCTTGTGTGAAAATACTCTCCTATTCTCAGCTATGTTATGATGAAACACAAGTGGACATGGTCTGAGAAATACCTCTGCCATGTCAACGCACAGTAGTGAAGGTGCTTGAAATCATATGCGAACATACACACACACACACACACACACACACACACACACACACACATATGTGCCAGAGCTTTATGCCAGTACTTGTAATTATGCCCAGTTGCACAACAAACTCTTTGAAATAACTGCACTCTGGCAAGTTAGTCTCCATAGGACAAGCGCACTCTGAAATCACTGTACTTTGTGAAACCACTCCTTGTCAGTGTAAGAAATACTTTGAAATAACTGTACATGTTCTGTAGTCCTGTCTCGCCTTCATTCTTACATATGGGTTCGGAGCCGATCCTCTGCTCCGACTCGGCCTATTACAAAAGCTCAAAATCTTCTAGTTGGCTCGTGGCTAGGTAGGTATCCCATAGTGCACCAGTACAATTCCCAATCTCGTTTGCCACGTCTACGAGTTCAGATGTGCGTCTCGCTTGGCCGTGGCTGAGTTTAAAACCTTTTCTATTATTACTATATTACTGTTTAACTTTAGCAATTTATATGGTTCTAGACAGAGTTTAGTAGTGTTAGAGTAGTTTCAGACTTGTTGAAGTGTTTTTTTACTTTAAATTACTTAATTGTTGAGAACTGGTTGGCCGTTGCCCCTTGTTCTCGTGTGGTATCCTGTGTGCTAATCATTTTCTAATTAACGTGCGCGTTTCCGCTTATTTTGCTATATATTGTGTGCAGTGTTTCTTTTTATTAGAGAGTTAGGAATTTAGACAGTTAGTTACTTAGATATTTAGTGATTCAGCTTGTGTGCAGGGTCCTTTGATAGTTCCGACCCTTTTGTTTCTATAACTTAGCATTTTGAGCGTAGATTTATCTTTGAGACAGTTGGACATTTAGATATTTCAGTTTTGTGTGTGTGCAGTCTAGTTGATAGTTTCTGACCCTCTAAGTCTTATCTTTTCTACCTAGGTACATTTAAGTTAGAGGACCTAGTTCTCTGTCCTTTCTCTTTCTTCCCAGGGCTAGGCCCGTTTGAGTTAAAGGACCTAGTCCTCGTGGTGTGTGTGTGCTAGTGTGGTAAGGGCTAGGCCCGTTTAAGTTAGAGGACCTATTCCTCGTTGTGCTTGTGTGTTTCTGCTTCGCCAGTTATCATGTCAAAAGAGGAAAAAGACCATAAACCTTCGGGTTTTAAAAAATGTGTCAAGTGCTCCCAGAAGATGTCAATTACGGATGGCCATAGTAATTGTGTTTATTGTCTCGAAGACATTAATTTGCAGGAAACTTGTTTGTTTTGCCATTCCTTCAGCTCCAGAGTTCTCCAGGAATGGAAGAACACGCTAATTTTGAAAGGTCTCCTCAAGCATTCCTTCGAGGAAGACTTGGCCAGTTCTTCTTCTTCAAAATCTCATTCTTCCAAAAATGAGAAGATTAAGACTACCAAGAGACATTCCCCGGCGCCGTCCAGTGCTTCGGAACCGCCTCCTAAACTTTCTAAGCCGGATAAGACTTCTACTTCCTCGGCTCCACTGGCCTCGGAGCCGATCGAGGTTGTTGATACTGGCACTTCAATTTCGGATCCAAGCATTTCGGAGCCGACTACTAAGAGACTACATCGGAGCCGGTCCAGAGACCCCTTGCCGGTCTCCCCAATCTTGCAGAGGTCCAGATCACCCACACTGTCTTCCAGATCTTCCAGGAGCCTGTCAGATGAAGATGTGGAGAGAGTAGTGCTTAGACTCCTGAAGTCGTCTGCCTTGCCAAAAATGTTGTTGGCCCCGATCCAGTCGGTTCCGAAGCCACCGGAGTCAATTCCCCCTGTTGTGGTTCCTCCTCCGAGCCATGCCGGGCTTTCGGAGCCGGAGTGTTTGGTACCACTTGTTGTGGAACCCTTGGTTCCAGTTCCCCTCGAGGCTGTATCAGAGCCAAGTTCTGCTCTGACACCTTCGGTGCCATCCATGGTGTCTAGGAGCCGAAGTTCACCGGTCGGCCCCGACAGGGACACTTGGACCCAAACCTCTTGGGTTCCGAGTCTCCCTTTCGGTGCGTCGGCTAGGGTGAGCTCGGACCCTACATCCATCTCGGAGCTGATGACTTCCTCTGTCCCTTCGGAGCCGAGGAGGTCTTCGGAGCCAGAGAGGTCTGCCCTCAAGATAATGAGGAGTGTGCTGTCTCGCTCATCAGCTCCACTCAAGGGTACCGACACTGTTCCCCCTTGGGCACCGACCTTTATCTCAGCACCTACTCTCTCTCTCGACAGCAGAGACCGCAACCTCAGAAGTCCCCTGTTGGTGGCCCCCAGTCTTCCGAAACCTCCCCGGAATATCCTTCTGAGGAGCCCCCTCAGAAGAGGACTTGCAAGAGGAAGCATGTAGACTCCCAGGATGAGTCCATTACCTCCGACACTGACCTTGAGGAGTCAGAAGTGTCCCTCAAGTCATCCTCTGATGTCTCCTTTGTAGACATCTTGGAGATCCTTAAGCAGAGTGGCGGCTGATGAGGAGTCAGTGTACCTGCAGGCTTGCAGGTCTCAACCTTCAGCCTCTTGGGTGTTTCCACCCTTTGATGAACTTTTAGACCTTCTTAGTCAGAAGGTGTGGGAGACTCCTGATGCCATGGAATCAGTTCCCAGGAGACCCAATAAATTTCTGTCTGCTCCCAAAGAGAAGGAATTCTTATCCAAGGGTGTGCCTGTAGATGCCATGGTGGTTGCGCTGGGCACTAAGAAGGAGCTAGCGGAGACTTCTTCATCTGTTCATCTGCCGAACAAGGAGTCTCGAACGATGGACAGATACGGGAAGCGTATCTCTTCGTCAGTGGCATTCACACTCAGATCGCTGAACTATCTAACACATTTTACGAGGCTTCAGAGAGATCTCCTTAAGGAGTTGGGAGATACTCTACAAGGTACATCTACTGGAGGAGTCCCTGATAAGGTGTCTCCTCAGTTGTCCACCTTAAATTCCATTGTTAACTCCTCCATGAGGCTGATTTCTTATGCAGTCAATGGAGCGAGCAGGGCAGTGGGTTCAGGAGTTTCACTTAGGAGACACTCCTGGATGCGCTTGTGTAATTTTGCGGTGCCGTTCAAGTCTACCTACCAATGCCCCTCTTGACAGTTCTTCATTTTTTGGACCCAAGGTAAAAGACACACTCACCAGGTGCGAGCAAGAAGGGAAAATGCTGTCTGCCATGGGAGTACGTTTTACCGTCTCCCTCTAGACCATATCCCAAGGGTCAGAGAGGTGGTAAGATGTGGTTCAAGAAGTCCCAGAGATTTTTCCCGGATGCACAGGGTGACTCCTCCTTCAGAGGCAGAAGAGTAGGAGCAAATGGTAGACATCGCCCTAGAGGCAGGAGTGGCCTGCAAAACCAGGGAGGCCATGATTCATTTCGAGGCCGTTCCTATCAGCGCTCCTGATGTGAGGCCCGGCTGTGCTTCTCTGGAGCCAGTCAGGGTAGTATTTCTTTGTATCCAGAAGACTGGCTAAGCATCGCCCGAGACAAATGGGTACAAAGAAATATCACCAGAGGTTACTCCATACCCTTTTCTCTTCCACCTCACGTTCCCAAGAAGATCCTGGATGTTCCACCCAGTCACAGGGATCAAGCAACTATAGAGGTGAAAAAGTTGCTGGCAAACAGAGTCATCCAAACCGTACCCGTAGACCAGGTAGGATTCGGAACTTACTCCAGATTCTTTTTAGTGCCAGAACGTACAGGGGACCGGATGCCCATATTGGACCTCAGCAAACTAAACAAATCCGTAAAGAAGGACAAGTTCCGGATGGTGAAACTGCAGTCTATACTCCCTCTGTTAGGGAAAGACACTTGGATTTGCTCAGTAGACCTCCAAGATGTGTACTACCATATAAAAATGGGGACAGAGCATCGAGGAGCCACTTACGCTTCCAGTTGGTAGCCAGTCACTGCCAGTTTTGTGCTCGGCCCTTTGGTCTCACCACAGTCCCCAGGATGTTCACCAAAGGCATAGCAGTAGTAACAGTTCACCTGAGACATCTAGGATTCCAGGTGTTTCTGTACCCGGACGACTGGCTCCTGACCGCCTCCACCAGACATCTACTCCTTCAAACCAGATATTCCACAATCCAACTTTGTGTCCTGTTGGGGATTACTATAAATTGGGAAAAGTCTGCCTTATCGCCCTCTCAATTTGTGACTTTTATAGGCACAGAAATAGACACAGTCGCGATGTTAGCTCATCTTCCTGCAGAAAGAGCACAAAACCTCATACAACAAGTTCTCCGTTTACTTCCTCTGCAAAAAGTCAAGGCAAAGACAGTCCTGAAACTCTTAGGGACCATGGCCTCCGCCATAATGCTAGTCCCTCTTTCCAGACTACATATGCCAATTCTTCAATGGCTTCTATTGCCCCAGTGGTCTTTTCAACAACTGCCTCTATCTCACCACATCAACTTAACAGAGTCTTGCAAAAAGGACCTCCATTGGTGGATCCAACCCGACCAACTAACGACAGGCTCTCTCCATTCCTTCCTCGCCAACCCATTGCTACTGTGACCATGGACGCCTCACAGGTGGGGGGGGCATTATCTAGGCAGGACTGTCCAAGGCACATGGCAAGATCACGAGGCTCACCTGAATATCAATGTCCTTGAGATGAGGGCGGTGCTTCTAGCGTTGCAAGCACTTCATCGTTTTCCTCTTGGGACGATAGCACTCCAATCAGAGAAACATGTCTGTGGGTATGGTATCTCAACAAGCAAGGTGGAACCAGATCTTACTCCCTTTGTCGGGAGACTATTCATGTTTGGAAGTGGGCGATATCTTCCCAGCACTTTCTAGTGGCAACGCACATCCCAGGGACAACCAGCGTGATAGCCGACAACTTCAGCCAGGCAATCTTGATGCCTCATGAGTGGTCTCTGAAGCAGGAGATAGCGGAACAGATTTTCCGCAAATGGGGACGGCCGTGCTGTGGTCTTTTCGCCAGTCCGATGAACTTAAAATGCAGCAGCTACTTCCCTTATCCTCCCTCCGGGGGAGTCACCGAGAGGCGCACTTGCTCACGATTGGCCTCTGGGTCTCCTCTGTGCTTTCCCTCCCTTTCCTCATATCCAAGGTGATTCAGAAAGTGAAGCTGTTGGGAAGCAAATTGATTCTCATCACTCCTTATTGGCCTCGTCAGATTTGGTTCCCCTTTCTCGGGCCTCATCTACTAGACGATCCATGGACTCTGGACCCAGTGCCAGACCTCTTGACGCACATGTCAGGCTCTCTTCACCCCAGCTTCCACACCCTGAACTTGCCAGCATGGCTGCTCCAATTCCATCCCTAGTCAGGCTTCATGATTTTTTACCTGATGTGACCCACATTCTCACATTTTCACATAAACCTTCCACTAGAAAGTTATACACTAGCAAATGGAAAAGGTTTTCCATCTGGGCTGAAGAAAGGAATGTTGACCGTTACACCGCATCCCTCCCAGTGGTTTTCGAATTTCTGTCTGAACTTTTCCATCAGGGATCTGCTGCTGCCACAATTAGGGTTCAGTTGCCAGCGATTTCTAATTTTCATTTGGATCAGCATGAGTCTAACCTGATATCACACACATTATGTAAAACCTTCCTTAAAGGTGCTACTTTGCTGAGATCCCCCTTTCAGGAACCGGTAGCTTCCTGGGATCTAAACTTTGTCCTGTCTAAAATAACTTCTCCGCCCTTTGAACCTGCTCATTCATGTCCACTGAAGTTTCTGTCTTAGAAGACTTTGTTTCTAGTAGCCATCACTTCTGCTAGACGAGTATCAGAGTTACAAGCATTGTCTATCAAGCCCCCTTATTTGATTTTTCACAAAGACAGAGTTTCTCTTCGCACAAATCCATCCTTTATCCCTAAAGTTTGCTCTCATAATAACTTGAACCAAGCTATAGAGCTGCCGGTGTTTTTCCCTAACCATTCCAATGCAGCAGAGTACAAATTTCATAATTTGGATGTTCACAGACGATTACGGTTCTATCTTCACAGGACTAAGGAACCTAGAAAATCAGACCAATTGTTCTTATCATTCTCCGATTCCAGACTAGGTCTCCCAGTCTCCAAAGTGACCCTTTCAAATTGGATTTCGAGCTGCATTTCTTTCATTTATTCTTCTAATGGGAAGACTTTACCGTTCAAAATTAAGGGTCATTCTACATGATCCCAATCTACGTCTGCTGCCTTCCAAGCCAGAGTTCCACTGACAGTATTTGTGCAGCAGCAACCTGGGCTACTCGTCATACCTTTATTACTCATTACAAATTGGACCTGACCTCTAGGGGTAGAGCCTCCTTTGGTTCCACGGTACTCAGGAGTATTTTTCCTTGAGCCACCCAAGAATAAGGTGCTAGGGACGCTGTCCCATATGTAAGAATGAAGGTGAGATAGGACTACAGAACATAAATAAGTTATGTACTCACCATAACATTCCATGTTTGTAGTCCATCTTGCCCTTCATTCTTACGAACCCACCCACCTACCCCCATCCTGGAAAGATCTGGAGACAGGATCATTTTTTTTTAATAAGGTGGAGACCTTTCATTATTGTTGTTCTTTCTGGATAGCCGTAATTTTGTCTTTCTATAGTTTAGCAGCAAACAAGATCTGGGGATTGTACTGGTGCACTATGGGATACCTACCTAGCCACGAGCCAACTAGAAGACTTTGAGCTTTTGTAATAGGCTGAGTTAAAGCCGAGGATCGACTCCGCAGCCATATGTAAGAATGAAGGGCGAGATGGACTACAAACATGGAATGTTATGGAGAGTACATAACTTCTTTTTTGCGAATAAACTATACACGGCAGAAAAAGCTCAGAGTAAGAAACACTTTGAGATGCAGTTTGGAAATAAACTGTACACATCACAAGAACCTTTCAAAATGACTGTACTTTGCAACATAACTTTGCACAGTGTAAGAAACACTCTGAAATAGTGGCTTTCTGCGAATAAATGCACACAGCACAAGGAACTTTTCGAAATGGCTGTACTGTATCTGCACTTTGCAGTACAACTGTACTTTGCACACAGCAAACTCTTTGAAATAATTGCACCGAAGTAAAGCACACACTCTGCAAAAGGTGAGATACTTCGAACAACTCCAGTTATGCTTTGAATGCCTTTGCTCAATGCAAAATAGTACTTTGTGCCCAAACACGTTTTTTTGCTAAAAAAATATGCAGTGGCCTTGCTCTGTAAGCTTAATTTGCCCTCTTATTGTACTTGTTAGGCCCTTTTTATCTCTTATCATGCTAATTATACTTTTCTTGTGCCCGTTTTACTGTAATTTACTTTATTATTTATTTAACATGTGTTAACAGGGAAATCTCGACTTGGAACAAAGCCAGTTTTCAGCGGAGACCCAGGGAGAAGCACTCCAGACACATGTCTTTGTAACATGGGAGGAAACCGGAGCACCCAGAGGAAACCCACACGAATGCAGGGAGGACGTGCAGACTCCGCACAGAAGGCACCCTAGCCAAGAATCGAACCAGAGAACTTTTTGCTGTGAGGTGACGACGCTACCGCTGCACCACTGCGCCATCCGTTATATATCTCCCAAAATACATATCAGTATGTATTTAAACATGCTCATTATGCAAAGCAAAGGTAGTCCTGAACCCCATATGAATAGTTTTGCCACTTTTATCAAATATCATGGTTTTGAACATTTACTTTAATAATGTGGTTTGTGCCTTTCGTTTGCTTAATAATATGTTTTGTGCTACTCGTATTAATATGCATTTTGTGCCTTATAAATGCGCCGTTTCATTTTCTTTGCCAGATAAATCATTTGTGCAGTTTTCTTTACCTTTAGCTCGTTTCTGGCCCTTTTCATTTGTCTGTGCTCCGTTTCACTCAACCTGCTTAGTCTTCCTTCACCTTCAACTCTGCATGTCATGGCTCGTAGAAGCAGCTCTCTTGATCCCAGTTCTGGCACCTTGTCACTCATCTGGTCAGGATAAAATAGAAGAACATTCATGGGTTCTGTTCAAGCAGCTTTATTACACACAAAGATCAGAAATGAGGCTTTGTAACTTAAACTTAAACTTCTAAACAGACTGACTACTGCACTCATACATGTTAACACTCTGGCTGTCCTCTCAAAATGGCACTGCTGCGTGCACGTGCTCAGTATTTATATACACGTGCTACATCTTGAAATGCTTTTTAAAGGTACATACACACGCTCTGATCTACAACTTTGTCTTTAGGAAACCAAATGTCTCTCATTTTGAGCCTTCCAGTTTGGCTATAGTGAAGTTCCTTTCCTGGAAAACCTTTTCCTTAGTAGACATCAACTGTGAATCTGGGTAAGAAAACCTGATGTGCAGAAAATAACAGTCTTCTGTAAAAATAAGTCAATTCAGAGAACCATTCCTTCCATTGTTTATACCCATGTTGATTTTGGAAATAGCCTTAAACCAGATCATTTAGCTGAATTTTTCTACCCTAGCCCCAGAATAGATGGAGAGAGGATTTTACAGACTGCGGATGTGCACAGGCATCTCATTTATTAAACTAACAGAACCAAAAGTTTTCAGCTGTCACACCAGCTGTTTATAACCTTTGTGCCAGGGAAGCAGGCAACACCAGTGTCCAACATAGCAAAATAAAATTCTGATAACATGAAAGTATTGTTGCTCAACGCTAGGAAACTTAACAAAAAATACAGTCCCTCCACACACTCTTGACCCTAGAATGCATCAGTTTATGCATCATCACGAAGACCTGGTTCAAGCATATTGAAAGCACCCCATCATTGCAAGGTTTCAGTGCCTACAGCACACTTAGGCCCACTGTACTAGATGAAGGCATTAATAATGGTAGGGTCTCTATCTGTAAAGCTAATTTTCACCTCCAGACTCGACTCTTCAGGCAGGATAATGACCTGGAACTCCTCCACGTTTCACTTAGAATTAATAAAACTGCATATCATGTCATAGCTAACTGTAGAAAACCCTCTGTCCCTCTTGGCCAATTCCTTCTACATGGCTAATTTGGAAGCCCTAAGCATTCAGCCCAACACCATTCTCTTAGAGGAATTCAACTACTCCAACTAGGAAACTTGTATATCTCCAAACATTTATTACCAGAGATTTCCAGACTTAATAAATACAAACTTGCTGGGCCTGCTAGTCTGCACCCTTACTAGAGGAGAAAAAAATCCTGGACTTGTTTTTCACCAGTATGAGACAGCTTTGTTACTTATAAGTTGTAACATCCTCCTTAATTAAATTCGGCTGCAGCACAGTCATATTCACCATAAGACTGGAAGCATCTTCCAATAACACAGTATTCAGAAATTATGCTAAAGCTAATCTACTAAAATTTAGTGATGACCTGGCAAAAATTCAACATTCTGTTCCACCTTGTTGACCACTCTAAAAACAGTTAACCACCAAATTCTGTGCACATGTAAATAGCTACATAGAGGCATCTATCCCTCTTCAAAGTAACTATAATGCCAAATGTAAAATAAATCCCTATGGTGAGTGGCTCTACAATAAAAGGAAAAAGCTCATTGCAAGTAAAAATAAATGTAACCCTCCAAATGCCAAAAATATTCTTGCCAAACTTAATAGGATGAAATCTAACAAAACTAGATCTGAGGCAAAAATTGTCACCCAGGCAAAAGATAATCACAAAGCCTTCTTTAATTGTGTTAGAAACCTCAGAAATACTGTTCAAAACGGCTCACAGCTAATATTAAATGATACAATATACTCAATCCTTAGGACATAGCCAATCAACTTCACCCTCCCCCACTCCCAACTCACATTACCAGCCCCCCCCCCCCCCCCCGATCTCCCAGGAACAAATCCTGTAAGCATTGTCCAGGGCCAAGAGTACTGCTTCTATGAAGCATGGTAACATACCAGGATGTCTGCTGGTCAGCATAAAACAGGACCTGTCAAACCCGCTACAGAAGCTCTACGATATTAGCCTTCAGTCAGGGTTTGTACCTGGTAACTGGAAAACTGCAAAAGCCAACTCCCTGCACTAAGGTGAGGTATCAACTGACCCGAGCAAGTAAAGACTTATAAGACTAACCAACCTCATGTCTTAGGCTATGGAAACTGTCATCATGGAATTAGTAAATAAAGACATAGGCAGCCTACAGACTCACAACTCAAACCAGTTTGACTTTATCAAGGGCAGATCCTGCCTATTTAATCTGATCGACTTCTTCAAAAAGGTTACCAAAGCATTGGATGACGAAAAAATCTATACTGACCACATGTCTAGACCTAGCAAAGGAATTCCAAAATTATTTTACAGTCAGGCATAGTTGATAAACATATTCAGCTAAATGTAAATCTATGTGTAATTCATTGGATTGCAAACTGGCTCACAAACAGAACCCAGGAAATGAGAGTGGGTTGTTCTATCTCCTCCAAAAGATCCATCTCTGGTGGTCTACCTCATGGTCCAGTCTTTGGGCACTACTCTTTGGCCTCTTCTTCTCAAAGGGCAAGGCTAATGTTAAGGGCTTATAGTTAACTAAGTATGCAGATGACTGAACTTGGTCCCATTATAAACTCTTCAGAAGATACCAGGATTCTACAGGAAGTCATTTTCCAAACAAATGGCTTATGTCAAATCCACAGCTTAAAAGTAAATGCCAAAAAATGTATAATTGTATCCTTTGGCAAGCATGATGTACCTTGCAAGTATCACATCGAGAATGCACCCTTGAAATTTTTCTCAGTTGTAAGGGATATGGGAACCCATGTAGACAATGTGCTGTCATTTAGCCACCAGGTATCCGCTGTTGTAAAGAAGTCTTTTTTCATTGCACAGCTTATTAGTAATGGTATGGCATCCAAGCTGAGGGAGGTGATCATTGCACTGTATTCTGCACATACTAAGTGGATCATTGAGTGTAATGCCCATTCAGTATGTACTAGTTTAAACACCAAACAACTTGAGCAACCACAACAAATTCTCACTAAGAAAACCAAGGACCTAAATAACAAGGTTACACCAGTTATTTCAAAGCCCTGTCCCTCTTGTCAGCAACTTACAGGCTACTAAGAGATGATCTCTGCCTCACTTACAGAGCCTCTACTGACCCCATCCTTTCAGATGTACTGCACATCCACAAGTCCATTAAGGGCAGAAACACCTGCTCAAGAGATTTCATTCTCTTCTGCAAATTAAGTAGAACATGCTGGAGGGATAGCCATGTGTCACAGAGAATACCACTTCTCTGGGATCAACTTCTCCTCCGTGTAAAACAAAGTAAGTATCTTATTGTATTCAGCTGTAATCTAGGTGAGTGGATGGAAAGCCGTAAGTTCACTTCTGGATTGGCACCCTTGTTCCTTATGGACAGGGGTCCCATGTAAATGTCTTCCAGTTTGGCTGCAGTGAAGTTCCTTTCCTGGAAAACCCTTTTCTTGGTAGCCGTCAGCTATGACAAGAGAATCTGTGTAAGAAATCTTGATGTGCAGAGGATAACACACAATTTTGTTTTGTAAAATGTAGTCAGTTATCAGAACCATTCCTTCCATTATACCCATGTTGATTTTGGAACTGGCCTTAAACAAGATCATTTAGATGTTCTTTGTGTTTCACTGTTGCAGTCATTACATTTGGGTTATCTGCTTGCAGGTAACCCTCAGTCGGCCTGATTATCAAATCTTGGCTCCTGCGTCGGTTGCTCTCTCATCTTCCATGATGTCAGGTAGTTAGGAGTAAAAAGCATGCAGCCAATGCCATTACATCAGTTTTTCTTGTCCCGGATGTCAGGTGCCCCCATAATAGGAAGCATTTATATATACAAGGTTACACCTCCAACAAAAAAGCAAATACACCGGAAAGCTTTAAGCATAGTAAGCAAGAATAGAGGTATAGTCAGTAAAAGTCAGGGGGTTGGAGGGAGGGTAACCATTACATCAGTCTTTCTTGCCATATGGTGTCTGAAGCAGAAACAGTTCACAAGTGCCGGTCGGCCGACTCCTGAAATTTTCATTTTTGTGTTTCAGATCCGAAGTCTTCTGCTAAGCTAAGTACCCCGTTGCGGATCCTTTTTCTTGTTTTAAACTGATGTCAGTAAAAGTTAACAGTTGTATTTCTTGTGGAAAGCAAATACCTCATAAAGATTTTCATTCGTACTGCATTCCTTGCTTAGGCCCAGACCACGACGTACCTCACTGTCGGTTTTGTGCCTTATTCAAACCTTGAACTATTCGTCATTGTTTCATTTTCGCATCTAAATATTTTGGTACCCGGTTCAATTATCCAGAAATGGCTTCGGTAAGCCACCCGACTACCGACATTCCGAAAAAACGCAAAGATAAAGAAAGAGACAGACCGCATAGGTCCAAAGCTGCCGACGACACTTCTCCTAAGCTAGTCGTCAGTTCGCAGGTACTCATTGAGGTGCTTTTGCAGCCCCTGACACTCGCTACTTCACATTGCTTTTGCAGCCCCTGACACCGCTACTTCAGATTTGCAGGCCTGTACTGAGACCCATTCGGAGTCCGGTATGCTGCGAGATGCTTCTTTGACTGTGGAACCTGCGGATGTCTCTAGCTTGGATGGGTCCGGAGCCGCTGTGCAGGCACCGGCTTCTGAGGGTGTATTTAGGCCTACAGACATTCATATTAAACCAACGCCATCATTTTCATCCAGGCCAAAAACTTGCACTACCCCTAGAGGACCAACGACCAAACCGTAGGCTCAGGCCCATATGCCTAAAAAACAAATAAGAATGGCTGAAGACCTTATTACTCTAATCAGGGGAAGCCACCCTTCTCCCTCTAAGAGACCTAGAACTGATTTTCCTTCTGATTCTACTGATCAGGACTCTGAAATTTCTGTTTTCTCTGATGACCAGGAGTTGTCATTATCTACCTGTGAGGATTCTGATGCAGAGGACTCCATTCCCTCTGCTTCCCCACCAGATGATTTCTGTTTTGGTGAAACCTTGCATACTCTTGGGGAGCATTTCCACTGGGAAAGCCAGGATTACTCTGACTTCAAAAAGAGGCTTAGAGAATTCTTACTCCTACCTCAACACAGGCCTTTAGCTATTCCTCCTGTTCTGGACATTGTAGTTGATGCCTTCTCAGAATCTAGCCTGGCTCCTGACTCTTTACCTCCGGCTCCCAGAAAACCTGACAGGTATTATAGGGTACCTGACTCTCACAAGTTCCTCTTTAAGAATCCTACTGCGGATCCTGAGACCATTTCCCAGGGACCCAAAGGCATTAAGGCTACTACTGCCAAAAACCCTTCCCCCTCTGATAGAGATTCCAGGGCCTTGAACAGATGGGGTAAGAAGGTATACACTTCTACAACTTTGGCCATTAGGGCCTTAAACTGCCAGTTTCATATAAAGTAGCAGCAGCATATTATTGGATTGCTTAAACAGAAAATGATATTGATTTCTGACTCTGGTGAAAATAAAGAAATACAGGATTTAATGCATTTTGCTGAACAAGTTGGAAAACATACTTTGCAATGTGGTCTTGATTCATTAGAGGCATCTTGCAGGACTGCTGTCACTGGGTCTGTACTTAGAAGGCATGCTTGGCTTAAGGAGAAATCTTTGCCAGATCATGTTAAAGCTAAATTACTGGATGCTCCCTTAAACCATGACCGCCTGTTTGGCAACAAAGCAGAAGAAGTACTTAAAAAGATGGAGGAAAAAGCTAAATCTATGCAAACTGTTAAAGATTTCCTGCAAGTACAGCCTCCCAGATTTAGTAGGCACTGGCCCTATAAGAACTGGTCCTTTCATGCCTCTTCCAGGCCTTCTCAGCCCAAACCCAGAACCAGCAGAACACCCAGGCTTCAGTCCTAAGGTACTCACAGGCCTAAGCAGTGGGGGGGCTCCCACTTCCAAAGCTGGGAGTAGTAAGACTCCCCCTATGATAAACTGTCACAGTGACTTAACTTTAAACCTTCCAAGCCCTGCTCAACTGACTGTTCCTTTAGGGGGAAAGATCGCCCTGCATGCAAAAAACTGGGAACTCATTACCCAGGACAAATGGGTTTTAAATATAGTTTTCCAAGGATACAGATTTCACTTCCACTCCTTACCAACCCCAAACGGTGGGCCAGACCTACCCCCAAATCAGTGGGCAGAGGCTCAAAAGCAAGTTTTCTCTCTTCTAAGCATCAGGGCTATTCATCCTGTCCCAGAAGAATAATGGGGGCAAGGTTTCTACTCAAGACTTTTCCTGGTACCCAAAAAAGACAATTCATGGCATCCTATCCTGGACCTGTCTATCCTAAACACCTTTTTGGTAATCCTAAAATTCAAAATGCTAACTCTTCATCAGCTACTTCCCATGCTAGGCAAAATTGCCTGGTTGGTAACACTGAATTTAAAGGAAGCCTATCTGCACATCCCAATAAGGGAATCTTGCAGAAGATACCTACGCTTCAGAGCAGGCTACATGCATTATCAGTTCTATGCACTGCCCTTTGGCTTATCTACTGCGCCCAGGGTATTCACAAAGTGCCTAGCTCCAGTCATTGCATTTTGCAGGCAAAGAAATATTCAGATATACCCATACCTGGACAGTTGTCTAATTCAGGCAGAAAGCCAGGACATACTGTTAAACCATCTGGCATTTGTAAAGAAATGACTGACTTCTCTGTGGTACATCATAAACGAAAAGAAATCACATCTAGTACCCTGCCAACAAACTGTATTCCTGGGAGCAAGCTTGAATACAACTTCTCATATGGCTTACCTCACGCAAGAGAAACAAGTTCACTTGACAGCCTACTTCAAAAAAACTGGCCACAAAGACCCAGCTATCTGCAAGGAAAATACTGCAAGCCCTGGGGTTCATGGCCTCTTGCATTCTACTAATTCCATGTGCAAGACTGCATATGAGGAAACTACAATGGTAACTAAAAAGCCTATGGTGTCAACATTCTCAGGACCTTGAATCAATGATTCTTATCATACCTTGTCTAAAGATAGAGTTCCTTTGGTGGGCAGAGGCCTGCCACCAAAACAAGGGACTGCCATTCACTCTACCCCCTGCCGCCCAAACCTTAACAACAGACGCATCAGACTATGCATGGGGGGCTCACTTGGCAGGGCAGTGCATTCAGGGCAAATGGAACTCGAGTCAAATGCACCTGCATATCAATCAAAAAGAAATGTTAGCTGTACAGAATGCTCTTACAGCCTTCAAGGACCACATTCTTCCAGGACAATTATTGGTAAAGACAGACAACACCACTGTTATGTGGTACATAAACAAGCAGGGGGGAACCCACTCATACCCACTCTGCAGACTAGCCATGGCTCTGTGGAACACAGCCTTGAGCTACCAAGTGCATCTACAAGCTCAGTTCCTGCCAGGCAAGCTAAATACACTGGCAGACGACCTAAGCAGAAATCTCATGGACCCACATGAGTGGAAACTGGATCCAAAGATATTCAACATTTTGAGAAACAAATGGGGGAGCCCAGAGATAGACCTGTTTGCCTCCCCTCAGATCTACCAATTGGACACATTCTGCACAAGGACTCTCCACAGACAAGCTTGGAAAGTGGATGCCCTGTCCTTTACTTGGAAAAACCTATCAGTTTATGCCTTTCCCCCTCTGCCTGTCCTCTCCAAAGTGCTACTAAAGATCAAACAGGAGAAACCAAAGAAAATACTTATTGCATCAAACTGGACGTGCCAACACTGGTACCCCCTTTTGTGCAGTGTGTCACTTCTGGAACCATGGCACCTGCCTCAAAACCTCGCCCTGCTGTCCCAGCAGGAGGGCCAGATTCTGCACCCACAGCTTCAAACCCTGAGCCTTCCAGCCTGGCTAATTTCATGACCTCTCCATTACCATCCCTCAGTAAGCAAGTGATGGGTGTCATTCTGGAGGCAAGGAGGCCTAGTACTAGAAAATCCTATGCTGAAAAATGGAAAAAATGTTGTTCCTGGAACCAAACACAGGGGATGGACACAACAGTGCCCAATTTACTGCACATTCTTCAATATTTAACTCAGATGCTTCAGAAGGGCCTTTCCTTTTCTTCCATCAAAATTCATGCCTCTGCCATTTCAGCTCATTAGAATACAGAGCCGTCCCTCTTCTCTCATCCACTGCTGAAGCAATTCCTCAGAGGGGCCAAAAACTTAAGACCACCCAGGAGAGCCCCTACTCCAGCCTGGGACCTTAACTTTGTATTGGAAAAGCTCACTTTACCTCCCTTTGAGCCAGCTGCAAATGCAGATTTGAAATTCCTTTCTTGGAAAACAGCCTTCCTTCTAGCAATCACTTCAGCAAGAAGGGTGTCTGAATTACAGGCCTTCATGGCAGTGGAGCCTTTCATTATGTTTCATGCGGACAGGGTGTCCCTCAGGACTAATCCCTCCTTTATGGCCAAGGTGGTATCCAGTGTGGCCCTTAATCAGTCCATTCATTTGCCAACCTTCTTTTCTAATCCACAGAACAAAGGGGGACGAATACTGCACTCCTTGAACGTGCTCAGACAACTTAAATTTTACTTGGATAGGACTAAGCCTCTCAGGAAATCTGAACAGCTGCTGGTTGCATTTACTGCAGGGGCAGAGGGGAAGGTCATTTCAAAGCAAACCATTTCTAAGTGGATAGGCCATTGTATTAATTTCTGCTATAAGCACCATGGAAAACCTACCCCACAGGGGATAAGACCACATTCAACCAGGGCTGCATCTTCCTCTACAGCCTTTCTTAGAGGTGTCCCTACCAGGGACATCCTAGAAGCTGCTACCTGGAATTCTGTACGTACCTTCACCAAGCATTACCACTTGCCAATTTTTTTCTAAATCCAGAGCTGGTTTTGCCACTGCAGTCTTGCAGAGCCTTATAGCTGGTCCTAATGCTGTCTAATTGCCTCCTCACTTCCTTAGCTTTAGGAATCTACCCAAATGTAATGACTGCAACAGTGAAACATGAAGAACATAGTACAGTTGTGTACACTTACCATAAATGTAGATGTTCGAGTGTATTCACTGTTGCAGTCCTGGTTGCCCTCCCTCCAGCCCCCTGAATTTTATTGACTTATACCTCTATTCTTGCTTACTATGCTTAAAGCTTTCTGGTGTATTTGCTTTTTTGTTGGATGTGTAACCTTGTATATATATTTGTTTCCCATTTTGGGGGCACCTGACATCTGGGGAAAGAAAAACTGATGTAATGGCATCGGCTGCATGCTTTTTTCCCCTGACTACCTGACGTCATGGAAGATGAGACAGCAACTGATGCAGGAGCCAAAACATTGATAATTAGGCCGACTGAGGGCTATCTGCAAGCAAATAACCCAAATGTAATGACTGCAACAGTGAATACATTCAAACCTCTACATTTATGCTATTTCTACACAACTGTACTTTGCCTTTTTTCTACCCTAGCCTCAGAGTAAATGGGAAGAGGATTTTATACTGTGGATGTCCACTAAACATCATTAGCTGGGTAGTGCATCCATAACATTGGACGCAGCCTTATGGAACCGCCCACACATACAAACTTGCTAAGAGGTAGGCTAATTGAAAAATGGAAGCCTTCCCCACCAGTGATTCACAAGTTATTTGCATGGAACTTCCATGTAGTTCTGCAGCCTGAGGACATTTGGGAGTCACCCTTAAACATGAGTAGTCCCAGATTGAGATGAATAAAGCCAGACCCTCAGACTGTTAGGATGAAAGTGGCCCTCCGAGGCACAAGCTAATGCAAACAATTGGAGGGGATGGGGAACCTAAGAACTTTCATTGCCACCTTGTAATGATCCATAAGGCTGACTAGCTCACATAAGCTCTCAAGAATGATAGGAAAGGGTTTGATTGATTGCCCACTTGAGAGAGAGAGTGGGAGAGAAAATGTGTTTTTGGAATGTCACTCTCTAAGAAGTAATGCTTTTATTGTCAGAGAGGTACTGGATAGGGTCAAGAGACTTTGATGGCTGCATACTGTCACAGTGATCAACAGTATTTTGACTTCATCTCTGAGGGTTAGCACTTTAAATATTAAGTGCCCATACCTTTTTAGCTTTTCTTCTGCTCTTAGTCTTCTCAAAGTGCCTGAGTATGATGGCAGAGGTGATGATACAGGGGAATCTCCAAGTGTTTTCAAATCTGAATGACCTACTCTACTGAAAGACCAAATTCCATAGTCTTAGCACTGTAGCACTATGCTTTCCAGAAGGCCAATGTTTTGACAACCTTTTGAGGTCATCATTAGAGAGGTGGTGGGGTTCCAGGACATAGTTCTGGATCAGACCTAAAAGAGGGTGCTGAAATAAGTATATCTCTAAGACTAGTAAGACTAATAACCTGGGGTGCTCCCTTTGTTGTCTGCACAGACAAAGGGACTGTTGCATGAACATTTCCTGCTAGGCAGTTTGCCCTGTCCCTTAAAGTGAATCAAGAATTATTTTCTGCCAAAGTTTCCAACTGTCCACTAATTTCATGGTTTGTTAAGTGATGCAGATATTGGATATATTTCCAGATGTTGGGTACCACAGTCTGCCTTGCCAAGTCCTAGTTAACTGTCAGAGACTCATGTGGCTGCATCTTATGATAAGATTTTCACAAAGAAAAGGTATGTTTATCTTAGGACATGATGCTTTTTTTTCAGTGTCACATTGTCAAAGGTCAAAGCCTGTTTCATATGTCATATTGCAATTCTGAGAACTTAGGAACTTAACAACGCAGTCCAGAGTAATGATACTCCTATCTGGACTTCACAACTAAATCATGCAGTGGATTCTAGGAGCAAAGCCAGATTGATATTCTTGTCTTTTGGACAATCTTAGTTCATATTCTTTCAATACAAAAAAGTAACTGAACCTCTAAATTTGAATAAAGAATACTTATATTTCCCCCAGCTGGTTACCGTTGGTGTGTTAGGGAACACTAAATATAAAGTCAATGATCTTCCAAGTAACATAATCATCATATCACTCTCTGGAAATCAGGGCAGTCTACAGAGCTTTTCATGTTTTCCTTCTCCATCTGTAGAAAGGACTAATCTTGATTTATACAGATAACAGTCTTCTGTGTTGTAGCAACCTGGTCCAAACTGCTTAACTTTCACTGAAATTTGCAGCCTGGACATTCAGTCCACAGACTGGGACAAATGTAGTAGGACTGTCCTGAAAATTCCCATCTCTTTTAATTATCTGCTCTGCTTAGTCTAACTTGGATATCAGCATCAGAACATTTATGAATCTCCAAGCATGAGTTTGCCTTACAAATTACTATTCCTTACCTTATTTTACTGCTCATACCTCCCTTTATTGCTAGTTTCTCTAGCTGTTTTTTTTTTTGTAGTTCTGTGTTTTTAGGTACTTCTTTGTAGTAACATCATTAGTACATTATTATTTTAATTCTTTCTTACTCATTAGAGTATTCCTTATGCTACCATTGTTGGTAGTTACATTTTTCCTTTCTTTTCCTGGCTTCCTTTATAAAAAAAAAACTCTCTTAAGTAGTTTATTTTTTCTGATAATTTCTTTTCTTAATGAGTTAGTTCCAGTATAGTTGACAAGCCTACCAGATTTAAAAAATACATCACCTGTGGGCAAAAAACCCAAACTCATATGCCTACAGGAATGCATGTATATTTTGGGATCTGCTTATCTTGATGCTGATTGCTCTATTTACTCTGGGTTCAATTCCAGAGCCCTCACTGACCGGACAAACAAGCTGGTGTTGAAGGGCCTTCACCGTTCTACTTCTGTTTTTCACAGATGGGTTTCAGACCCCCTCTAAGAAACTGGACAAAGGGAATCCAGATTTGGCTCCGAAAGATAAAGACACTCGAAAGAGGTAACCAGATTTTTCATCTTCGGCTGCTCCCTAGGAGCCGCCATCTAAGTTGTCTAAAAAGTCTGATCTGATCTCCTCGGATCCAATGGCTTCTAAACCTAAATCACTCCAAATCCAAACACCTCCACTTCTACTAGATCCAATGACTTCTCTGTTCCCTTCACCTTCTTTTTGGAGGGGACCCCCCCTCCCCCCCAAGGCATTCCAGACCTCCATCCTGCACATCTTCTCTTTGGTCTTCCAGAAGTTTATTTGAGGCTGATGTGGATCGGATGATGAGAAAAGTTCTCAGATCCAGATTGGGGTACTCCCAGCTCCAACTCCCACCAGATCCGTGAGCTGACCTTTGACTACTTCCCCACTGATTTCTCCTTCTCCGGTCCAACCCACTGTTTTGGAGTCCTGAGATCCAAGACCCCTAGGGGTGTCCTCATTGGATCCAAAGACCATCTGCCCTTTGACTCAGATGACTTTCCTGAGACACCCAGCCCCAAGCCTTTTGAAGCCAGAAGACTCATGGAGCCAAGGTGTCAGCACCAGATACAGGGGGCTAGGTTTGACTCTGAAGCTACCAGAGCCATCTGGTCTCTCGGGGCTTTGGTGCTGGACAGCTCAGGTCCGATTCCTTCCTCAGGTTGAGTATATGTAGGGTTGCAGGAGCCAACTGTTTGCACATTTTTGGATCCTTTGCCATCGACTTCTGCCTTCCCTAGGCATTTTGCCTTCGGTTGAGCAGAGGGCATTGTCTTTATCTAAAGATAAGACATCCCTACCCTCCTTGGATCAGACAACTGTGCCTCTTTCCATTCTCTGCTCTGAGCCTCATTCATCCAGTCCATTAGAACAGCCAGCCAGATCAAGCCTCCAGCTGGTCCCTCAGGACATCCTCATCTCTTCCGATACTTCTCTAGACCATCCCAGTAAGGAGGTCCCTCAGAAGAAGACATGCAAGGGGAGACACCTAGATTCCCTACAGGAATTTCTCACAGAGGACACTGATTTTGATGAAGGACACTGCGGAGCCGGTCCCTAAATATCCTGACAAAATTTTAGTCCCTCCTAAAGACAAGGTACACTGCAGTAAGGGAGTCCCTGTTGATGCCATGGTTGTGGTGGTGATCACCAAAAAAGAGCTTGTGGAACAGAGCTCTTCTGTCCGTCCCCTAACAGGGAGTCCATGGCCTTGAACAGATTTGGTAAGCACATGTATGCATCAGTGACATTTACCCTTCGGTCACTGAATTACCTGGCACATTTAACAAGGTTGCAAAGAGATTTGTCTAGAGAACTTTTCAAATCTCTTTCTGAGTCCATGGTCCATGTCTTTTAAGAACCAAAATAGAGTCTTCTTGCAACTGGCCTCCCTCCAATCAGTTTCTGGTACGTCCATGAGACTAATCTCCCATGCAGCAGAAGATACCTCAAGGGTGGCGGCTTCAGACATAGCCATTAGAAGACTGCTTGGATGTAACGATGTAATTTTGCGGAGCCCTTTAAGTCTTCATTCATCAGTGCTCCTTTTGATGGATCTTCCTTCATCGACCTCAAAGTAAAGGACACACTCTCCAGATGTGAGCAAGAGGGAAAGACCCTGTCTGCCATTGGCATACATTTTTCTTCTCCTAAAGACCTTTAACTAGGAAGGAAAGGGTAGGTAGAAAGATGTAGTTCCGTAAATCTCAAGGTCCTTTTGAAGACTCGCATGAAGATCGTTCCTCCAGAGGCGGGGGGAACGCAAACAGAAGACACCTCCCTCGTGGCAGAGGTGGCTTGCAAGACCAGAGCTTCCAGGATTCCTTCTGAGATAAGCCTGCCATCGCTCCTGAAGGGAGGCCCGACTGTTACTCTCTGGAGACAGTCGGGGGAGGTGTTTGTTTCCGCATCAAAGAGCCTGTCTGTCTATAACAAAATATTCTCGGGTGCAGAGAATTATATCCAGAGGTTATATCATGCCATTTTCCCCAAACTCCTCCTACAAAAATGAAAAGGATCCCTGATGTTCCACCCAATCAGCGAAAGGCAGCATTAGAAACAGAAAAGCTGCTAGAAAAAAATAGTCATCCAGGAGATCCACCCAGACTAGAGAGGATCTGTGACCTATTCATGATTCTTCTTAGTGCCAAAAAGAAAGGTGACTTGAGACCAATTCTGGATCTCAACAAACTAAATCAGTTTATGCAGTATTCAAGGTTCCAGATGGTCACAGTTCAGCCCATTTTGCCTCTGCTGAGAAAGGATAATTGGATGTACTTGATGGATCTTTACAATGCACATTATCACATCAAAATAAACAGGCACTCCAGAAGATGTCTGCGCTTCCGACTAAGAGCCAGTCATTATCAGTTCAGAGCAGTACCCTTTGATCTTACCACAGCCCCCAGGGTGTTTGCCAAATGTATGGCAGTGGTAGCAGCTCATTTGAGACTGCTGGGATTCCAAATGTTTTCATACCTAGATGACTGGCTCCTAACTGCCCCAGCCTTCTCCTACAGGCAAGGGACTACTTGCTCCAGTTGTGCTTCCGTCTAGGCATCACAGTCAATCACCACAAGTCACATCACACACCTACGCAGACTCTGGAGTTCATAGGTGCTTGTGTGAAAACAGTTAAATAACCTGCTTGAATGGTGACACTCAGATCCCAGGTCATGAAGGTAATAGAAAATTCTTCTGTTCAGGCAACGGCTAATTTTACAAGCATTAATATTCATGGCAGCTGCTATCACCCTCATTCCTATGACCAGGTTTCACATGCGAATACTTCAGTGGACCCTGTCAACCCAGTGGTCCATTCTTCACCATCCTTTATCTTTTCCAGTCAAGATCATGTAAGCATGTAAAAGATATCTTTTTTGGTAGATGAATTTGAACGAACCTTCCAGAGGCTATCCTTTTGTTCTTCTCCTGTCCATGGCCATGGTGACCACAGACACCTCCCTGCTGGGGTGGGGGCACTAGTTGGGAAGGACAGTCCAATATATGTGGTCCCCCAAAGAGGCCACAACACGTCAGTGTCCTGGAAATGAGAGCTGTTCTCCTAGCATTGCAGGGCTTTCAAAATATTCTCCCATCTGAAACAGTTGCTGTTCAGACGGACAACTTATCAGTGGTCTGGTACATCAGCTAACGGGGAGAACCAAGTCATATCATCTTTGTCAAGATGCAGTGAGAGTGTGGCAATGTGCAAGCTCTTCAGGTTGATTTCTAATAGCAACATACACTCCCGGGAAAACTAGTGTGATTGTGGTAGGTTCCCTTCTGAGGCCTCATGAGTGGTCTGTCAATGTGGAAGTAGCAAAGAGACGTTTCTGTTGATGGGACCAGCCATGCTGCAACCTATTTTTGTCCCCCCTCAACAGCAAATGCAGCAGGTTCTTTGCCCTGTTCCCTCCAAATGGGGAGTCACCAAGAGATGCTGTCTTCCATGATTGACCCTCTGGTCTTCTTTATGCTTACCCACTGTTGCCGTTCATTCCCAAATTTCTACAGAAATCATGTTAGTGGAAAAGCAAAGTTATCCTCATTTCTTCCTTTTGGCCTCATCAGATTTGGTTCCCATTCCTCTGGCCTCATCTCCTAGATCTGCCTTGGATTCTGGATCCAACTCCAGACCTCCTGTCTCATCCGACAGAGTTGACTTATCCAGACATAAAAAGCCTCAAACTGACTGCATAGTTTCTCCAGTTCTATTGATTGCTAGACAGCCCAGGTTATCCTCCCCAATCTGTCATATTCTGTCTTCTCAGTAGGCTTCCACTAGAAGCATTTACAAAATTAAATGGAAAAGATTTGTGTTCTGGGCCCTTAATAGAGGTCTGGACCCCCTTTCTGCCCTTGTACCAGTTGTACTTGAATTTTAAGCTTCAATTTTCAACAAAGGGGCTAATTTTTCTAGTATTAAGGTCCAGTTGGCTACCATTTCATACTTTGCCCTAGGAGAAAATAACTCTTCTCTAGTTTCTTCTAGATTATGTAAATCCTTTCTCAAAGGGGCGTTTTTACTTATACCTCCTTTAAAGGATCCTACTCCTCCTTTGGCTTTAACAGTTGTACTTCACGCCCTGACTCAATCTCTGTTTGAAGAGTTAGCCAAATCTGATCTAAAACTTCTGTCTAGGAAAACCATCTTTCTGGTCACTTTTATATAAGCAATACGAGTATCTGAACTTCAGGTTCTGTCTTGCAAATCTCCATACCCGGTTTTTACAAAGACAGGGCGTCCCTGTGGACCAACCCATCTTTTTTTTTTTTTTTTACCTAAAGTAGCTTCATAGTCCAACATTAACCAGGTTGTTAATCCCCAGTTTTCTTTCCAAACTTCTCAAGTAAGGGGGAGAATACATGCCCTATCTTTTAGATGTGCATGGACTGCTATACTTTTACTTCCATAGAACCAAGGATTTCAGGAAGACTGACCAGTTGTTTATTTCCTTCTCTCCTAACAAATTGGGAAAAACAGATGTTCATCGTCTTACATTGCTGCAGTCATTACACTTGAGTTATCCTGCTGTCATGCGGTTACCCAGCCGGCCTGAGTTCCAAAGTCTTGGTCCAGCGTCGGTTGCTGTCGCTTCCTCCCTGACATCAGTGCGACAGGGATATATAAGATGCAGCCAACACCATTTTCTTCAGTCTTTCTTGCCGCGCGGTGCCCAAAGCAAAAGCAGTTCGCAAGTGCCAGTCGGCCGACTCCTGAGATTTTCATTCCGAATCCAGAATTGAAGTCTTCTACAAAGCTAAGTACCCCGTTGGGGAAACTTTTTCTTGCCTCAGACCGATGTCAGTAAAAGTTAATAACTGTATTTCTTTTGGGAAGCAAATACCTCATAAGGATTTCCATTCCTTTTGTATCCCATGCCTAGGCCCAGACCAAGACGTCACTGGTTGTCGGTTTTGTGCTACATTTAACAAGCGCACTATTAAACGTCGGTTTGATTTTGCCAGACATTATTTTGGCAGAAAATTCAATTACACCATGCCGTCGGAACTTCCGACGACCGGAATACATAAAAAGCGCAAAGACAAGGACAGTCATCCGAGGCCCAAAACTGACGACGAGGCCTCTTCTAGGCCGGTCGCCGGTTCTCCGGTTTTCAGCGAGGCGCCTTCGCAGCCCCTGACAACCACTTCTGCAGAACCACAGGCCACCTCCGTCTCCCACGTGGAGCTGGCTGGGCCCTCGGACGCACAAGTCTTTCAGCCTACCGAAACTAACCCTTCAGAGGGAACCGAAGTAGCTGAGCAATCTACAGCTTCAGAGGGTGTTTTCAGACCTACTCAGTTAAGCATTAAACCCTCTGCTAAGTCTAAGCCTCCCTTAAAAACAAAGAAACAAATTCAGCATTCTCCAGGACAGGCCTCCATGCCTAAGAAACAAATGCTCAAAATGGCCGAAGGCATAATCACCCTGATCAGGGGGTCCCACCCCCCACCTGATAAAAGGCCCAGACAGGATGCAGACTATGAATCCTCCGACCAGGTGTCCATTTCCTCAGATTCATCCTCAGACCTAGGATATTCTTTACCCCCTTATGAGGATTCTCATGCTGAGGAATCAATTCCATCAGCCTCTCCGCCTGAGGACTACTCCTTTGGGGAAACCTTACATACCATGAGGGAGCATTTCCATTGGGAAGGCCAGGATTACTCCGAATCCAAGAAAAGGCTCAGAGACTTCCTTTTATTACCTCAACACAGACCCCTTGCTATTCCGCCAGTGTTAGATATTGTGGATGATGTGTATACTGAATCCAGCTTAAATCCTGACTCCTTACCTCCAGCCCCAGTTAAACCTGATAGATATTACAGAGTCCCTGACTCATACAAATTTCTGTATAAAAGTCCTGTTGCTGACCCTGAAACTATTTCTCAGGGACCCAAAGGGATTAAGGCCTCATCAGCAAAAAACCCAGTTCCCTCTGACAGAGATTCCAGAGCATTAGACAGATGGGGAAAGAAAGTATACACGTCTGCAACTTTAGCAATGAGAGCCTTAAATTGCCAGTTTCACATGCTAAAATATCAGCAATTTTTGATGTCTCAGTTGAAACAAAAAATGCTTCCAGATTCAGATCCTCCTAATTTTAAAGAAATGCAGGATTTATTGCATGCAGGTGAACAAGTGGGAAAACATACTTTGCAATGTGGTTTTGATTCTTTAGAGGCCTCCTGTAGAGCAGCAGTTACAGGCTCAGTCATTAGAAGACATGCTTGGTTAAAAGAACATACCTTACCAGATCATGTTAAAGCAAAATTATTGGATGCACCTTTGCAGCAGGATGTGTTATTTGGAGTTAAGGCAGAAAGGGGTATTAAAGAAGATGGAGGATAAGGCAAAATCTATGCAAACGGTGAAGGATTTCTTACAGGTTCAGCCACCTCGATTTAGCAGAAATTGGCCAACAAAGAATTGGTCCTTTCCAGTTACAGATAGACCTCAAAGGGGCAGATACAGACGTCCAAGAGGTAGAGGTCAACCACAAGGTCCTTACAGGCCTCGACAATGGGGTGCACCAAGCCAGAAAGAAGGGGAAGACAGGCCCCAACCATACAAAAAGCAGTCTCAATGACTTCCCACTACAGCTGCCAAACAGCTCTCTCTTGGCAGCCCCCTTAGGAGGAAAACTGGCACTTTTCTTTCACAATTGGCATTGGATCACCAAAGATAAAATATGTTGTCAAAATTGTATCTCAAGGTTACAGGTTTTCACACTCTGCCAAGGTTAAAATGAATGCTAAATCTGCCACCAAATCAATGGGCAGAGGCTCAAAAACAAATTACAGCACTCATGGACATGAGAGCTATTCAAAAGGTACCACCAGAGGAGCAAGGACAAGGATTTTACTCAAGACTCTTTCTGGTTCCCAGAAAGGAAAAAGCCTGGAGGCCCATTCTGGATCTTTCTTCTCTAAACACTTACCTGGATGTTCCGAAATTCAAAATGTTGACACTACAGCAGCTTCTTCCCATGCTGGGCAAGAAAGCTTGGCTCGTGACCTTGGACCTCAAGGAGGCATACCTGCATGTCCCTGTCAGACAAAACTGCAGAAGATACCTCAGATTCATAGCTGGTTCAATGCACTATCAATTCTCTGCACTGCCCTTTGGCTTATCTACTGTGCCCAGGGTCTTCACAAAGTGCCTGGCACCAGTAATTGCACTTTGCAGACAGAAAGGAATTCAAATTTATCCGTACCTGGACGACTGCCTGATTCAAGCAGAGAGCAAGGACATTATTCTAAAGCATCTGGCGTTCGTAAAAAAGTTATTAAGTTGCCTGGGGTACACAGTAAATGAAAAGAAATCAAAACTAGTGCCCTCACAAGAGATAATATTCCTGGGTGCCAGCTTGAACACAACGGCCCAGATGGTTTATCTCACGCCAGACAAGCAAGAACAACTGACTCAATACTTTCAATTGATGGTAACAAAGACTCAGCTCCCTGCAAGAAAAATTCTGCAGGCCTTGGGTTACATGGTATCTTGCATACTACTAATTCCATATGCCAGACTGCATATGAGGAGACTACAATGGTACCTAAAGAGTGTATGGTCTCAACACTGTCAAAGTTTGGAAACAGTTATACCACTAATTCCTTGCCTTCAATAGACGTTTTGATGGTGGGCTCAAGCTTGTCACCTCAACAAGGGACAGCCTTTTATTCAACCCACAACCAGGCAAACACTGACAACAGATGCATCGGATTAAGCCTGGGGAGCACACATGGCAGGAAAATGTATTCAGGGCAAGTGGCCCGCAGAACAAAGGCATCTTCACATCAATCAAAAAGAGATGCTAGCTGTACAAAATGCCCTTATAGCTTTCAAGGACCTGTTGCATCCAGGACAACTATTACTAAAGACAGACAACACCACAGTTATGTGGTACATAAACAAGCAAGGGGACACACACTCCTACCCCCTCTGCAGACAAGCCATGACCTTGTGGAACTCAGCTCTAGACTACCAAGTTCATCTGCAAGCACAATTCCTGCCAGGAGAGAAAAACACACTGGCAGACGACTTAAGCAGAAACATCATGGATCCCCACGAATGGGAATTGAATCCACAAATATTCAGAATGATAACACAAAAATGGTGGAGCCCGGACATAGATCTGTTCGCATCCCCAATGAACTGCCAGCTACAGAAATTCTGCACAAGGAGTTACCATCCACAAGCATGGAAAGCGGATGCCCTCTCATTCAGCTGGAAAAACCTGCAAGTATACGCTTTCCCACCTCTACCTCTCCTTCCAAAGGTACTCATAAAAGCCAGGCAAGAAGAGCCAAAGATGATCCTGATTGCACCAGACTGGCCACGCCAGCACTGGTACCCAATCTTAAAGAACTTAACACAAGAACCACCCTGGATTTTGCCTCAAATCCCTCATTTGCTGACTCAGCACAACAATCAGATATTTCACAGCCAGCTAAAGACCTTAAACCTAGCTGCATGGAAAATTCCTTAGTCAAGCAAGCAGTGCCTCTCTCCAAAGCTGTTATGGATGTCATTCTGGAGGCCAGAAGGCCTAGTACCAGGAAAGCCTATTCGGATAAATGGAAGAGATTCTGTACCTGGAACCAGGCTCACAGCCTTGACCCTCTTGTCCCAAACATTCCTCAGATTCTACAATATTTAACTGAGATGCTGGACAAGGGCCTCCTTTTCATCCATCAAGATCCACACATCTGCCATTTCTGCTCATTACAACACAGATCCACCGATTTTCTCTAATCCTTTGCTCAAACAGTACCTCAGAGAGGCTAAAAACATAAGACCGCCCCATAGAGCACCTACTCCAACTTGGGACCGCAACTTTGTTTTAGAAAAATTAACTTTACCTCCTTTTGAGCCAGCTAACACAACAGAATTAAAATATATCTCTTGGAAAACTGCTCTGCTACTGGCAATAACATCAGCACGAAGAGTTTCAGAATTACAGGCACTAATGGCAGTGGAACCTTTCCTCATTTTCCACCAGGACAGGGTGTCTTTAAGAACTAACCCTACGTTTATGCCAAAGGTGGTATCAAGTGTGGCTCTAAACCAAACAATTCACTTGCCAACTTTTTATCCAAAACCACAGAATAAAGGGAAAGACTACTGCATTCTTTAGGCATTCACAGGCAGTTACGCTTCTACTTGGACAAAACCAAAGCTTTCAGAAAATCTGAGCAATTATTGGTAGCATATGCTGCAGGAGTACAGGGAAAAGCCATTTCAAAACAGACTATTTCTAAAGGGATAGGACATTGTATACGTTTCTGCTATACTCACCATGGGAAACCTGTACCTAGCAGCATTAGATCTCACTCCACCAGGGCAACAGCCACTTCAACTGCCTACCTCAGAGGAGTACCTACCAATTATATTTTGGAAGCAGCAACATGGAGTTCTGTGCATACCTTCACCAAGCATTACCATTTGCCTTTATACTCCATATCCAGAGCTGGCTTCGCCACTGCTGTGCTGCAGGGCCTTATAGCCACCCCTAATGCCTTATAGAACCAGCCACCCTATCTCAGCTTTGGGATTCCACACAAGTGTAATGACTGCAGCAGTGTAACACGATGAACATAGTACAGTTTTGTACCTACCATAAATGTAGATGTTCGAGTGTATACACTGCTGCAGTCCAGGTTACCCTCCCTCCTTCTCCTCTTACTTGGTGGTACGTACCTATGTCTTCTACCCCTTACTACCTATGGGGAGTATGTGCTGGTAACTGAAAATTGTTGTTTGCTTTTCTTATGTATACTTTACTAGCAATTTGAATTGCCTACCTATTTGGGGGCACCTGACATCTGGGGCAAGAAAAACTGAAGAAAATGGCGTTGGCTGCCTCTTATATACCCCTGTTGCACTGACGTCAGGGAGGAGGCGACAGCGACCGACGCCGGACCAAGACTTTGGAACTCAGGCCGACTGGGGAACCGCCTGACGGCAGGATAACCCAAGTGTAATGACTGCAGCAGTGTTTACACTCGAACATCTACATTTATGGTAGGTACAAAACTGTACTTTTCCAAGATTACTCTGGCCAAATGGATAACTGATTGTATCTCCTTTGACTGTAGTAAAAGACGGTTATCCTTGCCTAAGCCTCAGAGTTCATTCCACGAGGTCTATGGTGGTCTCTTCAGCCTTTTGGTCAAGGGATTCCATAGATGACATTGGTGCATCTACAACTTGGACTAATGCTCACACTTTTATTGCTCATTATAAAGTAGATTTGGTTTCCAGAAATAAAGCTGCCTTTGGCTCCGCAGTACTTGGGAGTAGCCTTCTTTGAGGACTCTGTCCCATCAGTTGAGGAATGAATGATCCAGTAAAAAAACTTATGTAGTCACCATTTCATTCTTCCTTTACTTCCGGCCCACCTGCCCCCATTCCCTTACTTGTGGAAAGACTTGAGTTCTGTTGGGAACTTTTGTTCCTTGTTTGAGCTCCAGCTTCCTTTTCTTAATTTATCTTTATTCACTTCTTTAAGTTTTGGTCACTTTATATCTAGGAGCAGCAAACTCAGTCTGAGGTATGTTAGCAGGGCAGGGCATTATGAGTAAAGGGAGGAGCTTGAGAGTTTTGGATCCAAAGATCTGGTAAAAACGTCAGAGTCAGCTCCACCTCTTGGATCTGAACCCATCAGCTGAGGAAAAATGAAAGTAGACAGCACAGATGGAATGTTATGGTGAATACATAACTTTTTAAAAAGTAAATAAAAGATAATAAAAAATACAAATACAAGCATTGGATCCAGAGATCTGGTAGAAGTATCCGAGTCAGATCCGACTGTCGTATTTGAACCTATCAGTTGAGGAAAAATGAAAAATAGACAACACAGGTGGAACGTTATTGTAAGTACATAACTTTTTTAACAAGTAAATAAATTATAGTAAAAAATGCGAGTACAAGCCTTGGGGCAATTACCAGTCATTCTAAGCTGCATGCCTTAGGCAAAAAAGCAGAATACCTGGCAAAAAGCCGTGTGGAGAGGGCATACTGCGAACATGTAGACTCTACACAGAAATAATTTAAAAGGCCAAAATTGATTTCCATATGCTGGATCTGAGAAACAGCAACACTAGCCAGTACTTTATTGTGCCACCCACTCTCACATCTTATCCAGCATTTCTTGAGTTTTCTCCCATCTTCATCCAGGAGATATGAATTTTTTTTTGTCGAATTTGTTCATTTGTTAACTGGGTAAGTGAATTTGTCATTCATTATTTCTTTGTCAGCAGTTACCGGAAGGAAAAACAGAGGATTTATATGTTTGGCCTTCTTAGAGCCTTTCTGAGGCAACATGATCAAGAAAGCTTTCAGTGGACTGACCCAGATTCACTAGCTGATGAATGCTCTTCTTTGCTATTTAGATGTTCAGAAGACTAAGGACTTGAAAGAAATGCTGTTGAAGCTGTTGGGAAACTACTTTAGCCCTCTGCTGTGGGTCACTCATGGAATTTGGTCTCCCGAGATTGTAATCATTACATAAAATTCTTGCATTTTCTAGCTGCCTTGCTAAAGAGCATGTATGTCTTCTGCTTGTGCATGTTGTTGCATCACATTTTCCTATCCTAACTGCTTTCCATTTTTTTCTGCAGGCCTTACAGTTTGGATTAAGATTTTCCAAGTGTTCAATAACATAGAGGGGTAAAGCATAACTACTTTATCATGCATTGAACAACTGATGGAGTGGCAGGGAAAGGACTCCCAGGTGGAAGGACACTCATTAATGCACTTCCTAAGGGGCGCATGGTCCAAAGAAGGATGTTGCCCTTGGAAATAAAAGAATGAGCATGGTGGGTGGGGAAAGGGAATTGGGTAGGTCATAAAAAAAATTCTCACTTGGATGGAAGCACAGATGAGTCAAGTCCCCAGAATACCCTTAGGATCAACAACCATCCCCAGCAAAAACAGCATAAGTCTGGTGGGGGGGGGGGGGGTGGAGAGTGTTTGGTAGACCAGACATGTACTTTGGGTACTGGGGGCTGGGCTGCTAACAATGAGATCTGAGGAGACCATTAAAAAAAAAAAAAAAAAAAAAAAGATTTTCTTTGTGTTCCTGGTCACTGGAACCTACTTGCCATTGCTTTTACTGCTCTGGAGAGTACACAGTGTGAAAGTGCATCACATGTACCAGTATTTTCGTACAACCACCTGAATAAGGTGCATATGTTGGAGGACTAGTTCACTGCTTGTAGAATGGCAGTATTTGCGGGTTACTGGCAACCACCCGTCGAGGTACAAATCCTAGAGTTCCAGCTATGACCAGCTCCTGTTCAAGCTTCCTTTACAGCATCATGGCAGGCCTGGTATCTTGGAGTGAACACTAGTTTCCTTCAGCAAAGGCTGCATTGTTCAGCTTGGGCTAATGCAGTGTACTCCTTCTACCTCCTCCTGAGTCAATACAGGTTTCACTGATGATTCTTCCACCTGGTCAACTAGTGGACATGTGTGTGCTGTTCAATGTATGGTTTGAGATGTCCTTGCAAGGTTCAGGGCTGTCTTATGACCCCCTTTGTCTCTACTCTGCACTTTCCCTCATGTTGAGGACTCTTTGCCCAGTATCTGCCTCTCATTTCTTTTTCTTCCTTTGCAGTAAGTACGCAGACCTAGCAGTAGGAGGCTGTCTTCTTTCCCTTCTTTATCTCCTTGGGAAAGGTATCGAAAGAGCATTGCAGTCAAAATTTCTTTTTTTTATAGCACCCCATGACCTCCTACTTTAGAGATTCTTGGGCCTTGTTTTTTTTAATGGACTGTACTGTATAACCTCTGCCTTTTCCCCCCAAAAGGTCAAGTAGTAGGACCAGTGGGCATTTCCTCTGTGCAGATGTCATAAAGGATGTTATTTTTCTGGCTTAGAAGCATCCAAATTCTACTTATTCCAAACCATAAAAGTCCGATTTCCCTTTTATAAACCCTCACTAAAATAGAGCAACATTCTGTCAAAACATCCCTGGGGAAATTCCTTTGTGATCCATGCAGCCTGGCAGAGGCCCTAGAGATGCCAAAACCTTTCTGCTTTACTAGGAGGTAGTGAGTCAGGTTTCGAAGGTGATGGGTAAAAGAAGTTCACTTGTACCATTCTGGGCCTAGGGGCCCTGAATCATCTCGACACAGTTATTCTGTTTCATCACTTCTAACTACTTCTTAGGAATGAATGCAGGAGGTCCCTTTTTTTTTTTTTTTTTAATAGAGTTTGCCCAGCTTTAAAGAACTTTGATAGATAATTTTTAGGTTTTGGACATGGTGTCATAGTCGCATCTAATAGTAGTTAAGTTCTGCATATCATTGGCGAGCACTTGAAAGTTCAGCTCATGTCTGTGGAGCTCCAGGGACCGGTAATTTGTTGTGATAATTTTACACGACTAAATAATTTCTAATGCTTATATTTTATTCATTTCTTAACTAGGTAAACCCACAAGGGGAAAATGGCTTGTTATTAAAAAACATGTGGGAGCTTTTACTGATTAAGAAATTAATCAAAATCACACACTTTGGCAAGTGAAAAATGAAAAAAAAAAATCAAAGCCAGGATTATGGCAAGAAAGGTTATTAGCAGATCATAGCTTTAATCTTCTGAGCAAAACTACTGGATGGTTCTTTTTTGGTAGTATTTTATCTTTCATTGATTGTCTGTCATTGTTGTGAATTTTCCTTAGAAACACACACATACATTCACACGCACACTCTTACTTTTAGGTACTTCAGGCGATTTGAATTGGCATGTTTTATTCAAACTGTTTTATGTGATTATGGAAATAATCTATCGGGTGCCAGTTGGCATATGTTGCTGTTTAATTGCATTGATGATATGCTCTGATTACTGTATCACGGTGCTACATGGATGAAAAATTATGCTGTTTATACACTGTAAAACATTTATTTGACTTTTGATGTGTTGAAAAATTGCTCTTTGCAGTTTTCATTTTTTTTCCTTTATTTTTCTCTGCTTTAGACATTCTCCCACTGTCTCCAATCTCTGTTCATGATCGCTACAGTTCCCCTGCAGCAGGAAGTGCCAAGAGGCGTTTGTTTGGTGATGAAAGTCCCACAGCATCCCCCAGGAAAAGTCACTTAATACAGAGCACAGACATTCATATTATCCAGAGTACAAATTCAGCTGCAGAACATGTCAGTCCAGGAAATGCCACTGTAACCTTTGGAATTAGTACAGAAAAAGGTGGACAGAAACCCTTTCTGCCCATACATGGTTAGTGCACATTTTATTAATGTCAATACATTAAAGTTGTGCAGATTAAGTCAATGGTATTCATTTAAACTTTTTTGATTATTTCTGTCAGCATAGTGCATATGTATGCACATGGGATGAAGTAGATATACTTTGAGAAATCATAACTTTGCATGTTTAGCAGTGCAGTACTCACGTTTTTCATTTAGTTTGTGTGAAAATTACATCTTTAACAGAATTGTAGTTGTTACACAACTGTTTGGAATCAGAAGCATTGAAAAACATGGGAAGATTTGTTGGGCAAGTTTTTTTGATATGGTAGTCATGGCCATTTTATATTCTGTCAGGGGAATGAGTCTTATACCAGATTACGCATATGGGAATGAGGTCAGTTTTGTGACTGCCATACAAAAACTGGTCTGTTTCTTATTATTTATTAAGCATCTATATGTTAATTGTCATTGATTAAAATATGAAAGTAAACATACTGCACACTACTACTTTTCTTGGGGTGTGCTAACAATACCATACTTCGAGTACTGTGGGAATAGGTGGCACAAAGGATTAAATAATGACTACTTTTGCAGTAGAAGGATTACATTTTGCTGTTTGCAAACCTTGATGTATTCCGTCCTCTCCATTTTTGAAAAGTGCTAAATGTATTGCCATCAGGGAGATTTTCCACACTGGAGTACATAAAGCTATAATTGTTACAGAAAATCTTTTTTTGGAGTTTTATGTCAGAACAGAATCTGCCTTGATTGTTCATATAAAATGAGATCTAGGATGAGGATAGATATCCTCATTAACTAGTAGGACTGAAATTGCAGGCTTTCAGTCAGGTCTTCAACTGCAATATTAAAAAAAAAAAAAAGTGTAAGAAACTTCTGTGTGTGTGGAAGATTTTAAGTCCATATATCTCTAGTTAATCACTGCATATGAATCAGATCAGACTCGGACAATAGTAGCAGAAGTAGTGAACTTAAACTCGTCTTAAGTCAAAATAAATAAATAATACAAAATATATAATTGCACAGCATTACGAAGTATTCCAAAGTAATCCAAGCAAGGCAGATAGTCTGTTTCCAGTCGAACATCCTTTAAGTACACAGACAAGCGATCCAAGTAAAACAAAAATAGAGTAATAGTTTCCTCACAAGCTTTTTAAATATATGTATACTTTTTATCAGGCAAGGGAGTGGTTTATTGTGCTGTAAAACAAAGTGTTATTGGTACACATGTTAAATCCACATCCCTTCCCCCATCAGTATGACATTCGAGCTGGTCCTGCCCTACTTAGTAGCTGTCATAATAATATAACCCTTGTGTACTTTAAATAAAATTTTAAATGATGTGGTACCTCTTATTTAACCAGATTATTAAGTCTGTGATTTTTTCCAAGACAATATAAATATACTACATGGCTGGAAATATATCAACCTTAGTCCATTTGCCAATGAAAAAAAATATATATAAATATAAAAACAAAACCAAAAGTACTGCAAAGGTACGGCTCCAGGTTTACAGCTATATGTGAAAGCGCTTGTGTGTTCATTAAAGTTGAGCTGCTCGAGATAACTGCATTCAGTTGATTCTTTTACGTATTTTTGTAAACCTGGAGCCGTACCTTTGCAGTACTTTTGTTTTTGTTTTTGTACTTTTCATTTCTTTCTGCGAAGGTTTCCGGTGTGTAATAGGTGCTTTTTTACTTGCATATATATATAAATATGTACATATACACTTTGCATGTAAAAAATCAATTGTAAAAATTATATTCTATTTTCCTAACCTATTCTTACAAAGATCGCTGTCATCCTTCTAGACTTCTTCAGGTCTGTGTACAAGAACCCTGAAAACTATCTTTAAAAATATTATTGTATAATTAGTATTGTTATTACTCATCATTTTGAATAAAGTGGAAAAAAGAGAACCAGAAAAAGAAAAAAATAATAAGAAAAAATGTATGATGATGGGAACAAAATATACACTTAAATTACAACTGATTTAAAATGGTATTAAAACCAGCTGGTAGAATAAAATAAAATAAAATTAGTCATGTAAACAATGTGGCAATTTTCTAAGTTCCAGTACACTTTTAATTGAACAGCAGTAGTTTAGTCCAGGCTTCCTAAAAGAGTTCAGCTTTAATTGCCACATGAGTTTGTTTCTCCAGCATATTCGGGATGTCTCCTTCAAAAATCACCCATGTCTTTGCGATCCAGGATCTGGAACTTAAAACCTGTGCGTCTTTTATGAAGAGAAAAGTATTTGGCTAGTGCATTATTTTTACATTCAAAGCGGATTTCTGACAGATGACATGAAATCCTATGCTTGAGTTTATTTACAGTCTTGCCCACATAGAATGCATCACATTCATTGCACTGTGCCCTGTAAATTACTTTTGTAGTGTTACAGTCACCCCCTGCACTGGTCTTAATGATTTTCTTTAAATAAGGGCAATAAAACGATCACCTTGCTGTATAAATATACAAAATGTACAGTTAGTTTCACATCTTTTAGTGTTTCTCTCATATGGTCTAGGTTTAAATTCAACAAAACTTCTAATGTTTCTGGCCTTCCTATAAACAAAGGATGGGACTTCACCTAAGATGTTAATCAGAAAAGGGTTTCCTGTGACAATGTCCCAGTTTTCTTCAGTAACATTTTTGATACTGTGATAATCCAAAGTGTATGTCAGGATGCAACTATTGTTGCATTTGTTATTCTCTGTGGAATTTCTTAACATTCTCTTACTGGGGAGGTTGAGTGAAGGTGCTTCAGTCCTTTTCAGTTCTATAATGGGTTCCAAGATGTTTTTTTAACATCTGACTTTCATAGCCTCTCACTAGACAATCATTCTCTAAGTTCAGGTTTCTCAAATATGGTACCATCTCTGTGGTAATTCTAGCTAATCTATAGCCCTGGGACGTCACTACATTATACTTGGTTTTTGTAGGATGTAGACTTTTGCTGCGGAGTAATAAGTTAACCCTTGTTGGTTTTCTGAATAGATCAGTGGTGATTCTGTTATTGTTGGTGTCCTTGGAAATCTGCATATCTAAGAAAGTGGTTGAAGTATAGCTATGGGAAGAGGTAAACTTCAGGAAAGGGGTTGTTTGATTGAGGTAAGTAATAAAATATCCAAGCTGCAAGGTGTCACCTTCCCACACAACAAAGATGTCAAATAAAATGTAAATAGCATGTGATATGTTGCATGTAGTCTGTGTTGTTTAACACAAAGTTTTCCTCCCACTTGCCCAGGGCTATGTTAGCTATGCTGGGAGCCATGGCAGCCCCCATTACTATACCAGTTTTTTGTTTGTAGTGTTTGCCATTGAAAGTAAAGAAATTGAAGTCCAGTACAAAATTAATGAGCTTGTTTAACTTTTGCAGTTGTGCCTATGTACCTTGATTATGTTTCTTAAAAGACTCCATAGCTGCTGTTATACAGTAATTGTGATGGAGCACTGTGTACAAGGATTCCACATCAATAGTTAATAAAATACTGTCAGCTTCCACTGTAATGTTTTTTATTTTCCTCAAAAAATCCATTGAATCTCTTATGTATGACTTATTCTTTTCTGCTAAAGGTTTCAGCAAATAAGGTAAATGGCTGTGGCTTCAGTAAGGGAACCTCCACTTGCTACCACTGGTCTATAAGGTGTGTCTTCTCCATCCTTGTGTTGGTGTGGTATTCCCAAAAAAGTAAGGTAAACGTGGGCATGGGCTCCATAAGTAATTGTAAAGATTTTCAGCAGTAAGTTTTTCTTCCCATAATGTGGTGAGATTAGTGTTCCATAAATCATATGCTCTTTTTATGTCATCCATGGTAAATAACTCATAAAATCTGTTATCCTCCAGCATGTTCTCTATCCTTTGGTTGTAGCTAGTGGTATCAGTCAGAAGTATACCTCCTCCCTTGTCTGCCTTCATTACACACCTGGATTTATCATTGCCTAGCTCAAGCAATGCTTTTCTTTCTCCCTGTGTTAAGTTATAAAGTTTTTTCTTAGGGTTATTTTAAGGAGTTTCCCGATATCCATATCACATTTCATTTCTAAAGCAGCTAATGTTTGATGTAGTGGTGGACAGTAGCTGCTAGGCCTTTTTATAGTTTCATCAATAGGCTTATTTTCAGTGTCATTACTTTTGCCATGAAACTGTACCCTCAAGTTGACATCTTAGGTGAAGCCCCATCCTTTGTTTATAGGAAGGCCAGGAACATTAGAAGTTTTGTTGAATTTAAACCTAGACCATATGAGAGAAACACTAAAAGATGTGAAACTAATTGTACATAATTAAGACCAGTGCAGGAGGTGACTGTAACACTGCAAAAGTAATTTACAGGGCACAGTGCAATGAATGTGATGCATTCTATGTGGGCAAGACTGTCATCTGTCAGAAATCCGCTCTGGATGTAAAAATAATGCACTAGCCAAACACCTTTCTCTTCATAAAAGACACACAGGTTTTAAGTTCCAGATCCTGGATCACATAGAAATGGGTGATCTTGAAGGAGACATCCCGAATATTCTGGAGAAACATGAACTCGTGGCAATTAAAGCTGAACTCTTTTAGGAAGCCTGGACTAAACTACTACTGTTCAATTAAAAGTATGCTGGAACTTAGAAAATTGCCACATTGTTTACATGACTAATTTTATTTTATTTTATTCTATCAGTTGGTTTTAAATACCATTTTACATCAGTTGTAATTTAAGTGTATATTTTGTTTCCATCATCATATATTTTTTCATATTATTTTTTCTTTTTCTGGTTCTCTCTTTTCCACTTTATTCAAAATGATGTGTAATACCGGTACTAACTAATTTTACAATAATATTTTTACAGATCGTTTTTAGGGTTCTTGTACACAGACCTGAAGAAGTCTAGAAGGACGAAAGCGATCTTTGTTAACAATATGTTATAAAAATAGAATATGATTTTTACAATTGATTTTTTTACATGCAAAGTGTATACGTGTATATTTATATATTTTTTGATTGCCAAATGGACTAAGGTTGATATATTTCCAGCCATGTAGTATATTGTCTTGGATAAAATCAGAGACTTAACAATCTATTTAATAATCTGGTTAAATAAGAGGTACCACATAATTTTAAATTTTATTTAAAGTATATAAGGGTTATATTATTATGACAGCTATTACTACGTAGGGCAGGACCAGCTCGAATGTCACACTGATGGGGGAAGGGATGTGAATTTAACATGTGTACCAATAACACTTTGTTTTACAGCACAATAAACCACTTCCTTGCCTGATAAAAAATATATATATATATTTAGAAAGCTTGTGAGGAAACTATTAATCTATTTTTGTTTTACTTGGATCGCTTGTTTGTGTACTTAATAAAGGATTTTTGACTGGAAACAGACTACCTGCCTTGCTTGGATTACTTTGGAATACTTAGTAATTCTGTACAATTGTATATTTTTATTATTTATTTATTTTTACTTAAGACGAGTTTAAGTTCGCTACTTCTACTGCTGTTGTCTGATATGATGAATATACAGTAATTAACTAGAGATATATGGACTGAAAATTTTCCACACACAGAAAAGTTTCTTACACTGTTTTGTTTGTGGACCCACTATACTTGTTTAGTGAGTTGTTTTAAAAGTTCGGGGATGCCACAGAGATTACTTGTTTTTTTCAAATGCAGTATTTACAGGCTACCAGCTGCTCCCCTTTACCTGTAGTGGTATGCACACTAGATGTTCTTAGTGTTTCACTGTTACAGTCATCACATTTGGGTTATCCCTGCCAGTGTAGCCCTCGGCCAGCCCGAATACCAGAGACTTAGGCTTTCTGCATCGGTTGCTGTCGCTTGAGGACTGACGTCAGGTCATCAGTGGTATAAAGTAAGGCAGCCAATGCCATTACATCAGTCTTTCTTGCCATGGAGCCAGAAGCAGTTCACATGAGTGCCAATAGGCCGCTACCTGAGTTTTCATTTCCGAATTGAAGTTGAAGTCTTCTAAAGCTAAGTACTCTGTTGGGGATCCTTTTTCCTTGCACTAACCAATGTCAGAAAAAGTTAATAACTGTCTCCCCTGTGGAAAGCAAATACCACACTGAGACTTCCACTCTTTCTGCATCACTTGTCTAGGCCCAGACCACGACGTCCCCCGTTGTCGCTTCTGTGCTTTGCTTAATGCCAGAACTGTCCGTCGTCAGGCCCTTATTGTAGCCAGATATTTTTGTTTACAGTCCTCGAATTCCGATATGGCTTCGGTAAGCCATTCGACAGCAGATCTTCTGGGAAAAAAATGTAAATATAAAGACAGAGACAGACCACACAGGTCCAAACCTACCGATGATGCTTCCGTTAAGCTAGTCGTCAGTCCTCCGGTACTCAGTGAGGTGCTTTCGTAGCCCCGATACCCGCTTCAGTTGATTCGCAGGCCGCTACCGAGACCTTTTCGGAATCCGTTATGCCACAAAACTCTTCTTTGTCTAAGGATCCTGCGGTCATCTGTACCTTGGATGGGTCTGGAGCCACTGAGCACTTCTGTTCTTTCAAAAACAACTGAGTTCCTTAGGCCCAGGGTTCGAACCACACCCAAGAAACCGACTACCCACTCTCAGGCGCCTGCTACCTTGCCTCAGTCTCAAATGCTTAAAATGGCGGAAGACCTTGTCATGCTGATCAGGGGAAGCCAAGATACCCCCTCAAAAAGGAAAAGAGATCTGTCCCTAGTAGTTTTGCCTGAACAAGAGTCAGATGAATCTGATGCATCTGACTATGAAGGCATGCAACCCCTCCCCACTTATGAGTATTCTGATGCAGAGAAATCCATTCCTTCAGTCTCTCCCCCAGAGGATTTTTCCTTTGGGAAAACCCTGCATACTTTAAGGGAGCATTTCCAGTGGGAGAGTCAGGGCTACCCTCAGTTTAAAAAGAGACTCAGGGAATTCCTAGATCTTCCGCAACACATACCCTTGGCTATCCCCCAAGTCCTGGATGTGGTGGATGATGTTTTCCTTGAATCCAGCTTGACTCCTTATAGGTTCATAGGTTGGTACTAGGCTATCAGCCATAGGGCCTATACAAGCCTAGCCATAACAATTCCCTGGCTATTTCTTCCCACACTATTTACTTCCCTGGACCCCTGTCTAGCAGGGCGACTGAAGTGATCCCCAGGGTGAATCACTACCCTACCAATGCCCTACCTCCTACTGCCAGAAAACCAGACAGGTACTACAGAGTCCCTGACACACAGAAATATCTTTGTAAAAATCCAACAGCTGGCCCTGAAGTCATTTCTCAAGGGACAAAAGGGATTAAGGCAACCGCTGCTAAGAATCCTACCCCCTCAGACAGGGATTCCCAAGCATTGGACAGATGGGGTAAAAAGTGTACATCTCTGCTACTCTTGCTATCAGGGCACTAAATTGTCAGTTCCATATGCTTAAATATCAGCAACATACCTTTTAACTCCTTAAACAAAAAATGTCGTCTTTTCCTGCACGGGCAGAATCTAAAGATTTACAAGACTTAATGCATTCTGCAAGTCAAGTAACTAAACACATTTTGCACTGTGGTTTTGACGCCCTAGAAGCTGCTTGCAGGGCAGCAGTCACTGGAGCTATCATTAGAAGACATGCATGGCATAAGGAACAACCCCTGTCAGACCATGTCAAGTCTAAGTTGTTGGATGCCACCTTGCACAAAGATAACTTATTTGGTACTAAGGCAGAAAAGGTCTTAAAAAAGATGGAAGAAAAAGCAAAATCTATGCAAACAGTTAAAGATTTCGTACAGGTCCAGCCCCCTAGGTTCGGCAGGCATTTTCCCTCCAAGCACTGGTCCTTTCCTGCTTCGAGTAAACAGGCCCAGCCTAGGCCTCATGGAAACAGACCCCCCCCCCCCAGACAGCAACCCCAGGGAATGCAGAGATCTAAGCAGTGGACTACCTCCACTTCAAAACCAGAGAGTTCTAAGCCACCCCCTTATGGTAAGAACTCACAATGACTCACCTCCTCCTGACCTCCCCTCTGCCCACCTTCACTTACCCCTAAGAGGAAAACTCCTTTCACTCAAGCACCTGGGCCACTATTACCAAGGACCAATGGGTTCGGACCATTGTGTCTCAATGATACAAATTCCCCTTCCACACCCTTCCAACCCCAAAAGGGTTCCTAGATCTACCACCAAATCAGTGGGCAGAGGCTCAAAAGCAAATCCATTCCCTGTTCTCTTTGAGGGCAGTAGAGCACATTCCTGCAGAACAGATAGGCCAAGGCTTCTACTCCAGACTTTTTCTGGTGCCCAGAAAAGAGGGCACCTGGTGCCCCATCCTCGATCTGTCCATTCTAAACACCTTCCCGGTGATCCCAAAATTCAAAATGCTCACTCTCCAGCAGCTGCTACCCATGCTCTCCAAGGACGCTTGTCTAGCCACTCTGGATCTAAAAGAGGCCTACCTCCACATTCCTATCAGGGAATCATGCAGAAAATATCTTCACTTCAGAGCAGAATCTCAACACTTTCAGTTCTCTGTGCTTCCCTTTGGCCTATCTACTGCTCCCAGAGTTTTCACAAAATGCCTGGCTCCGGCCATTGCCTTTTGCAGACAAAGAAATATTCAAATTTACCCCTACTTAGACGACTGCCTTATTCAGGCAGACAGCCAGGAAAAGCTGCTCAAGCACCTGGCCTTTGTAAAGAGCCTACTAATCTCCCTAGGGTACACAGTCAACAAAAAGAAATCAAAACAGGTGCCCACCCAAAGGATAATCTTCCTGGGAGCAACTCTGGACACAGCATCCCAGATGGCATACCTTACACCAGAGAAACAAATTTTCCTGTCAGCCTACTTCTCTCAACTGGCCACTAAGCCCCAGCTTTCTGCAAGAAAAATCCTGAAAGCTCTGGTGTTCATGTGGCATCTTGCATACTCCTCATTCCATATGCCAGACTGCATATGAGGAAACTTCAATGGTACCTAAAGAGCCTTTGGTGTCAACTCTCGCAAGACCTGGAAACTCTTCTACCTATAATTCCTTACCTCAGAAAGGAATTTCTTTGGTGGGCAACAGCATGCTCCCACAACATGGGACTGCCCTTCTCCCCACAACCCACCGCCCAGACCCTTACCACATACGCATCAGGTTACGCTTGGGGTGCACACCTGGATGGCAGGTGCATACAGGGCCAATGGAGCCCACAGCAAATCCCCCTGCACATCAATCAAAAAAGAGATGATGGCTGTGCAGCATGCCTTGATAACTTTCAAACCCCTTCTCTCTCCATGGGTTCTCCTGATCAAAACAGACAACACCACTGTGATGTGGTACATCAACAAGCAAGGAGGGACTCACTCCTACCCTCTATACAGGCTGTCCATGACCCTTTGGCTCACAGCCTCTTCCATGCAACTACACCTGTTAGGACAATGCCTACCAGGCTCTCTAAACTCCCTGGCAGACCAATTAAGCAGAAACCCTTTGGACCCACATGAGTGGCAGCACAACAGAAGTACCTTCATCCTAATAACTCAGAAATGGGGAACCCCGAAGGTCGACCTCTTTGCCTCCCACACCAACCATCAGCTCAGCAAATTCTGCACCAGGGAGCATCACTACATGGCTTGGAAAGTGTATGCCCTGGGTCAACCTCTCCGTCTGTGCCTTTCCTCCCCTACCTCTCACCCCCAGGGTACTTCTCAAAATAAGTGAGGAAAAACCAAGGACCATTCTTATAACTCCAGACTGGCCCCGACAGCACTGGTACCCCTTTCTGCACAGCCTGTCCCCTCTGCCTCCATGGAATCTTCCTCAGATTTCAAACCTCCTAACCCAGAGGGAAGGGGAATCCATGCATAATTTTTTCCTAGTTCTGTACTATTCAGAGTGAAGTTTGCTATTGCAAATTTTCTGAGTGTAATATGTTTGTTCTGATGTCTGAAAAGTTTTCAAAACATATTCAGCTTGTGGACACAAGATACCCCCCAAGACCCCCATTCTCTGTGTGTTTTTGTCTAGGTCCCTCCTTATTTACAGGATGTTCATCGTGTTACACTACTGCAGTCATTACACTTGGGTTATCCTGCCATCAGGCGGTCCTGCAGTCGGCCAGAGTTCCAAAGTCTTGGTCCGGCGTCGGTTGCTGTCGCTTCTTCCCTGACGTCAGTGCGCCAGGGGTATATAAGATGCATCCAACTCCATTTTCTTCAGTCTTTCTTGCCGCGCGGTGCCCGAAGCAGAAGCAGTTCGCAAGTGCCGGCCAGCCGACTCCTGAGATTTTCGAAGTCTAATTTCAGATCCGAAGTCATCCATAAAGCTAAGTACCCCGTTGGGGAACCTTTTTTCTTGCCTCAGACCAATGTCAGAAAAAGTTAATAATTGTATTTCTTGTGGGAAGCAAATACCTCATAAGGACTTCCACTCTTACTATATTCCATGCCTAGGCCCTGATCACGACGTCACTAGTTGTCGGTTTTGTGCTAGATTTAACAAACGCACTATAAAAAGACGTTTTGATTTTGCTTTGCACTACTTTGGCCGAAGGTTCAATTATACTATGCCGTCGGATCAGCTGACGACCTCAATACCGAAAAAACGCAAAGACAAGGATAAAGACAGGCATCCGAGGTCCAAAACCGACAACGAAACCTCTTCTAGGCCAGTCGCCGGTTCTCAGTGAGGCGCTTTCTCAGCCCCTGACAACCACTACCTCAGAGCCACAGGCCGCTTCCGACTCACACGTGGAGACAACTAGGCCTCTGGAAACTCATGGTATTGGGCCTACGGAAACTAATCCCTCAGATGGGTCCAGAGCCGCTGAGCAGGCATCGGCTTCTGAGGGTGTTTTCAGACCTTCACAACTTACCATTAAAACAACAGCCAAGACAAAGGTACCATTAAAGACAAAGAAACAAGTACAGCATTCTCCTGGACAGTCCTCCATGCCTAAGAAACAGATGCTTAAAATGGCCAAAGGCCTCATTACTCTAATCAGGGGTTCCCATCCCCCTCCTGAAAAAAGGCCTAGGCAGGATACAGACTATGATTCCTCTGATCAGGTTTCCATTTCCTCTGATTCCTCTTCAGACCAGCGATATTCTCTACCCCCCCTATGAGGACTCTGATGCTAAAGAATCTATCCCTTCAGCCTCTCCTCCTGAAGATTTTTCTTTTGGGGAAACTTTGCATACCATGAGGGAGCATTTCCATTGGGAAAGTCAGGATTACTCAGAATCCAAGAAAAGGCTCAGGGATTTCCTTTTATTGCCTCAGCACAGGCCGCTGGCTATTCCACCTGTGCTAGACATTGTGGATGATGTGTTCTCTGAATCCAGCTTATCTCCTGATTTTTTTCCCCCTGCTCCAGCCAAGCCAGATAGGTATTATAGAGTCCCTGACTCTCACAAGTTTCTTTACAAAAACCCTTCTGCTGATCCAGAAACTATTTCACAGGGTCCAAAATGGGTTAAGGTTTCCATTGCAAAAAATCCAGTACCCTCTGACAGAGATTCCAGAGCTTTGGATAGATGGGGGAAGAAAGTATACACTTCTGCAACTTTAGCAGTAAGAGCTTTAAATTGCCAGTTTCACATGCTTAAGCACAAACAATATTTAATGGCTCAGTTAAAACAGAAAATGCTTGCAAGCTCAGAAGCTCCTGATTGTAAAGAAATGCAGGATTTATTGCATGCAGTTGAACAGGTGGGAAAACATACTCTGCAATGTGGTTTTGATTGTTTAGAGGCCTCTTGTAGAGCCGCAGTTACAGGTTCTGTGATTCGAAGACATGCTTGGTTAAAAGAACAGAGTTTACCTGATCATGTTAAGGCAAAATTATTGGATGCTCCTTTACAGCATGATACCTTGTTTGGTGTTAAGGCAGAAGAGGTGTTAAAGAAAATGGAGGATAAAGCTAAATCTATGCAAACAGTCAAGGATTTCTTACAGGTACAGCCACCTCGGTTTAGCAGAAATTGGCCAACAAAGAATTGGTCCTTTCCAGTGTCAGACAGGCCACAGAGAGGCAGATCTCAACCCCAAGGCTCAAACAGACAACTACAGTGGGGCACCTCAATCCCAAAAGGTGGTGAGGACAAGTCTCAACCTTACAGGAGACAGTCACAATGACTTTCCCCTTCGTACGCCAAGCACTTCCCTTTTGGAAGCCCCCTTAGGGGGAAAACTAGCACTTATTTCTCAAAACCGGCAAACAATCACCCAAGACAAATGGGTTCTGAATATTGTGTCTCAAGGTTACAGGTTCCACTTTCATACTTTACCAAGGCTAAAAGGAATGCCAGACCTGCCACAAGATCAATGGGCAGAGGCACAAAAACAAATTTCAGCCCTCATGGACATGAGAGCTATTCAAAAAGTACCACAACAGGAACAAGGACAGGGATTTTACTCAAGACTCTTCCTGGTCCCCAGAAAGGACAAGGCCTGGAGGCCCATACTAGACCTTTCAATTCTGAATACTTACCTGGATATTCCAAAATTCAAAATGTTGACATTACAGCAGCTTCTACCCATGCTGGGCAAGAAGGCTTGGCTTGTTACTCTGGACCTCAAAGAGGCATACCTGCATGTCCCTATCAGACAAAATTGCAGAAGATACCTCAGATTCAAAGCTGGTACAATGCACTATCAATTCTCTGCACTGCCCTTTGGCTTATCTACTGCGCCCAGAGTCTTCACAAAGTGCCTGGAACCAGTAATTGCAGTTTGCAGACAAAAAGGAATTCAAATATATCCATACCTGGATGACTGCCTCATTCAGGCAGAGACAAAGGGCATTCTTCTACAGCATCTGGCGTTTGTAAAAAGGTTGCTAATTTCTCTAGGGTACACAGTAAACGAAAGAAGTAAAAACTAGTACTGTCGCAACAGATTATATTCCTGGGTGCCAGCTTAAATACAACGGCCCAGATGGCTTACCTCACGCCAGACAAACAAGTTCAACTAACTCAATATTTTCACTTACTGGCAAAAAAGTCCCATCTCCCTGCAAGAAAAATTCTGCAGGCCCTGGGATTCATGGCATCCTGCATGCTACTAATACCATATGCTAGACTGCATATCAGGAAATTACAATGGTACCTAAAAAGTGTTTGGTCTCAACACTCTCACAGTTTAGAAGCAGTAATACCAATGATTCCCTGCCTACAACAGGAGTTTCGATGGTGGGCACAGGCATGTCACCTAAACAAGGGTCAGCCTTTTACCCAACCCACAGCCAGGCAAACTCTAACAACAGATGCTTTGGATTACGCCTGGGGAGCACACATGGCAGGAAAATGCATTCAGGGCAAGTGGACCACAGACCAGATGCATCTTCACATCAATCAAAAAGAGATGTTGGCTGTTCAAAATGCCCTAACAGCTTTCAAGGACCTTCTGCATCCAGGACAATTATTACTAAAGACAGACAACACCACAGTAATGTGGTACATAAACAAGCAAGGGGGCACTCATTCTTATCCCCTATGCAGGCAAGCCATGACCTTGTGGAACACAGGTCTAACGTATCAAGTTCACCTGCAAGCACAATTCCTGCCAGGAAAGAAAAATACTCTGGCAGATGATCTGAGCAGAAATATCATGGACCCTCACAAATGGAAATTGAATCCACAAATCTTCAGCATGGTAACGCAAAAATGGGGATGCCCAGACATAGATCTTTTTGCTTCCCCACTGAATTGCCAACTACAAAAATTCTGCACAAGGACTTATCACAAACAAGCATGAAAAGTGGATGCTCTTTTGTTCAGCTGGAAAAACCTAAAAGTTTATGCTTTCCCTCCACTGCCTCTCCTTTCAAAGGTACTCCTAAAAGCCAGACAAGAAAAAACACAGATTATCCTGATTGCTCCAGACTGGCCACGCCAGCACTGGTACCCCATCTTAAGGAACTTGGCTCAAGGCCCACCATGGATTTTGCCTCAAATTCCACACCTTCTGACTCAACAAAACAATCAGATCCTGCACGGTCAGCTCAAAACCCTAAACTTGGCTGCATGGCAGATACATTAGTCAAACAGGCAGCACCTCTCTCTAAAGCTGTTATGGATGTCATTTTGGAGGCCAGGAGTTCGAGCAGCAGGAAAGCTTACTCAGAAAAATGGAAGAGATTCTGCACCTGGAACCAGGCTCAAAGCCTTGACCCTCTTGTTCCAAACATTCCTCAGATTTTACAATACTTAACTGACATGCTGGACAGAGGCCTATCCTTCTCATCAATTAAGATCCACGCCTCTGCCATTTCAGCACATTACAACATGGATCCTCCTTTATTCTCTCATCCCTTGCTAAAGCAGTACCTCAGAGGGGCTAAAAACATAAGACCGCCCTGGAGAGCACCAACACCAACTTGGGACCTCAATTTAGTTTTGGAAAAACTGACCCTACCACCTTTTGAGCCAGCCAATACATCCGATCTAAAATATTTATCATGGAAAACAACTCTGCTCCTGGCAGTAACTTCAGCACGAAGAGTCTCAGAGCTACAGGCATTAATGGCAGTGGAACCTTTTATAATTTTTCATCAGAACAGGGTTTCTTTAAGGACAAACCCTACCTTTATGCCAAAGGTGATATCTAGTGTGGCTCTTAACCAAACCATCCATTTGCCAACTTTTTATCCGAACCCCCAGAATAAAGGGGAGAAACTTCTGCGTTCTTTGGACATACACAGGCAGCTACGCTTCTACTTGGACAAAACAAAAGCTTTCAGGAAAACTGAGCAACTGTTTGTAGCATATGCTGCAGGATCACAGGGCAAGGCTATCTCAAAGCAGACTATATCCAAATGGATAGGACACTGTATTCATTACTGCTACACACAGCATGGAAAATCAGTCCCAAATACAATTAGGCCACATTCCACCAGGGCAACAGCCACTTCAACAGCCTTTCTCAGAGGAGTACCTATCAAGGAAATTTTGGAGGCTGCAACTTGCAGTTCAGTGCACACCTTTACCAAGCATTACCACCTGCCTCTTTACTCTAAATCCAGAGCAGGATTTGCCGTTGCAGTTCTGCAGGGCCTCATAGCCAATCCTAATTCTTTATAGACCAGCCACCCAACGTTAGCTTTGGGATTCTACCCAAGTGTAATGACTGCAGCAGTGTAACACGATGAACATAGTACAGTTTTGTAATTACCATAAATGTAGATGTTCAAGTGTTCACACTGCTGCAGTCCAGGTTACCCTCCCTCCATCCCCTCTGAACTAGCTGGACTTCTCTGTACCTTTCTATCATATACAACCTTTGTGGTGTATTTGCTTGTAACTGAAGGTATTGTTTTTATTTTATATGTATATTTTTTAGTAGCAATATGTATTGCCTACCTATTGGGGGCACCTGACATCTGGGGCAAGAAAAACTGAAGAAAATGGCTTTGGATGCATCTTATATACCCCTGGTGCACTGACGTCAGGGAAGAAGCGACAGCAACCGACGCCGGACCAAGACTTTGGAACTCTGGCCGACTGCGGGACTGCCTGACGGCAGGATAACCCAAGTGTAATGACTGCAGCAGTGTGAACACTCGAACATCTACAGTTATGGTAGGTACAAAACTGTACTATAGTTGCAGTATCTGTGCTGCCTTTGATACCAGAGCACTTCAAGACAGAATAGGGAAGTTATTCTCAATGGCTTACTTCCCCCTCAGACAGGGTCCAAAATGTCTTCTGAAGCTAAGGTACCTTCCACCTCTCCTTTGGATAAAAAGTGGGAGAATAAGAGAGAGTAAAATCCAAAGGAAAAGAAAAAGAGAAAGAGCTAAAGAGAAACAGAGACTAGCAAGTTGAGAAGAAGCAAGACGAGAGAGTAGAAAAATCAAAGAAAAGGTGCCGGATCCAGGCACTCTTCAGCACTTAAGTTGTCAGGGCAGTTGGATCCAACTGCAGCTCAGAGCTGAACTTCCTTCCTGAAACGTACCTTTTCTCCAGGGCCAGTCAGCCCTAGACTTCATTCATCTATACTTCAGCAAAAGCTGCCATCGAGATCAGTGTCTGTAGCTTCTTCGAGGTCTGGTTGATCCACCAGAAGTCTAACTGAGATGGATGCTGACTATATGATGAGGATATTCCTGACAGCACAGATTCAGCTGGGAATCCTCCCAGCCCCATCCCTTAATAGAGGGTCAGGAACGAGCCCTTTGACACCGTCCTGACCTTTTCTGACACCATCTCTCTTTCCAGAAATCTATATCCAATAGCCCTGGAGACTTTGAATTTGACGTCTTCCTGTTTTCTCTCAGTACTGGTGCTTCCGGGTCAAGGAGAGTCGCAGAGTCAGTTTGTCAGGATTGGAGCTCCAAGTTGGAGTAAATTCCTGTACCTGCTCTGGCGTTCGAGGCTGTGGAGTGGGCTTTAGTTGAACCAAAGAGACTGATGTGTCCACCGAGCTTGGATCTATCCTGACTTTCAGTGGATCCTGTGCCTCTTTCCTCTCATTCAGGTCAACAGGGACAGACAGACAGATCCAGTCAGCTGTGAAACAGCTCATCATTCAAGCTCCCTATCTGGCTCAGAGGCATCTCCCCCGAGACACACTCCCCAGAAAAGAACATGGAGACAGAAACATCTAGACTCCTGTCCTGAGTCCGTCACTGAAGACACGGACTTAGATGATGGAGAAGGATCCCCAACCACTCCCACCACCACCCTCCAGACGTCTCCTTTGGGGATATTCTGGAACTGATAAAGCGGGATGACCCACAGAAACTCCTCCTGATGAGTACGTGTTCCTTGAAGCTAGCCAATCAGTGTCCTAGGTATAGCTATCATTGCGTATAAGTCTTGGAACGAACCTGATGTGGCAGAGTCTATCACAGAAAAGCCAAACAAAATTTTGGTTGCCTCAAAAGATAGGGAGCATTGGTCAAAGCGTTCCCGTATAGATAACTTGATGACAGCAGCAACCACAAAGAGGGAACTATCTGAAGAAAATTCCTTTGTCCATCTCCCTGACAGGGAGTCATAGTCGTTGAACAGACTAGGGAAATGGACCTATGCATTAGCGACCTTTGCACTTCGAACACTGAACTACTAGCACACCTTACACATTTCCAAAGAGATTTGATCAAGGAGCTTTCCAAGTCTGTTTCAGCTAATAGTACATCAAAGGTAGCCTGTACAGGTATTACCATGTGATGCCATGCCTGGATGTGGCTATGCGATTTCGCTGAAAGCTTCAAGGCCTCTTTTATCAATGGCTCCTATGACAGTTCCACTTTGTTTGGTCCTAAAGTAACAGAAACTCTTACCAGGAGCAAGCAGGATGTTAAGACCGAAAAAACAGAGTTTTCATGTACCTTTCACTGAGAAACATTTTGAACGGTTGCCTAACTACTGCATTCTGGAGGCAGTCAGGAGATGTGTATTCTTACACCCTTTAGCCTAGTAAGCCATAACTTCCAATTCATGGGTACTAAGTAAATCACCAGATGCTATACCATACCCTTTTTGGCTTCCCCAAAGAAAGGATTGAAGATTCCTGATACACCACCCGATCATTTGTAATCTGCAGCAACAGAAGTATCAAATTTGCTATACAAAAGAGTCATCCAGCCCACCCCGTCCCCAGCCAGTTAGGATCTGTAATCTATTCCAGGTTCTTTTCATTTCCAAAAAAGACAGGAGACCTCAGACCAGTATTGATCTCAGCAACCTAATCTGGTACATTAAACAGACAAAGTTCCTGATGGTCATGGTGCAGTCCATTCTACCTCTGTTGAGGAAGGATGACTGGATGTGCTCTATCGATCTCCTGGACACCTACTATCACATCAGTGACCAGAAGCAATCCAGGAGATTTGTCCGTTTCCATCCGTGAGCCAGTCACTACCAATTCAGGCCACTGTTATTCGGTCTCACCTCAGCCCCTGGGTGTTCACCAAGATTATGGCAGGAGTAGCAGCTCATCTGTGACTGCAAGGGATCCAGGTCTTCCTGTATTTCAGCTATCCTAACTGCTACCTACAAGGATCTTTTATTGCAATACTGAACATTCCTTCTCACTCTTGCAAACCAGCTGGGAAATATCAGTCAACCATAAGAAGAGCAAACTGCCTGCCACACAGAACATAGAATTTACAGGATGTCAGATAGACACAGCCCAACAAATTGTGAAACTCCCTGTTGCAAGAGTCCAATACTTATGGCTTGCAGCCCACAGGCAAGATTCAGTGTCTGTCTTTTAGGGCTGAGGGAGGTATGGCTATGGTGAGGGAGGTATGGCTGTTACTCAAGTTGTTCATCCTGTGTTTGTAGTGATGTCCTTCAAGGATGCATCTGCAGTCTTCACAAATGGGTTGTCCTGTCGTCAGGCAGCCCTTCGGTCGGCCGGATTCCAAAGTCTGGGTCTGGCTTCGGCTGGTGTCGCACTTCACCCGACGTCATTGCGGCAGTTCTTCGGGTATAAAGGCATCAGCCGACGCCATTTTCCTCAGTCTTTCTTGCGCGTGGCCCAAGCAGAAGCTGTTCGCAAGTGCCGGTCGGTCAGATCCAGAGATTACTACTACCGAATATTATCAAGACTTCTAAAAAGCTAAGTACCCCGTTGGGGACTCTTTCTTGCCTCAGCCGATGTCAGAGAAAGTGAATAACTGTTTATCTTGTGGGAAACAAATACCTCATAAAGATTTCCACTCCTATTGCATACATTGTTTAGGCCCAGACCACGACGTAGCAGCTTGTCTAGCCTGTGCTTCTTTTAACCGACGGACGCTTAGACGTCGGTCAGAGTTTGCTGAACAGATTTTCGGCTCCGATTTTGCATATATTATGCCGTCGGATCCTCCGACTACGCAATGTACCAAAAGCAAGAAAAGGACCGACACTCGCGGTCTGCGGTTTCGGCGAAACCGGTTAAGCAAACCACGAGTGTCTCGGTTTCGGCGAAACCGAGCAAGCGGTTCTTTCTTCAGCAAATCATGCCTTCTACCGAGGCCTCTTCTAACCTGGTAGAAACGGCTTCTGAAATCCAACCTTCTGTTGCGGTTTCACAGGATTTATCAGATACCATTCCCCTGGATATTTCTACCCCTGCACGTGGAGCTGCTAGGCCTCCTGCAGCAATGTCTATTAAGGCCTTTGCCAGGGCTAAAGCAGCCAAAGCATCAAAACGGTGCCTGCCAAGCCCCCCTCTCTCAGGCCCAGCACCAGCTCCCATATGCTTAGTTTGGCTGAGGATCTCATCTCTTTAATTCGTGGAGCCCAGCCTCATCCAGACAGGGCCTCTCTCCCTCCTCCAGAAAAAAGGCCTAGAGCAGAGCCCCCTGAGCCAGTATCCACAGATGATTCCTCTGATGACTCAGAACATACAGACCCTCCTGAGGCTGCTTATTCTCCTTACGAAGACTCTGATGCTGAGGAGTCCATCCCTTCAGCCTCTCCTCCTGAGGAATTTTCCTTTGGGGAAACCTTGCATGCTATGAGGGAACAATTTCAGTGGCAGGGCCTTTCTCAGACTCCAGAAAAAGGCTTAGGACCTTTCTACATTTGCCACAGCATAGGCCTTTAGCTATACCTCCAGTACTTTCTGTTGTTGATGATGCATTTAATGATGCTTGCACTGCCCCTGATTCATTACCTCCGGCTCCTGCTAAGCCCGATAGGTTCTACAGGGTCCCGGACACTCATCACCATTTATATAAGGCTCTTTTTGCAGATCCAGAGACTATCTCCCAGGGTCCTAAAGCCGTAGCAGCTACTTTCACTAAAACCCTCCCTCTGAAAGGGAATCCAGGTCCTTAGAGAGATGGGGTAAAAAAGTTTACACTTCTGCTACTTTGTCAGCTAGAGCTTTGAACTGCCAATTTCATATGATTCAATACCAAGAGTTTATGCTTGACCAGTTGACTAAAAAGCTGTCCTCTGAAGAATCTTTAGATAAGAAATATATTCAAGAAATGGTACATAACATACAGCAGGTTAGTAACCATTCTTTAAAATGTGGCTATTTTGGACTGGAGGCTTCCTTTAGATCAGCCATGACTGGCACAGTTATCAGGAGGCATGCATGGCTGAAAAAACAGTCATTACCAGACCATGTCAAATCAAAGCTTTTGGATGCACCTATGGACAAGGTCAGTTTATTTGGTTCCCCTGCGCAACAGGTACTAAAAAAGATGGAAGAGAAAGCAAAATCTGTACAAACAGTGAAAGATTTCTTACAAGTTCAACCTCCAAGGTTTAGCAGGAACTGGCCCTCCAAGAATTGGTCCTTTCCAGACTCCTCTAGGGCACAAAGAGGCAGGAATAGGCGCTTGAGAGGCAGAAACCAAACCAGGGGTGCCTACAGGGGATGCCAGTGGCAAGGTAACAACCAGCGAGGCACGGATGCAACCACCACCACTACAACAACTCATTCACAGTGACTTGGCGGTGACACTGCCTACCAGGGAACAACTAGAAGCACCCCTAGGCGGAAAGCTAACCTTATTTTCAAAGAACTGGCATTGCATCACAAGAGAAAAATGGATTTTGCAAACTATAGACCAAGGTTACAGGTTCCATTTCCATTCTCTACCAAGCAGAAGAGGAATGCCAAACCTGCCACCTACTCAAAGGACAGAAGCTCTAAAGCAAATATCTCAATTACTAAGAATGAGAGCTGTGGAAAAGGTACCACCTTTGGAGCAAGGAAAGGGATTTTACTCCAGACTCTTCCTGGTACCAAGAAAAGAAAACAAATGGAGGCCTATTCTAGACCTGTCCGCTTTAAACACATTCCTCATTGTTCCAAAATTCAAAATGCTGACCCTACAGCAGCTTCTTCCCATGCTGGGCAAGGAGTCTTGGCTGGTAACTCTAGATCTCAAGGAGGCATACCTGCACGTCCCCATAAGACCAATTTGCAGAAGATACCTCAGATTTCTTGCAGGATCAGAGCATTATCAATTCTCAGCATTGCCCTTTGGCTTATCTACTGCGCCCAGAGTGTTCACGAAATGCCTGGCATCAGTAATCGCTCATTGCAGACTTCAGGGGATTCAAATCTATCCCTACCTGGACGAATGTCTGATACAAGCGGACAACAAAATAAAACTAACAGAAGACCTACAAAGAGTCATTTACCTGCTGCAAGCCCTGGGATATACAGTCAATATAAAAAGGTCAAGGCTGATTCCATCCCAAAGAATAACCTTTCTGGGTGCAGAACTGGACACATCAAATCAAATGGCATCCCTAACTGCAGAAAAGAAAGAGCAGCTTCCTCTCTACTTCTTGGCATTAATAAAGCAGAACCATCTAACTGCAAGAAAAGTGCTGCAAGCGCTAGGCTTTATGGCATCCTGCATAATACTGGTCCCTCATGCCAGGCTGCATATGAGAAAGCTACAATGGTACCTAAAGAATTTGTGGTCTCAACACAAGCACAGCCTAGAAACCAAAATTCCAATGATTCCCTGCCTGAAGAAAGAGTTCCTATGGTGGGCTCAGGCCTGCCAATCAAACTCAGGATTGCCCTTCTGCAAAAGCCAACCAAAACAAACCATCACGACAGATGCCTCAGACCTCGGTTGGGGGGCACACATGCTGGACAGGTGCATTCAAGGCCTATGGACTCAAGACCAGCTGCACCTGCACATAAATCTAAAGGAAATGATGGCAGTAAAATTGGCAATCCAGGCCTTCAAACCTTTTCTCCAAGAAGGTCAGCTGATGATAAGGACAGACAACACCACAGTTATGTGGTACATCAACAAACAGGGAGGCACACACTCATATCCTCTATGCCGGCTGGCACTGGACCTATGGGATGTGGCTCTGGGCTACAACATTCAGTTACAAGCAATTTATGTACCAGGAAGGAAAACATTCTAGCAGACATATTAAGCAGAACTACCACAGATGCCCACGAATGGATGCTGCATCCGGACATCTTCAAAGCCATCACAAGAGAATGGGGATTACCACAAATAGACTTGTTTGCATCCCCACTCAATCACCAGCTAAAGAAATTCTGCACAAGGACGTACCACCCACTTGCTTGGAAGGTGGACTCCCTATCTTTCAGTTGGAAAAACCTGATAGCATACGCATTCCCACCACTTCCTTTGATGCACAAGGTGCTTCTGAACATCAAAGAGGAACATCCGAGGATCATTCTGATAGCTCCAGACTGGCCAAGACAACATTGGTATCCATTGCTGAGGAGCATGTCCCGGGAACAAATATGGACACTGCCCCTGATCCCATTACTGTTAACACAGAACAACTTCAACATCCTGCATCCAAACCTGAAAACTCTGCAGCTAACTGCCTGGAACATTACATGACAACCATTAACCCAAATTTATCCCAAAGGGTTAAGGACATAATCCTGGAGGCTCGAAGACCTTCAACAAGAAAGAATTATGCAGCAAAATGGAAAAGATATCTCACTTGGAGTACTGCAAAGGGGCAAGAAGTGACACTGGTGAACATAGCCAACATCCTGGAGTACTTGGCAGAGCTCTTCCATACAGGCCTGTCCTACTCTTCCATCAAGATACTTGCCTCAGCTATTTCAGCAGAATACAGCTTGGATCCTCCTGTCTTCTCGCATCCTCTGCTCAGACAGTTTCTGAGAGGAATTAAAAATGTGAAACCTCCCCGGAAACCTCCATTACCAGCATGGGACTTGAACTTTGTACTAGAAAAATTGACACTTCCCCCTTTCGAACCAGCAGCAACAGCAGAATTACAATACTTATCCTGGAAGACTGCATTCCTGCTGGCAATAACTTCAGCAAGAAGGGTCTCTGAACTACAGGCATTAATGGCAGTGCAACCCTTTTGATCTTCCATCAAGATAGAGTGTCCATGAGAACAAATCCTACATTTATGCCTAAGGTGGTATCCAGAGTCTCTTTAAATCAGGCTATCCACCTACCTACATTCTTCCCCAACCCACAGAACAGGGGAGAAGGCTACTACATACCTTGGATGTGCATAGACAATTACGCTACTACCTGGACAGGACAAAAACCAATAGAAAAACTGACCAGCTTCTGGTAGCATATGCAACAGGGAAGGAAGGAAAACCAATTTCAAAACAGACAATCTCCAAATGGATAGGAAATTGCATTAGATTTTGTTACTCCTATCATGGAAAGAAAACTCCAGAGAACATCAGGCCTCACTCCACAAGGGCTACAGCCACTACCACAGCTTTCTTACGAGGAGTGGCTACCAAGGACATTATAGAGGCTGCTACTTGGACCTCCGTGCATACATTTGCCAAGCATTATAATTTACCTTTATACTCTAGATCCCGAGCTGGTTTTGCCACTGCTGTTTTGCAAGGGATCCTAACTACACCATAATCTCTACTCATTCCTCCTCCCCTAGTTTAGCTATGGTATTCTACCCATTTGTGAAGACTGCAGATGCATCCTTGAAGGACATAGTACAGTTTTGTACCTACCATAAATGTAGATGTCCGATAGGAATGCATCTGCAGTCAGGATTACCCTCCCTCCTTCCCTCTGAGGTACTCCTAGGGTATTTGCCAACCTTCAGCTAGCTTGGGGATCTATTATGGTGTATTTGTTTGTATATATGTACATACATGCTTATTTTGTGTGTTTGCTCTCTACTATTTGGAAACTTTGGCATTTATCCAAATTTAGCCATCCAAGAGGGCACCTGGCATCTGGGGCAAGAAACACTGAGGAAAATGGCGTCGGCTGATGCCTTTATACCCGAAGAACTGCCGCAATGACGTCGGGTGAAGTGCGACACCAGCCGAAGCCAGACCCAGACTTTGGAATCCGGCCAACCGAAGGGCTGCCTGACGACAGGACAACCCATTTGTGAAGACTGCAGATGCATTCCTATCGGACATCTACATTTATGGTAGGTACAAAACTGTACTTTGTGGCTACCTTAACAAAACAAGTTTGAGAATTGAGGATGATGTTCATCATTAGCATTTAGCTATATAAGACATATTCTGCCAAGGATATTGGACTTCTAACCAGTCTGCTAAAGCTTTTGGGCATCTTCCTCGTACACCATATGTCTGCTGAAGAATGCAGGCATTCTGGTTAAGAAGAGCATAAGATTACTAAAATACAGAACTTTCTTCCTGTTGGTACTCTTAATCAGATATTTTATCTTCTTAGAGGCTACTGTATCAATATTCAGCCTTTGTGTTAAGTTTTTTTGGGAAGATAAGTACCTCATTGAGGACTTTCCATTTTTCTGTAAAATGTTACATTAACTGGTAGCATATGTCTGTCAGAAAAGGAAAATGTGCGTGTGGAAGGCAATACCTTATAAGAATGCCCACACAACCTGATGTTCATCATGTTTCACTGTTGCAGTCATTACTCTTGGGTTATCCTGCTGGCAGGCTACCTGCAGTCGACCTGAATTCCAAAGTTCTGGTCCGGCGTCGGTTGCTGTCGCCTCTTCCCTAACGTCAGTGCGCCTGGGGTATAAAAGATGCAGCCAACTCCATTTTCTTCGGTCTTTCTTGCCGCGCAGTGCCTGAAGAAAAAGCAGTTTGCGAGTGCCGGTCGGCCGACTCCTGAGATTTTCAAAATCAAATTTCAGATCCAAAGTCTTCATTAAAGCTAAGTACCCCATTGGGGAAACTTTTTTCTTGCTCCAGACTGATGTCAGAAAAAGTTAACAATTGCATTTCTTGTTGGAAGCAAATAACTCATAAGGATTTTCATTCTTACTATATTCCTTGCCTAGAACCTGATCATGACGTTGCTAGGTGTCGGTTTTGTGCTAGATTTAACCAACGCACTATTAAGCGTCTGTATGATTTTGCCTTTCATTACTTTGACCGAAGGTTTAATTATATAATGCCGTCGGAACAGCCGACGAACGGAGTTTATAAAAAACGCAAGGAAAAGGACAGGCATCCGACGTCCAAAACCGACGACGAGGCCCCCGCTAGGCCAGTCGCCGGTTCGCCAGTAGTCAGTGAGGCGCTTTTGCAGCCCCTGACTCCCGCTACCTCAGAGCCACAGGCCGCGTCCGACTCCCACGTGGAGCCGACTAGGCCTCTGGATACTCAAGGTATTGGACTCTCGGAAACTATTCCCTCAGATGGGTCCAGAGCCGCTGAGCAGGCATCGGTTTCTGAGGGTGTTTTCAGACCTACACAATTATATGTCAAGCCAACCTCAGCTTCAAAAACTAAAACAGCTCTAAAGACAAAGAAACAAGTACAGCATTCCCCTGGACAGACTTCCATGCCTAAGAAACAGATGCTTAAAATGGCCGAAGACCTAATTACTTTGATCAGGTGTTCCCATCCCCCTCCTGATAAGAGGCCTAGGCAAGAGACAGAATATGATTCTTCTGATAAGGTTTCTATTTCCTCTGACTCCTCTTCTGAACAGGGATACTCTTTTCCTCCCTATGAGGATTCTGATGCTGAAGAATCTATTCCTTCAGCCTCTCCTCCTGAGGATTATTCTTTTGGGGAATCCTTGCATACCATGAGGGAGCATTTCCACTGGGAGAGCCAAGATTATTCAGAATCTAAGAAAAGGCTCAGAGACTTTCTTTCACTACCTCAACGCAGACCTCTTGCTATTCCACCTGTTCTAGACATTGTAGATGATGTATTTTCAGAGTCCGGCCTGTCTCTTGACTCTTTACCCCCTGCACCTGCTAAGCCAGACAGATACTACAGGGTTCCAGACTCTCATAAATTTATATATAAAAACCCTGCTGCTGACCCGGAAACTATATCTCAGGGTCCCAAAGGGGTCATGGCTTCCACTGCAAAAAACCCTGTCCCCTCTGATAGGGATTCTAGGGCACTGGACAGATGGGGGGAAAAAAGTTTACACTTCTGCTACCTTGGCTGTAAGGGCTTTAAATTGTCAGTTTCATATGCTTAAATATCAGCAATACTTAATGTCACTGCTTAAACAGAAAATGTTCACAAATTCTGAATGTTCTGATAACAAGGAAATGCAGGATTTATTGCATGCAGCTGAACAAGTGGGAAAGCATACTTTGCAATGTGGTTTTGATTCACTGGAGGCCTCTTGCAGGGCCGCTGTTACGGGTTCTGTCATTAGAAGGCATGCTTGGTTAAAGGAATAGAATCTGCCTGATCGTGTTAAAGCAAAATTATTGGATGCTCCATTACAGCATGATACTTTGTTTGGTGTTAAGGCAGAAGAGGTGTTGAAAAAAATGGAGGATAAAGCGAAATCCATGCAGATAGTTAAGGATTTCCTACAGGTACAGCCACCCAGATTTAGCAGGAACTGGCCTACAAAGAATTGGTCCTTTCCAGTGTCAGACAGGCCACAAAGAGGCAGATACAGACGTCCCAGAGGCAGATCTCAGCCCCAAGGCTCATACAGGCCTAAACAATGGGGTGCTTCTACCTCCAAAAGTGGAGAAGACAAATCACAACCATGCAGGAAACAGTCCCAATGACTTTACTCTGCCAGAACCAAGCACTTATCTTTTGGCAGTCCCCTTAGGGGGGAAACTAGCACTTTTTCACAAAATTGGCACATGATTACCCAGGACAAATGGGTCTTGAACATAGTGTCTCAGGGCTACAGGTTCCACTTTCACACCCTGCCAAGGGCAAAAGGTATGCCAGACCTGCCACACAATCAATGGGCAGAGGCACAAAAGCAAGTTTCATCCCTCATGGACATGAGGGCCATTCAATAAGTACCACAACAAGAGCAGGGACAAGGATTTTACTCGAGACTTTTCTTGGTGCCCAGAAAGGACAAAGCCTGGAGACCAGTACTGGACCTTTCTATACTAAACACTTTTTTGGGTGTTCCAAAATTCAAAATCTTGACTCTGCAACAGCTACTGCCCATGCTGGGCAAGAAGGCTTGGCTCGTAATGTTGGACCTAAAAGAGGCATACCTGCATGTCCCAATCAGACAGTCTTGCAGAAGATACCTCAGATTCATAGCTGGCTCAATGCACTACCAATTCTCTGCACTGCCCTTTGGCTTATCTACTGTGCCCAGGGTCTTCACAAAATGCCTGTCACCAGTAATTGCTTTTTGCAGACAAAGAGGAATTCATATATATCCTTACTTGGACGACTGCCTTATTCAAGCAGAGAACAAAGACATTCTACTAAAGCATCTGGCGTTTGTAGAAAGAGTACTAATTTGCCTAGGGTACACAGTAAACAAAAAGAAATCAAAACCTAGTACCCTCTCAAGAGATAATATTCCTGGGTGCAAGCTTAAATACAACTGCCCAGATGGCTTATCTCACGCCAGACAAACAAAGGCAACTGACTTCTTACTTCAAAATGTTGGCAACAAAGACCCAGTTATCTGGAAGGAAAATCCTGCAGGCTTTGGGCTTCATGGCATCCTGCATTCTGCTAATTCTATATGCCAGACTGCATATGAGGAAACTACAATGGTATCTAAAAAGTGTTTGGACTCAACATTGCCACAGCCTGGAAACATTAATTACCCTCATTCCCTGCCTGCGACAGGAGTTTCGATGGTGGGCACAGGCCTGTCACCACAACAAGGGACAGCCATTCACTTTACCCACAGCCAGGCAGACACTAACAACGGATGCATCAGATTATGCCTGGGGGGCCCACATGGTATGAAAATGTATTCAGGGCACATGGCCCTCAAGCCAGATGCATCTTCATATCAATCAAAAAGAGATGCTAGCTGTTCAGAATGCCCTGACAGCTTTCAAGGATCTACTTCATCCAGGACAACTACTGATAAAGACGGACAATACTACAGTCATGTGGTACATAAACAAGCAGGGAGGCACACATTCCTACCCCCTCTCTAGACAAGCCATGACTTTGTGGGACACAGCATTGACTTATCAAGTTCACCTGCAAGCACAATTCCTGCCAGGAAAAATAAATACTCTGGCAGACAAACTAAGCAGAAACCTCATGGATCCCCACGAGTGGAAACTGGATCCACAAGTCTTCAACATGATAACAAGGAAATGGGGATGCCCAGACATAGATCTATTTACCTCCCCTCACAAGTGCCAATTACAGAGATCCTGCACAAGGATTTATCACAAGCAAGCATGGAAAGTGGATGCCCTATCCTTCATCTGGAAAAACCTAACAGTATATGCCTTTCCTCCACTGCCTCTCCTCCCCAAGGTACTCCTAAAGGTCAGACAAGAGAAGCCAAAAATGATACTGATTGCCTCAGACTGGCCACGCCAGCACTGGCACCCAATCCTAAAGAACTTGTCTCAAGGTCCAGCCTGGACAGTGCCTCAAACTTCTCACTTACTGACCCAACAAAACAATCAGATCCTGCACAGCAAACTCAGGACCTTAAATCTAGCAGCATGGCAGATAATGTAGCCATTCAGAACACTCCTCTTTCAAAAGCTGATGTTCATCATGTTACACTGCTGCAGTCATTACACTTGGGTTATCCTGCCGTTATGCGGTCCCGCAGTCGGCCAGAGTTCCAAAGTCTTGGTCCGGCATCGGTTGCTGTCGCCTCCTCCCTGACGTCAGTGCGACAGGGGTATATAAGATGCAGCCGACGCCATTTTCTTCAGTCTTTCTTGCCGCGCCGTGCCCGAAGCAGTTCGCAAGTGCCGGTCGGCCAACTCCTGAGATTTTCATTCTGAATCCAGAACCGAAGTCTTCTAAAAAAGCTAAGTACCCCATTGGGGAAACTTTTTCTTGCCTCAGACCGATGTCAGTAAAAGTTAATAACTGTATTTCTTGTGGGAAGCAAATACCTCATACGGATTTCCACTCCTATTGTATTCCATGCCTAGGCCCTGACCACGACGTCACTGGTTGTCGGTTTTGTGCTAGGTTTAACAAGCGCACTATTAAACGTCAGTTTGATTTTGCCCGACATTATTTTGGCAGAAAATTCAATTACACCATGCCATCGGAAATTCAGATGACCGCAATGCATAAAAAGTGCAAGGACAAGGACAGGCCTCCGAGGCCCAAAACTGACGACGAGGCCTCTTCTAGGCTGGTCGCCGGTTCTCCGGTTTTCAGCGAGGCGCCTACGCAACCCCTGACGACCACTTCCACAGAACCACAGACCGCCGCCCACTCCCACGTGGAGTTGGCTGGGCCTTCGGACACACTAGGTCTTCAGCTTTCCGATCCTATCCCTACAGAGGGAACCAAAGTAGCTGAGTAATCCACAGCTACAGAGGGTGTTTTCAGACCTACCCAGTTAACCATTAAACCCTCTGCTAAGTCTAAGCCCCCTTAAAAGCAAAGAAACAGACACAACTCTCTCCAGGACAGGCTTCCATGTGTAAGAAACAAATGCTAAAAATGGCCGAGGACCTAATTACCCTGATCAGGGGGGGTCCCATCCTCCTCCTGATAAAAATCCCAGACAGTATGCAGACTATGAATCTTCTGACCAGGTGTCCATTTCCTCAGACTCTTCCTCTGATCTAGGATATTCTTTACCCCCTTATGAGGATTCTGATGCTGAGGAATCAATTCCATCAGCCTCTCTGCCTGAGGATTACTCCTTTGGGGAGACCTTACATACCATGAGGGAACATTTCCATTGGGAAGGCCAGGATTACTCAGAATCCAAGAAAAGGCTCAGAGACTTCCTTTTATTGCCTCAACACAGACCCCTTGCTATCCCGCCAGTTTTAGACATTGTGGATGATGTGTACACTGAATCCAGTTTAAACCCTGACTCCTTACCCCCAGCCCCAGTTAAACCTGATAGATATTACAGAGTCCCTGACTCTCGCAAATTTCTGTACAAAAGCCCTGTTGCTGACCCTGAAACTATTTCTCAGGGACCCAAAGGGATTAAGGCCTCATCAGCAGAAAACCCAGTCCCCTCTGACAGAGACTCCAGAGCATTCGACAGATTGGGAAAGAAGGTATATATGTCTGCAACTTTAGCAGTGAGAGCCTTGAATTGCCAGTTTCACATGCTAAAATATCAGCAATTTTTGATGTCTCAGTTGAAACAAAAGATGCTTGCAGATACAGATCCTCCTAACCTAAAAGAAATGCAGGATTTATTGCATGCAGCTGAACAAGTGGGAAAACATACTTTGCAATGTGGTTTTGATTCCTTAGAGGCCACCTGTAGAGCAGCAGTTACAGGCTCTGTCATTAGAAGGCATGCTTGGTTAAAAGAACATACGTTACCAGATCATGTTAAGGTCAAATTACTGGATGCACCTTTGCAGCAGGATGTGCTGTTTGGAGTTAAGGCAGAGGAGGTATTAAAGAAGATGGAGGATAAGGCAAAATCTATGCAAACGGTGAAAGATTTCTTACAGGTTCAACCTCCTCGTTTTAGCGGAAATTGGACAACAAAGAATTGGTCCTTTCCAGTCACAGATAGACCTCAAATGGGCAGATACAGACATCCAAGAGGTAGAGGTCAGACACAAGGCCCGACAGTGGGGTACACCAGGCCAGAAAGAAGGGGAAGACAGGCCTCAACCTTATAAAAAAACAGCCTCAGTGGCTTTCCACTGCAGCTGCCAAACATCTCTCTCTTGGCAGCCCCCTTAGGAGGAAAACTGGCACTTCTCTATCACAACTGGCATTGCATCACCAAAGACAAATGGGTTCTCAACATTGTATCTTAAGGTTATAGGTTCCATTTCCACACCCTGCCAAGGCAAAAAGGAATGCCAAATCTGCCACCAAATCAATGGGCAGAGGCTCAAAAACAAATTACAGCACTCATGGGCATGAGAGCTATTCAAGAGGTACCACCACAGGAACAAGGACAAGGATTTTACTCACGACTTTTTCTGCTCCCCAGAAAGGACAAAGCCTGGAGACCCATTCTGGACCTTTCTTCACTAAACACTTACCTAGATGTTCCGAAATTCAAGATGTTGACACTACAGCAGCTTCTTCCCGTGCTGGGCAAGAAAGCTTGCCTTGTGACTTTGGACTTCAAAGAGGCATACCTGCATGTCCCTATCAGACAAAACTGCAGAAGATACCTCAGATTTCTAGCTGGTTCAATGCACTATCAATTCTCTGCACTGCCCTTTGGCTTATCTACTGCGCCCAGGGTCTTCACAAAGTGCCTGGCACCAGTAATTGCATTTTGCAGGCAAAAAGGAATTCAAATTTATCCATACCTGGACGACTGCCTGATTCAAGCATAGAGCAAGGACATTCTACTAAAGCATCTGGCGTACGTAAAAAAGTTATTAAGTTGCCTGGGGTACACAGTAAACAAAAAGAAATCAAAACTAGTGCCCTCACAACAGATAATATTCCTGGGTGCCAGCTTGAACACAACGGCCCAGATGGCTTATCTCACACTGGACAAGCAAGGACAACTGACTCAAAATTTTCAATTAATGGCAACAAAGACCCAACTCCCTGCAAGAAAAATTCTGCAGGCCTTGGGCTACATGGCATCTTGCATACTACTAATTCCATTTGCCAGACTGCATATGAGGAAACTACAATGGTACCTAAAGAGCGTATGGTCTCAACACTGTCAAAGTTTGGAAACAGTTATACCACTAATTCCTTGCCTACAACAGGAGTTTTGATGGTGGGCACAAGCATGTCACCTCAACAAGGGACAGCCTTTCACTCAACCCACAGCCAGGCAGACACTGACAACAGATGCATCGGATTACGCCTGGGGAGCACACATGGCAGGAAAATGTATCCAGGGCGAGTGGCCCACAGAGCAAAGACATCTCCACATCAAGCAAAAAGAGATGCTAGCTGTACAAAATGCTATCATAACTTTCAAGGACCTACTGCATCCAGGACAGTTACTACTAAAGACAGACAACACCACAGTTATGTGGTACATAAACAAGCAAGGGGACACACACTCCTACCCCCTCTGCAGACAAGCCATGAGCTTGTGGAACACAGCTCTAAACTACCAAGTTCATCTGCAAGCACAATTCCTGCCAGGAGAGAAAAACACACTGGCAGACGATCTAAGCAGAAACATTATGGACCCACACGAATGGGAACTGAACCCACAAATATTCAGAATGATAACACAAAAGTAGTGGAGCCCGGACATAGATCTGTTTGCTTCCCCAAAGAACTGCCAATTACAGAAATTCTGCACAAGGAGCTACCATCCACAAGCATGGAAAGTGGATGCCCTGTCATTCAGCTGGAAAAAACTGCAGGTATACGCTTTCCCTCCTTTACCTCTCCTTCCAAAGGTACTCATAAAGGCCAGGCAGGAAGAGCCAAAGATGATCCTGATTGCACCAGACTGGCCCACGCCAGCACTGGTACCCAATCTTAAAGAACTTAGCACAAGAACCAGCCTGGATTTTGCCTCAAATCCTACAGTTACTGACACAGAACAACAGTCAGATACTTCACAGCCAGCTAAAGACCTTAAATCTAGCAGCATGGAAAATTCCTTAGTCAAGCAAGCAATGCCTCTCTCCAAAGCTGTTATGGATGTCATTCTGGAGGCCAGTAGGCCTAGCACCAGGAAAGCATACTCGGATAAATGGAAGAGATTCTGTGCCCAGAACCAAGCGTACAGCCTTGACCCTCTTGTCCCAAACATTCCTCAGATACTTCAATACTTAACTGAGATGCTGGACAAGGGCCTCTTTTTTTCATCCATCAAGATCCATGCCTCAGCTATCTCTGCTCATTACAACACGGATCCACCAATTTTTTCTAATCCTTTGCTCAATCAGTACCTCAGAGGGGCTAAAAACATAAGACCGCCCCGTAGAGCACCAACACCAACTTGGGACCTCAACTTTGTTTTGGAAAAATTAACTTTACCTACTTTTGAGACAGCTAACACAGCAGAATTAAAATACATCTCTTGGAAAACTGCTCTGCTACTGGCAATAACATCAGCACGAAGAGTTTCAAAATTACAGGCACTAATGGCAGTGGAACCTTTCCTCATCTTCCAGCAGGACAGGGTGTCTTTAAGAACTAACCCTACGTTTATGCCAAAGGTGGTATCAAGTGTGGCTCTAAACCAAACTATTCACTTGCCAACTTTTTATCCAAAACCACAGAACAAAGGGAAGAGACTATTACATTCTTTGGACATTCACAGACAGTTACGCTTCTACTTGGACAAAACCAAAGCTTTCAGAAAATCTGAGCAATTATTGGTAGCATACGCTGCAGGAGTACAGGGAAAAGCCATTTCAAAGCAGACTATTTCAAAATGGATAGGACACTGTATACTTTTCTGCTGTACCCACCATGGGAAACCTGTACCTAGCAGCATTAGATCTCACTCCACCAGGGCAACAGCCACTTCAACTGCCTACCTCAGAGGAGTATCTACCAAGGATATTTTGGAAGCAGCAACATGGAGTTCTGTGCATATCTTCACCAAGCATTACCATTTGCCTTTATACTCCAAATCCAGAGCTGGCTTTGCCACTGCTGTACTGCAGGGCCTTATAGCCACCCCTAATGCCTTATAGATCCAGCCTCCCTACCTCAGCTTTGGGATTCCACCCAAGTGTAATGACTGCAGCAGTGTAACACGATGAACATAGTACAGTTTTGTACCTACCATAAATGTAGATGTTCGAGTGTAAACATTGCTGCAGTCCAGGTTAGCCTCCCTCCTTCCCCTCTTACTTTCTGGTATTTATCTAGGGCGTCTACCCTTTATTACCTATGGGGAGTATTTGCTGGTATCTAAAAATGGTTGTTTGCTTTTCTTCTGTATTTTTTACTAGCAATTTGAATTGCCTACCTATTTGGGGGCACCTGACATCTGGGGCAAGAAAAACTGAAGAAAATGGCGTCGGTTGCATCTTATATACCCCTGCCGCACTGACGTCAGGGAGGAGGTGACAGCAACCAACGCCGGACCAAGACTTTGGAACTCTGGCCGACTGTGGGACCAACTGACGGCAGGTTAACCCAAGTGTAATGACTACAGCAGTGTTTACACTCGACCATCTACATTTATGGTAGGTACAAAACTGTACTTTATGGATGTTATCTTGGAGGCCAGGAGGCCCAGTACCAGAAAATCTTATGCAGAAAAATGGAAGAGATTCTGTATTTGGAACCAGGAACAAGGAATTGACACGTTTGTACCAAATATTCCTCAGATTTTACAATACTTAACTGAGATGCTGGACAAAGGCCTATCCTTTTCATCAATTAAGATTCATGCCTCTGCCATTTCATCCCATTACAACACGGAACCACCTATCCTTTCTCATCCTTTAATAAGGCAGTACCTCAGAGGGGCCAAAAACATAAGACCTCCAAGGAGAGCACCAATACCTGCATGGGACCTCAATTATGTCTTGGAAAAACTCACACTGCCTCCTTTTGAGCCAGCCTCAACAGCTGATGGAAAACAGCTCTTCTCCTAGCAATAACCTCGGCAAGATGAGTCTCGGAGTTACAGGCACTCATGGCTGTGGAACCTGTTATCATTTTCCATCCAGACAGGGTTTCTCTGAGGACGAACCCTACATTTATGCCTAAGGTGGTGTCCAGTGTGGCCCTTAACCAAACCATTCACTTGCCTACCTTTTATCCAAACCCACAGAACAAGAGTGAGAGACTTCTACATTCTTTGGGCATACACAGACAGCTACGATTCTACTTGGACAGAACTAAAGCTTTCAGAAAGACTGAGAAACTTTTAGTGGCATATGCTGCAGGATCACAAGGAAAGGCTATCTCAGAACGGACTATTTCAAAATGGATAGGCCATTGCATTTGTTTCTGCTACTCACAGCATGGCAAGTCAGTGCTTAAGGGCATTAGGCCGCATTCTACCAGAGCAGCAGCCACTTCAGCAGCCTTTCTCAGAGGAGTACCAACCAAAGACATCTTAGAGGCTGCAACTTGGAGTTCAGTGCACACTTTTACAAAGCACTACCACTTACCTCTCTACTCTAAATCCAGAGCAGGGTTTTCCACTGCAGTTCTGCAGGGCCTCATAGCCTTTCCTAATCCTATTTAGCCCAGCCACCCATCCTCAGCTTTGGGATTCAACCCAAGAGTAATGACTGCAACAGTGAAACACGATGAACATAGTACAGTTGTGTACCTACCATAAATGTAGATGTTCGAGTGTATTCACTGTTGCAGTCCAGGTTACCGTCCCACCATCCCCCTTTCATTTGCTGGATCTTATCTGTACTTCTCTATTCTATACAACCTATGTGGTGTATTTGCTTGTAGATGAAGGAAATGTTTACTTTAGTGCATACATTTTTATTGGCATAATCTATTTAGCCTACCCTTTTGGTGGCATCTGACATCTGGGGCAAGAAAAACTGAAGAAAATGGCGTCGGCTGCATCTTTTATACCCCTGCCGCACTGACGTCAGGGAAGAGGCGACAGCAACCTACGCCGGACCAGGACTTTGGAATTCAGGCCGACTGCAGGTAGCCTGCCAGCAGGATAACCCAAGAGTAATGACTGCAGCAGTGAATACACTCAAACATCTACATTTATGGTAGGTACACAACTGTACTTTTTTCTGTTGAGGAGAAAAATCACATCAAGTCTTGTGACATCTGTTTCTGTTCAACATTGAGATTACTGTTGCAGTCGCCTAAGCTGTATGTATTATATCTCTGCCCAGGATATGACCACTGGCCAGCTTTCAAAGCTTTAAGGCACCTTTCACATTCTCAGACTGCCAGTTGTTTGGGCAGAACCAAACCATACCATAACATGTAAGAGGCAGTTTGGGTGCCATATCTTCAGAGCATTCTTGCCATTGAAGGGTTCTGCCTTCAGACTTTGTGGATCTGAAGGCTGGCTAGAGATCCTTTTTATGGCTGGGCAGATTATAAGATCGTAGGAAGTTACTAGGCTAATCGTCCTAGGGCCCTTACAAGCCTAGCCAAGTTCTGCCCTTATTTCAACGATCATCACCTAATGCCCATGTCCAAGAGGGACACAGGTGGAACCCCAGTGTGAATTTATGGTTACCCATACAGTCATCCATACTGCATTTGAAGAGGGCCAATGAGGTGCTCTGTTTGACATGAAGTGGGAGTCTGTTCCAAAGTTTTGGTAACCTGTAGGTGATAAATCTGTCCTTTCAACAGGTTCTGTTAATGTCACATATCTGGTTAAGGTCTTTAGAGCAAGTGACCAATGTACCATTTGACTTGAAGATATGCAGCATTTCCAATAAAGCAGGGTCAGAGATTGCCTTTTATGCAAGGCAGAGGCTGCCTGTGAGTAGTCAGTATGAAACAGAATATAGTGACAGTGATTTCAGACAATCCACATAGGACAAATGCTGAAAACCTTGAATTTTCCTTGTGAGGAACCTTAGTGGTTTCTCCAGTTGCTGCAGGTGCTTTGAAAGGTACATACCAAAAGGGGCGTTGTACTCAATTATTAGCCTGATGAAGAAAGTGTACGGGGAGGTTATAAATTCTTTTTTTCTGGAGGCAATGCCCTTCCTTATGAGATGCCCAATATAGAATGCCCTACTTACCACTGTGGAGACATGGTGATTAAAGGTAAGATTGCTGTCAACCTGTGTTCCCAGGTCTCTCACTACTGAGTGCGTACTTAGGGTCTTGTTATTGATGTGGTAGTTAGCAGGAGCATCGCTGTTACTGAAAGGAATGATAATAAATTTTTTTGCATTGAGTTTAAGGCCATGACTTTGGCACCAATCATTTGTTTGTGTAAAACCCTCTTGTAGGATGTTGACATCATTTGGAGATTCTTTGACCACTCCCAGTTTGCAGTCATCAACAAACTTTGTCAGCCACAGACCTTTAGTTTTTGCTTGTACTTCGGAGAAATAGATTACAAACTGTAGGGGTCCCAGGACTGATCCCTATAGATCATCACTGGTTACAGGTCTGCTGTTGGAGGTGGATTCCTCTGTTTTGACTGTGTTCTATCCAGCAAGCTATCTAGCGATATAAGGGTTGACACCTAGCTGGGTGAGTTTGTCAGTGATATCTGAGTGGGGGATAGTGTCAGAAGTTTGCCTCTGGGAAAAATCTTCCACTACATCACTTTTCTATGAAAACAAATATTTTTCCTGTGAAACTTTTTATTTTATGTTAGGAAAGTTTTGTACTTGGCCTGTCATGTTGGTTTAAATGATTTGTACTTATGTTGCGCTTTTGTGAGAAAACTGTAAAAATGTATTTTTTAATTAACTTTTCTATATTCTACTGTGGATTAAGTGTGTGCGTGGTGGAGGGGGGGGGGTTGGGACTTGATGCTTTTGGGGACTATCATAGAAAAGTGTACCTCAGCATCTTCACTTTCCTGCTAGAAGGTTTGCAGTCTCAGTCAACGTCTGATACCTGCTTGTGAAATCTCTCTCTTGGTTTGAATGTAGGACAGTTGTTTGTCTCTGTGGTTCTTGCTTCCACTATCTGCAAGAAGAAGAAAATTGTTAGGGAGTCTTTGGGTGTACGTCCAGCTCCATCACTGCCTCAGCTGCTAGTTGGTGACTCTTATGTGGTCAAAACTAGTTCCTTGGACTATCCATCTTTTGCTCATGGTTCTTCTGGTGTAGTTTCTCGGAAGCCATTAAGGACCAAGAGATTATTACTTCCCCCATGGCTGTTAGGTTCTCCTCACCAAGCAAAGGACAATCACTCTTATAAGTTCATGGGTAAGTACTGATATAGCTGCCCTTGGGGGCTATTTTAAGTCTAGTCCATTTACCTTTTTGTGCTTGAATTAACCTATCTCATTTGGGTAGAGATTGGCCTGACCCCTCCCATGGTTGATAATTATATATTACCCCAATGAGAATAACTGAGATCATACCATAGGATAATTTGAGTGGACCCATGGGTGGGATAAAGCATTCAGGAGATACTTCTGCCCGTTAATAGTACAGGTTGCAGTCCTGAGGTAAATTTTCTGATGTTCTTCTATTCATATGCCGAAGTATTCATAATATGAGGGAGTCCACCTCCAGCTGACTTGTATGTCCTGACAGTATGCCAAAGTCTATCACTATTGTGAGGTGCATGTGACAAAGCATGGTATCCAAAATGTATGTCGGTCATAAGGTGACATCGGCTACAAAACTGACGTCATCACATACCAGATCTCAGAACTTTTCTGTCATCTGTCCAGTCATCTTCTCCGGTCTTCGCTCGTCAGAGAAGTTGCGAACCTTGGTTCAGATAAGTACCCCATTGGGGTTTTTTCAATGCAATCTTTGGCTACTATGTATTGTTTTGATTATATGTTAGCTAGGAAGGGCAAGTGTCAGTGTAGAAGGCAGATTCCACATAAGGACTCTCACGAAATGTGTTTGTTTTGCCTAGGCCTGGATCACGACCATAGTACCTATGCTATTTGTAAAGGGTTTGTACCCAAGACCGTACGTAGTTGCTTAGCTTCCCTCAAAGTATATCTCGAAAATCAGCATCTTAAGCATTTTGTGCATGACGTGTAAGCTACATCGGGCCGTTTAGCCGAGCCGCAAGCTAAGAAGGCCAAGAAGCCTAGGCCTGATTTACCTGCTGCTCCCTCTTTTCTGGGCAACTCTCCTGAGGCTGATGTTGTCCCTGAGACCGTTCTGGAGTCAGTAGATTCTCCCTTAACAGGTACCAGTGTGGAGACTGTGAAGGACCCTACCAGCACATCCTCAAGGGAAGTGCAGGTGTCCAACTCAGGCGTAGGGGAGAACCACTGCTCGTTGTGACTGAGGGCCCCATGGTATTACCCAGATCATCATGCATGAAGCTGTTCCTACCGACATTGTGGAGTGTAGGTCAACGTCTGGCCCATCCACTTTCCACCACATGGAGGCTCCCAAAAAGAAAAACGTTAAGACTAAACATGTTTCTCCAGCCCCTCAGGAAGGCTTGCCAATTGGCAAGCCTTCTCCCAAGGCCTGTTCAATGCATTTATGGCTTTGAGGCAGTCCTCAGCTCACTCTCTCTCTCCCTTATCCTTCTATTTCTTCTTCTACCCCTCAAAAGAGGACTTCTGAGGAGTTTTCCTCAGATGATGAAGAATCCTCAGGGGACGAATCTTTAGCTTACTCAGCCCAAATCTCTTCCCCCCATTGGGGTATGCCTCCCCAGAAGAGCAATCTAATGGCACTGATTCCCCGGAGGAGGATGTCTCATTTGGGGAAATTATTCTTAAGATGAGGGAGTTTTTCAAGTGGGAATATTGTCAGGTATCAGACATCTAAAAAAGGTACTATGACCTGCTACAGATGGACTCCCCTTGCCCATCTGCCATACCCCCACTCCTGCCATCATTCCTTAATGCCTTTGCTGCTGCTTCCAAATGCCCAGATTCTCAACCTCCAGCACCCAAGAGGCCATATAGATTTTATAAAGTGCCAGAGGACTCCAAATTCCTGTTCAAATGTCCTTCTGCAGACCCTGCTACTATTTCAGTTTCTGCAGACAAAGCATCCAAGATGCTACTTTCCAGTCCCCTGTTCCCCTCAGATAAGGAGAACAAGGTCATGGAGAGAGTAGAAAAAAAGGTTTATACTTCAGCTACTCTGGCCTTCAGGGCCATTAACTGTCAAACCTACATGGCCAGGTATTCTTTGACTCTTCTTTCGGATGCTGGCAAACTATTATTTGAGCTTTCTGACTCTCCCACTAAGGCTAAGCTTTCCTCCATCCTTAACTTCGCAGCTCAGGTTGCACTGCATTCCATAAAGTGTTGATGCTGTGGAGGCATCAGCTAGAGCTTCTGCATCTGGGTCAGTCTTGAAGAGATAATGTTAAGTTGTCAATCTCGCCTTCGTTCTTGCTGGTTGGGATCGGAGCCGATCCTCGGCTCCGACTCGGCCATCTTCAATAGCTCGAGAGCTGTTTACTGGTTCAAGGCTACCCCTTATCCCATGATGCCTAGTGATAGCTACCCAGATCTCGTTTGCCGCTTCAGCTGCGAGGTGTCATTTGTCTGGCTCATGCTTGTATAAAGTTTTTTGTATAACTTTCTTACTCTAGAATTCAACACTTTTAGTGTTTTATTATTAACATTAATCTTGTTTTGTGATAGTTAGTGTTTAGTTGTAGTATCCATTCTTTTTCTTGTAGAACTCGTTTAACTTAGAGAGTTCTCCCCACCCCTCCCCCCCACCTCTTCTTGTCAGGATAGCCATTTAAGTTAGAGGCTTTCCTTCTACCTTTCTCTCATAGGCTAGCCGTTTAAGTTAGAGGCTTTCCTATTTACATTAAAAAAAAAACCTTTAGCTATAGTCTTATTGTAGAGTGTGTTTTTTGTGTGGACTATATATTGCTTCTGGTAGTTGTTATAATTGTTGTTTTCCTTCTTTAAGGATGTCAAAGGAATCCAAGGTTTCTGGGTTCAAGAAGTGTGACTCATGCTGTCAGAAAATGTCTCTGACAGATGGGCACACTTCTTGCGTCTATTGTTTAGGCGCTGTGCACCTGCAGGACTCTTGTTCTGTCTGCCATGCCTTTAGTCCAAGAGTCCTGCAGGAGTGTAAGAATAAGCTTATTCTTAGGGGACTTTTAAAACCCCAGGATTCACCGGCCAAAAGCTCTCAGCCTATGAAATCCCCAAAACCCACCAAGCCATCGGCTCCCAGTTCGGAGCAGTCTTCTGTTCAGATTTTACCTTCCACTTTGGTCCTGGCTGGCACCGACAAGACAATCTCCCCGTCGACTCCATCAGAGACTTCGGAGCCGTCGCGGAGCCACAAGAGGCTGAGGTCACCTTCACTAGAATCAGTGCATTCGGCTCCTCGTTCTCCTTTACTTCAGAACGAGTGTAGTCATCGATCCTCTCACTCCTCTTGATCCTCTAGGCTGTCAGATCACGATGTGGAGAGAGTGGTCAGTAGGGTTGCTAAAGTCGCAGGCACTTGCCAAAATGTTGTCCAGTCCTCCTCAACAGGTGTCGGCTCCGTCCCCTTCTCTCGATGTTCCTCCTTCGACTCCAATGAGTTCGGAGCCGGAGTTCGTTGGGGTTCGAGTAGTGGAACCGTCGGCTCTGATAACTCTATCTCCTTCGGTTCTGACGTCGGCTCCAACTCCTCGGTGGTGCCGTCCGTCGAGGGATCTGGGCGCCGGGGTTCCCTCGTCGGCTCCGAGGGGCGAGTGGCATTGGACCCTTGTCCAACCCCGTTCCCCCTCTCAGAGCTTCAGCACAGGTGAGCTCAGCTCCTGCATCGGCCTCGGAGCCATCTCCCTCGGTGCGGAGAAAGATTCTTATTTCCTCGGAACCGGAGCTTTCTCTGCATCGTGGCAGGGACGCCTTCGATGTCATGAGGCTTGTGCTGGCCACTGAGTCAGCTCCACTGTCAGCCCCACCGTCTCCATCCCCTATAGTGCCTGTGCCAACCTCTGCTCCTCCTCCAGGCCCCAAGTGTAAGGAACCGATGCTCCAGGACACCCCATTTGGTGTTTCCTGTTCTTCCGAGGCCTTCCCGATCATTCAGAGGAGCCCCCTCGTAAGAAGAAGTGCAAGAGGAAGCACATTGACTCCCCCCAGTCTGTCATTTCTGATACAGACTTAGATGATTCGGAAGGGTCCCCGAGATCCCCCTCTGAAGATGTTTCCTTCTCTGACATCCTAGAAATGCTTAAGCAGAGGGGGAACTGGAATCCCCTAGCCCCTACCAAGGATGAGTCTGTATTTCTGGATGCTTTCGGTTCCCGACCTTCCACCTCCTGGGTTTCTCCGCCTTTCGATCCACTTAGGACAGTGGTGGCTCGAAAGGCTTGGTTAGCTCCGGATACAGTGGAACAAACTCCGAGGAGACCTGGTAAATTCATCACAGCACCCCAGGATAAGCACTTCCTTACTAAAGGTGTTCCTGTTGATGCCATGGTGGTAGCAGCAGCCACCAAATAAAAAGAGTTAGTGGAGACCTCTTCGTCTGTCCATCCTCCTACCAAGGAGTCTAGGATGATGGACAGATATGGGAAGTGAATGTTCGCTTCAGCGACCTTCTCTATGAGGTCACTGAACTATTTATGTCATTTTACCCGGCTTCAGAGGGATCTCCTTAAAGAGCTCGGAGATACCCTTCAAGATCCATCAGCTGAGGGAGCTCAAGCTAAAGTAGCTTCCCAGCTGGTGATGCTTAATTCTGTAGTTAACTCCTCCATGAGGCTCATTTCCTATGCAGTCGATGGTGCAAGTAGAGCCGCAGGTATGGGTGTGGCCCTTAGGAGGCATGCATGGATGCGGCTGTGTAACTTTGCGGAGCCCTTTCGAGCGTCCTTCACCAACACCCCCTTTGATGGTTCCTTTCTTTTTGGACCACAGGTGAAAGACACTTTGACTAGGTTTCAGCAAGAAGGCAAGACTCCCTCTGCCTTGGGAGTCCGTTTTTCCATTCCCTCTAGACCTTACCCCAAAGGTCAGAAGAGTGGCAAGATGTGGTTCTGAAAATCCCAGGAAGCCTTGCCTGACACACGTAGCAATTTTTCCTCCAGAGGCAGAGGGGGAAACGATAATAACAGATGCCGCCCTCGTGGCAGAGGGGGTCCGCAGAACCAGGGCAACAGAGAATCTTTCTCTAATTAGCCCTTTCAGCATCCCTGAAGGGTTGTCCGGCTGCTCACCTCTGGAGGCAGTCGGGGGAAGACTTTCACTGTACCCAAAAGCCTGGCAAAATTTAACGCAAGACAGATGGGTATGGTCCATTATATCCAGAGGTTACAAAATTCCCTTCCATCAACCCCCCCCCCCCCCCCTTTACCGTCAAAGAAATCCTTTCCAGATGTTCCACCCAATCTGAAGGACCAAGCAGTAATAGAAGTTTCAAAACTGCTAGAAAAAAGAGTCATTCAGGAAGTCCCGGCAGACCAGCACTGATCCGGAACTTACTCAAGGTTCTTTTTGGTACCAAAAAAGACAGGGGACTGGAGATCAATTCTGGATCTCAGCAGACTAAAACAGGTCTGTACAAAGAATAAAGTTTCGGATGGTCACGATACAGTCCATTCTACCCTTTCTGGGTCAGGACAATTGGATGTGCTCGATAGACCTTCAGGACGCGTACTACCATATCAAGATGGACAGGCGCTCCATGAGATTTCTTCGCTTCTGGCTGGGAGCCAGTCATTATCAGTTCAGAGCTCTGCCCTTTGGTCTCACCACAGCCCCCAGGGTGTTCACCAAATGTATGGCAGTGGTCACGGTTCACCTGAGACGTTGAGGATTCCAGGTGTTTCCATATCTAGACGACTGGCTCCTCACTGCTACTCCCAGGCATCAACTCCTAAAAGCCAGGGACTACACAATCACAATCTGCTCCCAGCTAGGCATTACAATAAACTTCGAAAAATCTGCCTTGTTGCCCTGTCAGTCTATCACTTACATAAGAGCAGACTTAGACACAAGGAACACGTTTTCAAGACTACCGCTAGAAAGGGTGTCTACAATTCGTCAGCAAGTACAGATTCTAATGCAGAGCAAAAGGATCCAAGTCAGATTCGTCCTTCAAACTCTGGGTTCCATGGCAGCAGCCATTATTCTAATCCCACTGGCCCACTTTCATATGAGGATCCTTCAGTGGCTTCTGTTCACACAGTGGTCTTTCCAAGAGCTGCCCATGTCTCATATGATCCTGATTACAGAAGCATGCAAAAGGCACCTTTCATGGTGGATGGTCTCCCCACTAGTGACTCAGGGCAGACCCTTCATTCAGCCCCCTCTGGTAGCCACAGTGACCACAGACACCTCCCTGATAGGATGGGGGGGGGGCATTATCTGGGCGGGACAGTCCAAGGCACTTGGTAACCTCACGAGTACCATCTGCACATAAACGTCCTAGAAATAAGAGCCGTGCTCCTAGCGTTGCAAACCCTTCAGGACTCTCTTCCTTCCGGGACCATTGCAATTCAAACAGACAATATGTCAGTGGTGTGGTGCATCAACAAGCAGGGCGGAACCAGATCCTACCCCCTGTGTCGAGAAGCACTCAGACTGTGGCAGTGGGCGATTTCCTCCCAACGTTTTCTGATTGCGATGCACATCCCTGGGCGGTCCAACGTCATAGTGGACAGGCTCAGCAGAGCTATCCTCATGCCTCACGAGTTGTCTCTGAATCAGGAAGTTGCGGATCTTATCTTCCGCAAATGGGGACAGCCTTGCTGCAATCTTTTTGCCACCCCCTTCAACTGCAAATGCAGCAACTACTTCTCCCTTCTTCCGCTTCCAGGTCACACACCCAGAGACAGTCTAGTCCACGATTGGCCTCAGGGACTTCTTTATGCCTTTCCTCTATTTCCCCTGATACCGAAACTCATACAGAAAGCAATATCGTTGGGTTGCAAAATGATCCTCATTGCCCCCTACTGGCCTCGACAGATATGGTTCCTGTTCCTTCACCATTACCTTCTCGATCAGCCCTAGACTCTGGACCCGATTCCAGATCTACTGATTCATCAGTCAGGTGGGTTGCATCAATCCCTCCAAACTCTCCAGCTCACAGCTTGGTTGCTACACTTCCAACCTTAGCCAGGCTTCCCAGCATTTCCCCGGCTGTATGTGAGATTATTGTCTCCTCTCGCAAGTCCACAACCAGGAAAACTTGTGCTAGTAAATGGAAACGTTTTTCTTGTTGGGCAGAGGCTAGGAACATAGATCCCTTTTCAGCCCCAGTCCATGAAATTCTGGAATTCCTAGCACAACTTTTTCATTCCGGGTCCACTTCTGCTACGATCAGGGTTCAATTAGCAGCCGTTTCTAACTTTCATGTTGGGTTGTCAAATTCTAACATTATGTCTCATAAGCTCTGTAAAGCTTTTTTGAGAGGGACGACTCTCCTTAGGCCTCCAGTGAGAGATCCCCCTCCTCCTTGGGACCTTAATTTAGTCCTAACTTCCTTAATTCTGCCCCCTTTTGAACCAGAAGCATCCTGCTCCATTAAGTTTTTATCTTGGAAGACGCTCTTTCTGGTAGCCATTACTTCAGCCAGACGCGTCTCCGAACTTCAGGCGCTATGTGTTCGTCCTCCATACTTGGTTTTTCATAAGGACAGGCTTGCTCTGAGGACTAATCCTTCTTTTCTTCCTAAAGTCTGCTCAGAAAATAATTTAAACCAATCTATAGACCTTCCTCTGTTTTTCCCTAATCACACCAACAAGGCAGAGTACAAATTACACCAATTGGACGTTCATAGACAATTGCATTTTTATCTGCACAGAACTAAGGAAATAAGGAAGTCAGACCAGCTATTCCTTTCCTATGCCTTAGGCAAACAAGGTCTCCCAGTTTCCAAGGTGACCTTATCTAGATGGTTGTCTCACACTATTACTTTAATTTATCAGTTAAGGAACAAAGAGTTACCTATCAAACTGAAAGTTCATTCTACTAGGGCCTTGGCCACCTCTGTAGCCTTCCAGTCTAGGTTGCCCATGGATTCTATCTGTGCAGCTGCTACATGGGCAAATCCTCATACCTTTATTTCTCATTACAAGCTGGATATGGTCTCCAGGAGCAGAGCTGACTTTGGTTCCACTGTTCTGAAGAGTCTGTTCCAATGAGCCACCCAGGATATTAGGTGCTAGGGACGCAGTCCCAACCAGCAAGAATGAAGGCAAGATAGACAACTTAACATAAAGATGTTATGTACCTACCATAACGTTCCATGTTAGTTGTCTTCATCTCGCCTTCTTTCTTGCATCCCACCCTCCGCCCCCCTGTCCTATTGGACTGAGAGGAGTTCTTATTTCACTGGCTGGGTGTTCTCTGGTTTGTTTCCTGTACTGACTTAGAGAATATGGCAGGTATAGTCAACCTATTTGTTTTGGACTGTTTTTTCTCTTGCTATGTCTGGAGTTAGCTATTTCAAACAAGATCTGGGTAGCTGTCGCTAGGCATCATGCGATAAGGGGTAGCCTCGAGCCAATAAACAGCTCTCGAGCTATTGAAGATGGCCGAGTCAGAGCCGAGGATCCCAATCAGCAAGAAAGAAGGCGAGATGAAGACAACTAACATGGAACGTTATGGTAGGTACATAACTTCTTTTTCTTGGCTCAGTCTCCAACCTTTGCCTGAAAGCATTAAAGCTAAAATTATGGATCCCCCTCTGGACAGCAAGACCTTGTTTGGTACCTCTGCTGCAGAACTTTTAAAATCTCTTCAGGAGAACGGCAAAGAGCTGCAAGACCTAAAGCATGTCTTTGACTCCCTGGTGCCCAGGTTCCAGAAAAACTATCCTGCCAAGACCACCTTTGCTAGAAAGTCTGTAAAGTCCCAGTCTTCCAAAGGTAAGAAGGACTCCAGGAAACATATTTCCTCGAAGTCTACCTCCTTTACTCCCACACAGAAACAGTCCTTTCAGGCTAAGCCAGGTAGTCTGTGACTACCCATCTCTTGAGCCATCAACACCTCTGTCCCTTTGCCTGCCTCTTTCTCTCCCTGCTTGGAAACTGATAACGCAGGACTCTTGGGTTCTTTCCATTATCCTGGAAGGATACTTTATGGTGTGGAAGACTCCTCCCCCTTTCAGGGGTGTTCCGCAACCTCCAGTAGAACGACTAGAACTCTTTCCCCAAATCATTTCCAACCTCCTTTCTCAGAGTACTACTCAGGTGGTGCTCCCCTCCCAAGTAGGAAAAGGGCTCTACTCCAGAATGTTCCTGGTACCCAGAAAGGATGGTCCTCGGAGACCCATTCTAGACCTTTCCCATCTAAATACCTTTCTGAAAGTTCCCACCTTTCATATGTTAACCTTACCTATCCTCCTTCCTCTTATCCTTCCTCAGGCATTCATGGTGTCACTGGACATCAAGATTGCCTATCTTCATATTCCAATTCATCTGCAGTTCAGGAAATTTCTTTGCTTTGCCATTGCTTCGTCACATTTTCAATTCTATGCCTTGCCCTTTGGTTTGTCTACGGCCTTGAGGGTGTTCACAAAATGCTTAGCTCCTGTCATAGCCTTTTGCAGGCTACTGGGCACACAGATCTTCCCATACCAGGATGACCTGTCTCAGACTCCAGACATCCTCCAGGAGAACCTCTCCTTCACAGTGTCAATGTTAGAGAGTCTAGGATTCACAGTCAGTTACCAGAAATCTTCTCTGATTCCTTCCCAAGGTCACATTTTTCTGGGCTGCAGGATCTAATCAGACAGGATATTGGCTTCCTTACCCCCCAGAAAAGGTCCTGTCCCTCACCTCTTACTTCCAGGACCTCTTTTTCCCACATTCCCTGACTGAGTTTCATGGCTTCCACATTTCCCATGCTCCCCTTAGCCAAGTTGCATGTGAGGAATTTCCAGTGGTTTTTGAGAACAGTATGGGTACAACACTCCCATCCTTTGGAGTTTGTTATCCCACTCCTGCCTTGCCTGAACAAGGAATTACACTGGTGGATCCAACAGGTGGCAGAAAATCCAGGTTTACCCTTACAACCACCTCCTCCCACTCAGGACTTCTAAACGGATGTGTCAGACATGGGATGGGGAGCAGCTCTGGACTCCTAGAGGGTCAGAGATGTCTGGTCTCCAGCCTAGAAAAGGGAGCACATCAATATAAAGGAGATGAGGGCCCTGATTTTCGCCCTGCAGATGTTCATCGTGCATACAGCTGCCGTCATAACAGATGGGTTCTCCTGCCGTCAGGCGGGTCCTCGGTCGGACGAATTCCAAAGTCTAGGTCCGGCATCGGTTGTTGTCGCTTCTTCCCTGACATCAGAGCGACAGGGGTATAAAAGAACCAGCCGACGCCATTTTCTTCAGTCTTTCTTGCCGTGCGGTGCCCGAAGCAGAAGCAGTTCGCAAGTGCCACTCGGCCAGCTCCTGAAATTACGAAAATTTTGCAACCGAAGTCTTCTTGAAAGCTAAGTACCCCGTTGGGGAAACTTTTCTTGCCTCAGACCGATGTCAGACAAAGTTAATAATTGTATTTCATGTGGGAAGCAAATACCGCATAAGGATTTCCATTCCCTCTGTATTCCCTGTTTAGGCCCAGACCACGACGTCTCGGTCTGTCGCTTTTGTGCTACATTCAACAAGCGCACCATTAAGCGTCGGGCGGAGTTCGCCCAGCATTATTTTGGCAAAACATTTAACTATATTATGTCGTCGGATACTCCGACTCCAGTTTTGTCTAAAAAGCGCAAAGATGAGGACTGACACACGAGGTCCGCGGCCTCTACCGACACCACGCCAAAGCAGACTACACGTGGTCCGGTTCTCAGCGAGGCGCCTACGCAGCCCCTGACTACCGACGACACTTTATTGGCGGTGTCTCCTGTGCCCAAGGTCGCAGGCTCCTCGGCCCACACCCCGACTACAGATACCGAAGCCACTCTTGGAGGTGAATCTCAAACTGTGGACAGGTCTACCTCCTCTCAAGGTGTCTTCAGACCTTCCTCTTCTTTTTCCATCAAGGCTTTCACTAAGTCTAAAGCAGCCATGCATTCTAAGAGGCAAGCTACACAGGGCCCATCTCCAGGCCCCATGCCTAAAAAACAGATGCTTAAAATGGCTGAGGATTTAATTACTCTTATCAGGGGTTCTCAACCCCCCCAGGACAAAAGGCCCAGAGTGGAGGAAGAATCCTCCTCCTCTGATCAGGGCTCCATTATATCAGAACACTCTGATGAACAGGAACATTCTTACTCCCCTTTTGAAGACTCTGATGCAGAGGAGTCCATTCCTTCTGTATCCCCCCCAGAGGATTACTCATTTGGGGAAACTTTGCATACCTTAAGGGAACACTTCCACTGGGAAGGCCAAGATTATTCAGATTCCAAGAAAAGGCTTAGGGAATTTCTCTTGCTACCTCAGCACAGGCCTCTGGCTATACCTCCTGTCTTGGACATTCTAGATGATGTGTACTCGGAGGCCTGCCTTAACCCGGATTCTCTACCTCCAGCCCCAGTCAAGCCTGACAGGTACTACAGGGTCCCTGACTCACACCAATTTCTATACAAAAGCCATGCTGCTGACCCAGAAACCATCTCACAGGGCCCCAAGGGAATTAAGGCCTCCACTGCTAAAAATCCATTACCTTCTGAGAGAGATTCCAGATCCTTAGAAAGGTGGGGAAAAAAGGTATATACCTCGGCCACCTTAACCATGAGGGCATTAAACTGTCAGTTCCATATGCTAAAGTACCAACAGTTTTTGTTATCACAATTGAGAAGTAAAATATCACAACCTGAACAACCAGACTTGAAGGAGTTGCAGGATTTGATGCACAGTGCAGAACAAGTGGGTAAACATAACTTGCAATGTGGTTTTGATGCTCTAGATGCCTCTTGTAGAGCTGCTATTACAGGATCAGTCATACGTAGACATGCCTGGCTCAAGGAACAAACCTTACCAGATCATGTCAAAGCTAAATTACTAGATGCCCCTCTACAAAAGGATGTATTATTTGGTGCTAATGCTGAGGAGGTATTAAGGAAAATGGAGGAAAAGGCTAAATCAATGCAAACAGTGAAAGATTTTCTAGAGGTACAACCCCCACGTTTCAGTAGAAATTGGCCTTCCAAAAATTGGTCCTTTCCAGCCACGGACAGACCCCAAAGAGGTAGATACAGGCGCCCGAGGGGCAGAGGGCAATCCCAAGGATCGTTTAGAGGCAGACAATGGCAAGCTCCTACACAAAGAGGTGGTGAGGATAACTCGCAACCATTCAGAATGCAAGCCCAATGACTTTCCCCTTTGCATGCCAAGCAAGACTCAAATGGCAGCACCCTTAGGCGAAAAACTGGCATTATTTTCAAAAAATTGGCATATTGTCACAAAAGACAAATGGATCCTGGACATTATAAACAGAGGCTACAGATTCCATTTTCACACCCTTCCAAAAATGAGAGGCATGCCAAACCTGCCACACAATCAAAGGGCAGAGGCACAAAGACAAATTTCAGATCTCTTAGACATGAAAGCTATTCAAGAGGTACCTACGCATCTAACAAGGTCAAGGTTTTTATTCCAGACTATTCCTGGTACCAAGGAAGGGAAAAGATTGGAGACCTATTTTGGACTTATCCATCCTAAACACATTTCTACTGCACCAAAATTCAAGATGCTCACTCTACAGCAGCTTCTTCCCATGCTGGGCAAGGAGTCTTGGCTGGTAACATTGGACCTCAAGGAGGCATACCTGCATGTCCCAATCAGACAAAATTGCAGAAGATACCTCAGATTTCTTGCAGGTTCAACCCATTATCAATTCTATGCATTGCCCTTTGGCTTATCTACTGCGCCCAGAGTATTCACGAAATGCCTGGCATCAGTAATTGCCTACTGCAGACTTCAAGGGATACAAATATACCCCTATTTGGACGTCTGCCTGATCCAAGCGGACAGCAAGCACATTCTTCTGAAACATCTGGTTTATGTAATAATGTTGTTGAATTCTCTGGGATACACAGTCAACAAAAAGAAATCAAGGCTAATACCCTCTCGGAAAATAATTTTCCTGGGTGCCAACTTGGACACAAACACCCAGATGGCCTACCTCACGCCAGAGAAGCAGGGGCAACTAACTCAATACTTCAGAACACTAGCAAATTGCACCAGGCTGACTGCAAGGAAAATCCTGCAGGCTCTGGGATTCATGGCATCTTGCATCTTACTAATCCCATGTGCAAAGCTGCATATGAGGAAACTTCAATGGTACCTGAAAACCTATGGTCTCAACACAGCCACAGTTTGGAAACAATAATACCACTAATTCCATGTCTTCAAAAGGAATTTCTGTGGTGGGCTCAAGCATGCCAAACAAACACAGGTCTCCCATTCAACAAGCCTCAAGCAAATCAAGTCATCACAACAGACGCCTCGGACTACGCCTGGGGGGCGCACATGACAGATCGGTGCATTCAGGGCAAATGGTCCCAAAAAGAAAAGCACTTTCACATCAATCAAAAGGAGATGCTAGCAGTAATAAATGCTATTATAGCTTTCAAAGACCTTCTGCAACCAGGTCAACTATTGATAAGAACGGACAACACCACAGTAATGTGGTACATAAACAAACAGGGAGGAACCCATTCTTACCCCCTATGCAGACTGGCCATGTCACTTTGGAACATGGCCCTGGACTTACAAATCGAACTACAAGCACAGTACTTGCCAGGCAAGGAAAACACGCTGGCAGACAACCTAAGCAGAAATATGACAGATCCATACGAATGGAAGTTGCATCCTCAAGTTTTTACAGAGATAATTCAAGCATGGGGAAGGCCAGACATAGATCTCTTTGCCTCCCACAAAAATCACCAATTGACAATATTCTGCTCAAGGATTTTTCATCCAAAGGCCTGGAGAGTGGACGCTCTCTCTTTCAGTTGGACATCATTGACAGTTTATGCCTTCCCACCTCTTCCTCTGCTGCCCAAAGTTCTATTAAAAACCAGAGCAGACAGACCAAAGATGATTCTCATTGCTCCAAACTGGCCAAGACAACACTGGTACCCACTCCTGAGGAGCCTGACGCATTCCCCACCATGGACCCTGCCTCTAATGCCTCTTCTTCTGACTCAGCACAGCTTCAAAACTCTTCACAGTCAGCTAAAAACACTCAATCTAGCCGCATGGAAGATTCCTTAGCATCACAACTGACCCTACTCTCCAAGGAGGTGCAGGATGTCATTTTGGAGGCCAGAAGGCCATCTACTAGAAAAGCTTACTCAGCAAAATGGAAACGGTTTTGTGTCTGGAATGAGAAAAAGGGCCAGGATCCTGGAAAACTGAACTTACCTCAAATATTACAGTATCTAGCTGAGCTGCTAAGCAGTGGACTTTCATTCTCCTCCATCAAAATCCATGCCTCAGCCATTTCTGCAGAATACAACACTGATCCACCCTTATTCTCTCACCCCCTCTTAAGACAGTTCCTCAGAGGGGCTAAGAATCTAAAACCCCCAAGGAAACAACCAATACCTGCTTGGGATCTCAATTTCATTCTAGAAAAACTGACCTTGCCTCCTTTTGAGCCAGCTGCCTCATCAGATTTGCAATATTTGTCCTGGAAAACAGCTTTCCTTCTGGCTATTACCTCAGCTCGTAGGGTATCGGAACTACAAGCTCTCATGGCTGTGCAGCCTTTTATCATCTTCCATCAGGACAGAGTTTCCTTACGAACCAACCCGTCCTTTATGCCAAAAGTGGTATCCAGGGTAGCTTTGAATCAGGCTATACACTTACCTACCTTTTATCCTAATCCTCAAAACAAAGGGGAGAGATTACTACATTCCTTGGACATCCACAGACAACTGCGTTATTATTTGGACAGAACAAAGCCTTTCAGAAAATCAGAACAGCTCTTTGTGTCCTATGCTATAGGAGCTCAAGGAAAACTAATTTCCAAACAGACAATCTCAAAATGGATAGCCCACTGCATACGCTTTTGCTATTCTTTTCATGGCAAAACTGTACCTACAGGCATCAGATCTCACTCCACAAGGGCCACGGCTACCTCTGCAGCTTTTCTCAGAGGAGTTCCTACCAAAGATATTTTGGAAGCAGCCACTTGGAGTTCTGTGCATACCTTCTCCAAGCACTACCACCTTCCACTATACTCCAAATCTAGAGCGGGCTTTGCCACTGCAGTCTTGCAGGGCATTCTGGCTCCTCCTAGTTGCACCTAGTGCCTACCACCCCTTTCTTAGCTTTGGGATTCTACCCATCTGTTATGACTGCAGCTGTATGCACGATGAACATAGTACAGTTTTGTACCTACCATAAATGTAGATGTTCGAGTGCTAATACAGCTGCAGTCCAGGTTTCCCTCCCTCCTTCCCCTCTTGGGACAGGCCTATTAGCTAACATCTCCTCATGCAACCTGATTGGGGTATTCATTCTTGATGTATTTGCTTGCACCACTGTATTTTGATTATATGACATTGCTTTATTACACAAATTTATGTATTGCCTTCCTTCTGGGGGCACCTGACATCTGGAGCAAGAAAAACTGAAGAAAATGGCGTCGGCTGGTTCTTTTATACCCCTGTCGCTCTGACGTCAGGGAAGAAGCGACGACAACCGACGCCGGACCTAGACTTTGGAATTCGGCCAACCGAGGACCCGCCTGACGGCAGGAGAACCCATCTGTTATGACTGCAGCTGTATTAGCACTCGAACATCTACATTTATGGTAGGTACAAATCTGTACTATCTTCAAACCCCATCTGTCCCCGGGGTTTTAAGATGGTTTACAGACAGTACCACAGTTGTCTGGTATGTCAACAAACAGAGGGACAAAGTCTTACCTCCTGTGCAGACTGGCCTTGCAGGCCTGGGAATTAGCTGTCCAGAGTCAGCCTTCAGTCCAGGCAGTTTACATTCCATCAACTCAGAATGTGTTGGCAGACACTCTGAGCAGGTCCATGACTCAATCCCACGAATGGATGCTACACAGGGATGTGTTTCTGGACATGGTCCATTGATGGGTTATAGCTCAGGTAGATCTCTTTGCCTTCCCCAAGAACAGGCAGCTGGCCAAGTTTTGTGCCAGGGTCCCAGATCCATTGGCATGAAACGTGTACACCCTGTCATTCTCTTGGAAGGGGATGTTTCTTTATGCATTCCCCCTTCCCTCTTCTTCAAAAGGTCCTGTTGAAAATCCAACAGGAGCAACCAAAAGTCTTGCTGGTGACTCCCCTTTGGCCAAGACAGCATTGGTTCCCCCTTTCTTCTGCATTTAGCCAAGGACAGTCACCACAAGTTATTGCACAGAATGGACCTACTCACACAGGATAAGGGAACTTTAGTCATACCTCTCAGCTGTACAGTTTTTCACAGAATGTCCAGATTTTTGACTCATATTTTTGGTCCATTTTTCATAAAATTGTAGTTTTCTTGCAAATTAGTGGCAACTCATTAAAGACTAAAGACAGAAAATAGACACAGACATTTGAGTTTCAGACTTCATGCCCTTCAGAAAATCCATGCTAATATAAAACATGTTATTCTGTCAACATTCTACGTTTATAAGAGTAATATTTAAAAAAATTGTCTCTATTTTTGGGCCTTTGTCCCACTTTTACTTATGGCTTTGTCCAGATTTCTTGCTCTAAGAGTTTGAGAGGTATGAATTTAGTTCACCCACAGATGTCAACCCTACAACTGACTGTGTGGGTGATAGGGTTTTGATTCCCTTCGGACACCTTTTTTCTGAGGACGTGCTACACGTTTTGCAGGAGGGCAGAAAACGCACAACTAAGAAATCCTATGTTTCCAAATGGAAAAGGTTTTCCATCTGGTGTCTTAAGAAAGATTTACAACCATTCTTAGTGGATATTCCAGTGGTCTTCTCCTACCTGTGTGAATTACTGAAGAGTGGGCTGTCATACTCCTCAGTTAAAACTCACCTTTCTGCTGTTTCAGTAAGTCTGCCTATGTCTCCCCGTTTAGCTTCCAAGTTAGAAGGTAAACTCTTCTTAAAAGGCGTCCTTCACATCAAACCACCAAGGAAATCAGTCCCCCCTCCTTGGGATCTCAAATTTGTCTTAGAAAAACTTACCCTGGCCCTTTCTGTGCTAGCAAGTTCTGCTTCTCTGCAACACTGCACTTGAAAAACAGTCCTTCTCGTGGCCATTACCTCTGCCAGAAGGGTGTCTTGAGTTACAGGCTTTCATGTCCTCCTTCCCTTAATGTTTTTCCATAGAGATAGAGTTCCACTATGCACTAACCCCTCCTTTATGCCCAATGTGGTTAATGAGTTATCTCTCAATCAGTCCATCAATCTTCCAACCTTTTTCCTCTCTTCTCAATCCTGTAGCGAGAGGATCTTACACATCTTAGATGTGCACAGAAACTCAAATATTATTTGGATAAAACCAAACCAATTTGGAAATCTGACCACCTGTTTGTTTCATATCACCCAAGGGCTCTGGGCCAATCTGTTTCCAAGCAGACTATTTCCACTTGGATTTCCAAAACGATTTCCTTCTGGTATCCGGCTCATGGAAAGAATCTACCCTCACCTATTAGAGCACATTCCACTAGAACAGTTTCTTCCTCTGGTGCCTTTAAAGGCCTGGACATGTCCTCTATCCTGGGAACAGCTAACTGGCCTTCTGTTCATACTTTCATGAAACATAAACTTGATGGAATCTCCAGGTCCAGAGCTGGTTTTGCCAAGGTTATTCTGCATGGGCTTGTGGGGAATAATTCTGCTCCTCCGCCCAGTTCTTCTTCTGCATGAGCTTTGGTACTCTTCCTCATGTTATGAGTACTGCAGCATATGAATAGAAGGACAGAGACTAGTTATGTAAAATCTTACCATAACCATAGATGTCCTCTTCTGGTACGTTCCGACATCCATTTTATAGCCGATATTACTTCATGACCGACACATGTTTTGAATACCATGCGACACTGCACATACTTCAGAGGAGTGATGAACTTTTGTATACTGGCCGGACGTATGAGTCAGCCAAAGGCGGACTCCCTCATGTTATGAATATTGCAGCTTGTAATAGAAACGGACATATATGGTTACGGTAAGATTTTACACAAAAAAAGTTATGTACTCACCGTAACGTTCCATGTTTGTTGTCCATATTCTCGCCTTCATTCTTGCTGGTTGGTTTCAGAATCGAGCATCGGTTCCGACTCGGCCTGTTTACTAAAGCTTGAGAGATTCCACTGGCTCAAGGCTGTACCCTATCTCATGATGCCTAGAGAAGGTTACCCAGATCTTGTTTGCAAATCACTAACAAATTAGAACTCGTATTCTAAAAATAGTGTTAATCATCCTTAGGCTAAGTTTTATGAGGCAAGAAGGGAACCAGAGTACTTTTGTAACCAATCCAAAAATTCCTCTTGATCCTCCAGGAGCAAAGGTAGGGGGAAGGAGGGTGGAACACAAGAATTAGGCGAGATTATGGACGACAAACATGGAACGTTATGGTGAATACATAACTTTTTATGTTATGTTGTTCTATCTCACCTTCATTCTTGCTGGTTGGGACAGCATCCCTAGCACCTTCTTTCTTGGGTGGCTCAAGGGAATAAGTTCTTCAGAACAGTGGAACCAAAGGAAGCCCTGTTCCGGGAGGCCACTTCTACTTGTAATGAGTGTTAAAGGTATGAGGTTTGACCCATGTGGTTGCAGCACAGATTGAGTCCATAGGTAATCTGGTCTGAAAGGCAGTCGAAGCTGACATAGCTCTTGTTGAGTGGCCTCTAATCTTTCCTGGCAATTGTTTACGCTGAGAATTATATGCATAGGAAATAGTGTCAGTAAGCCATTTCAACAAAGTAACTTTTAAAACTGGTGCACCTTTTCCATAGTCTGAGAAGGAGACGAATAATTGGTCAGATTTTCTAAACCCCTTGGTTCTGTGCAAGTAGAAACATAGCTGTCTGTGTACATCTAATTGGTGAAGCTTATATTCTGCCTTGTTGCCATAATTTGGAAAAAAGACAGACAGGTCAATGGATTGATTCAAATTGGTCTCAAAACATACTTTGGGAAGGAATGAAGGATTTGTTCAAAGAGAGACGCTGTCTTTGTGAAAAACTAAATAGGGAGGACGTATGGACAGACCTTGTAGTTCTGAAACCCTCCTAGCCGAAGTAATAGCTGTCAAAAGGACTGTCTTGTAGGTTAGAAATTTTAGTTGACAGGAGGAAGCTAGCTCGTAGAGTAGTTAGTACCAAATTGAGGTCCCAAGGAGGTGGTGGTTCCCTTATTGGAGGCCTTAGTAGGATTGTACCTCTCAGGAAAGTTTTGCACAATCTGTGAGACATTATTTTTGATAGTAGAAAACATGAGACCCAGCAGACTGTAGCATAAACCATTTATTAGCTCAAAAGTATAATAAAAAAAGAGACAAAACAGACCGGTCTCGGCTGTAAAAATTACAAATCTTTCTTCAGTGCAGTAAAGACATATTCACTTGTTATCCTTTTTATATGTTACCAATAGATGAGCCTCTAAATTAGTAATCAATTAATTAATTGACCATACCAGTTAAAGGTATTCATTAAGCCCTGGTGAAAACAATGCCCCCAGTCTGATGATCCATTTCTTCTCTTTATTGTTTAAAATCTGATGCCAACCTAATTTGTTTGTTCTCTATCTAATAATTCTGTCTGTCACAGTGAAAGTAAAAGATGCATTCTTATGTGCCCCAGTGTGTTTGTATAAAGTATTCGTGAGCTTCTTGTGTCTGATGTCACTTAGATGTTCAGAAATTCTAAATTTTAAAGGCCTAGACGTTTGTCCCACATAAAATGCAGAGCAGGTGCAGGTAACCAAATAAATCACCCAGTCCGTTTGACAGTTTGCAAAAAAGAAAATATCAAATACTAGCCCAGTATTTTTGCTGCTAAATTGGCATGTCTTCATCACCCTTCTGCAGTGAGTGCAACGGCCACAGGGAAAACATCCCTTAAGTTGGTCCCCCACAAGAGTGGTTTGTATAGGGTCACCCTTACTTCTCCAACCATGTTTATAATGATTCAAGAATGAACCCAAATGTTTGCCTCTCCTAAAAGAGAAATGACATCTGTCATCCAAAATGTTGCATAATTTGGTGTCTGCTAAGAGTATGTTCCTATGTCTACGGACACTATTAAGTAGGACATCAGTGTTCCTTCCATACATAGTGACCAGTCGGATGATTGAGTCTTTATCCATGGTCTTATCTGTATGTTAAGAGATCCTGCCTGTCACAGTTGGCCACCCAGTGTCTGGCCTGAAAGATGTTCCCCATTGTGTAGCCCCTATTCCTGAATCTAGTGGTAAGATGATCTTGATATACCTGATAAGTAGCATCACTTGAACATATTCGTTTCATACACAAAAATTATCTTATCTACACATTATTTTTGATCCCATGTCTCCTACTTGGTAGTTAGATATGGTGGCTAATTGTACTTGCACAGCAGCTGCACCTGCATTGAAAATCTCTGTTAAAAAATCTAAACTTGTAGTTACAGAGGCTGTGAAGGGGTCTATGTGATTCTTGGAACCTCAACAAGAAAACCTTTTCCATTTACTAGCATACAGTTTCCTAGTTGCAGTCTTATGGGATGAAACCAAAATGTGTCACACTGCAGGGGATACGTCCGGAAGCTTGGCTAAGATTGGAAGTGGAGAAGCCAAGCTGTCAGCTTGAGGGTTTGAATAGAGGGATGGAGCGTTCCTGACTGATGGGTCAGAAGATCTGGTACCAGGTCCAGAATCCACGGCTCCTCTCGGAGATGGGGCCATAAAAAATGGAACCAAATTTGAGGAGGCCAGTATGGAGCAATGAGAATTAGCCTGCAACTCAATGATATGGCTTTCTGTAGAACTTTGGGGATTAGTGGAAATGGGGGAAATGTATAAAGAAGTCCCAGGGGCCAACCATGAACAAGTGCATCCCTTGCAGACTCCCTTGGAGGGGGGATCAGGGCAAGGTAGCTGCTGCATTTGGAGTTCATGGACGTGGAAAAGAGGTCGCAGCAAGGCTGGCCCCACTTACGTAAAATTTGGCTTGCGACTTCCTGTTGACCATTCGTGAGGCATGAGAATTACCCTGCTTAATTTGTCTACTATCATGTTGGATTTTCCCGGGATGTGTGTTTCAATCAGAACGCGTTCAGAAGATATTGCCCATTGCCATATTCTTTGAGCCTCTTGACACAGGTGGGTAGGATCTGGGTTCCACCTTGTTTGTTGATGTACCACACCACGAACATATTGTCTGTATGTATTGCAGTTGTACCTGGTGGAAGAGAGTTCTGGAATACTTGCAATGCCAGAAGCACTGTTCTCATCTATAGGACATTGATGTGCAAGTAGTATTCGTGTTCCTGCCAAGTCCCTTGGACAGTCTGTCCCAGGTAATGCCCCCCCCCCCCACCCCCACCCTGTCTGGGAAGCATCCGTGGTCACTGTAGGTATAGGTTGGGGGAAATAAACTGCCTACCTATCGTTACGTGTGAGGACTGAAGCCACTATCGTAGATCCTTCTTGCAGGTGTCTGTAATGAGGATCTTGTGTGACATGGGTAACTCTTGCATGGACCGTTGAGCAAATAGTAGCACTGTAGTAATCTCATGTGTAGATGTGCCAGTGGAACTAATGTTATCACAGCTGCCATTGAACCCAGAACCTTTAGAACAAATTTTGCCTGTACTTTCTTTTTCAAGAGCAAGATTGATACTTGATGGTTTGGCGTTTGTACTCTTTTGAGAGGTAGTTTTGCTACCAGGTCTTTTGTATTTAAATCTGCTCCTATGAAGGTAATATGCTGTGAAGGCAACAAGGCAGATTTTTTGAAATTTATGGTGATGCCCAGTTCCGAGCATAGGTGAATGGTGGTGTCCCTTGCCTTGGTCAGTAGATGCTCGGTGGTGGCAGTCAGGAGCCAGTCATCTAAGTATGGAAACACCCGGAATCCTAGACGCCTCAGGTGAGCCGTGACTACTGCCATGCATTTGGTAAACACTCTGGGGGGTAGTGAGACCAAAGGGCAGAGCTGTGAATTGGTAATGACTGTCTCCCAGCCAGAAGTGTAGATATCTCCTGGATCGCCTGTCCATCTCTGTATGGTAGTATGCATCCTGAAGATCGATGGAGCACATCCAGTTGTCTCACCCCAGAAAAAGGAGTATAGACTGCAGTGTCACCATCCAGAACTTTGCTTTCTTGATGGACTTGTTCAGTCTGCTGAGATCCAAGAGGGGTCTCCAGTCCCCTGTCTTCTTTGGAACTAAAAAGAACCTTGAGCAAGTTCCGGATCCGATTTGGTCTGCTGGGACTTCTTGGATGACTCTTTTTCTTAGCAACCTTTGAATCTCTAGGGTTGCTTGATCCCTTTGACAGGGTGGAATGTCTGAGACTGATCTTGATTGTGGGGGTGGGGTAGAAAAAGGGTATGATGTATCCCCTGGATATTATTGACTGTACCCATTTGTCTTAAGTGATGTTTAGCCAGGGTATTGGGTTCAGTAATGGTCTGCTCCCGACTGCCTCCAGAGATGGACAGGTGAGCTTCCTTTCAGGAGTGCTGGAAGGGCCTGCCAGAGAATGTATCTCTGTCACCCTGACTTTGCGGACCCCCCTCTGCCGCGTGGATGATGTCTACCATTGTTGTTTCCCCCTCTACCCCTGGGGGAAAATTCACCACGTTCATCCTGCAAAGTTCTTTGGGATTTTCGGAACCACATCTTCCTGATCTTCTGGCCTTTGGGGTAAGGCTTACTAGGGACAGAAAAATGTACTCCCACAGCAGACAGGGTTTTGCCTTCTTGTTCGCACCTGGTTAGAGTCTCTCTAACTTTTGGCACAACAAGGGCAAGCCATCAGAAGGAGAGTTTATGAAGGAAGACTTAAAGGGATCAGCAAACTCGCAAAGGTGCAACCAGGAATGCCTCCTCAGAGCTATTCCTGTGCCTGCTGCCCTACTTGCTCCATCGGCTGCGTAAGAGATGAGCTGCATAAGAGATGAGCCGCATAGAGGAGTTGTCTATGGAGCATAAGGTAGGAAGCTGAGAGGTCAACTTGTCTGACACCCTCACAGCTGTAGAACCTTGGAGGGTATCTCCTAAGTCCTTTAGGAGATCCCTTTGAAGTCTGGTAAAGTGGGTTAAGTAATTCAGTGACTTGAGAGTAAAGGCAGCTGACGAGAACATCCACTTCCCATATTGTCCATTGTTCGAGATTCCTTATTCGGTGGATGGACAGATGAAAAAGTCTCAGATAACTCCGTTTTGGTGGCCACTGCCACCAAAATAGCATCTACCGGAACACCCTTTGTCAAAAATTCCTTGCCCAACTGGGCAGTTATGAACTTGTTGGGCTTCCTTGGAACAGGTTCCACAGATTCTGGGGAGCCCCACGCCTTTCGACTTATGACACCAAGGAGCTGATCGAAAGGCGGAGACACCCAAGAGGTGGAGAGTCATAATCCAAATGCTTCCAGGTATATGGACTCATCCTGAGAAGGGGTAAGGGTCTTCCAGCCACCGCTGTGTTTTAGGATCTCTAGGATGTCTGAAAAGGAGACATCCTCAGAGAGTGACCTTGGGGACCCTTCTGAATCCTCTAAATCTGTATCCAAAGTGACAGACTCTTCGGGGGAGTCTAGATGTTTCCTCTTACAAGTTCTCTTCTGAGAGACCTCTCCAGAGGTGTCCTCTGGAGAGGTTTCAGAAGAGAAAGACTCACCCAATGGGGCATCCTGAGGCACTGGTTCTCTACGCCTTGGGGTGGGGATGGAACAGAGGTAGGAGCCGGCTGTTTTGGGGGAGGAGTGACTGGATCCGAGGGTGGGCACTCCTCATCACCTCGAAGGTACCACGGCCTGGGTCCAAGGGGCCTCAGGCTCCAAAGAGCCCGGAGGCTTCCCCTGCACCAAAGAAGTGGGCTCCGAGGCAATGTAGGCGCCGAACTCACCTGCGCCAATGGCGTGAGAGGTAGAACCGGATCCAACAAAGGTCCGATCCGACTCTCCTTCCCGGACCTGACGGGGGAGTGTCGACTCCTAGACCCTACAACAGAAGATGGAACCAATGTGGTCAGAGCAGAAGTCTGGGCCAAAAACCCAGGGGTAAGTGTCAGGCCCGACGGTTCCACCACAAAGACGTCCAAGCACAACGGCTCCGAAACTGCTCTGGTCAGAGGTGGAAGAGAAGAAGGGGCAGTAGTAGGTTCCACTTCTTTATGGGCCGGACTCGAAAGGATCTTGGCCAGAGCCGGAGTCCAAAGAAACCTCTTGACCACCTGCTCCACGTCGTCATCCGACAGACTCCTGGAGGATCGGGCTGAGGATTTAACATTGCCAGCTACCGATTGTAACAGAGGCGACAGAGGGACTGAGGAGATCGGCTCCAATGTTGGAGACCGGCTCCATCTATGGCTTCTGGTCAGTTCTGATAAAACCTGTGGAACCGAAGGAGAAGGTTTCCCGGGCCCGAAAGCCTTCAGGTCCGAAGTTGTATCTTTAGCTACCTTTCTAGCCGGCTCAGAAGCAGGAGCTGAAGAAGAAGCTCTCTTAGTAGATTTGTCCGATTTAGGGGACTGTGAAGGTTTTAAAGAGGTCTGGGTACCTTCTAATGCCTCGTCAAAAGGAGCTTTAAGCAAACCCCTAGCTATCAGCTTGTTTTTACATTCCTGCTAAACCCTTGAACTAAAACCATGGCAGATGGAGCAGGAATCTTGTAAATGTACTGGGCCTAGGCAATAGACACAACTAGTGTGCCTGTCGATACAGGAGTCGCATTTTTTAAAGCCTGACTGCTTAACTTTTTCACCTTTCTTGGACATAGTTGAAAAAAATCAGAAGACAACAACACTGTCCAGGAAGATATGAACATTTTGCTTCTAACAGCTACTAAAGTATTCACTGGTAAAGTCTAGTCACTACGACAAAAATAGCAATTTAAAAACTACTTTGTTTTTTTAACACATTTTTAACAAACACGCAGGGAGCGAGGGGGCTAGAGGAGAGGTCTCTAACTAAAAAACGACTAACTCGTCTAGCCAAAGGAGACCTCCCTAAGTAAAACGACAAAACCTCTTAAGGAAAGGAAGTAGAAAGGGGAAGCCCTCTAACTTAAACGGACTTTAAAAGAATAAGAACAATGAACCCCTCTAACTAAAACGGGTTCAATGGGTAGAATAAAATTTTAGAGATTGGATAGGGAGGTTGTAGGCCTAACGACAGCAGCAGCCAGCCACAACAGAACGCAACAAGTGATAAATTCAACAACTGGAAGCTAAACACTCAAATAACTATTAATGTAACAATTCTATGTAAAAAAAACCTATAAGAAAGCAGAAGATAGACTGAGAAAATATTTCACTTAGCCTGAGCCTAGTGAGAAGCACCCGATCTAGTTTAGCGGCAAACAAGATCTAGGTAACTGTCTCTAGGCATCCTGGGATAGGGTATAGCCTCGAGCCAGTGGAAACTCTCGAGCTTTAGTAAAAAGGCAGAGTCGGAACCGATGCTCGGTTCGAAACCCATCCAGCGACAATGAAGGTGAGATAGGACTACATAACATCTATTTTTTTCCCATCCAGAGATCCAAGTTGTGCTTGAATATGCACATGGATGAAGTTTGTTTTTTGTAGATGTGGTGTCTGTTCCAGAGCAGCGGTATCCTCTGCGAGATTTATCTGTCCCTCCAAATCTTTTTTTTTTTTGGATGTTGCAGAAGAGGTGTAGATCCCTAGATAGAGTATTTCTGATGCCATTTAACTTGCTGATTTGCAGTAAATCCATCAGTACTGAGTCGGAGGATCCCTTCTATGCCAGATACGGGTCACCTGTTATCAGTCTGTAAGATACCGAGTATAGTGACAGGGCTTGACGTTAGTCCATGTTGGATATGTTGTTTAGGCCTTGTATCCTTTTAGTAAGGTATCTCAGTGGGTGTTCCAGTTGTTGTGTGTGTCTGGACACAAACGTTCCAAAAGGGCATAATACTCAGTGATTGACCTAATGATGGCTGAGTAAAGGGGGGCAGGAACATACCTATATTTAGACACAATCCCATTATTTATAAGCTGTGCAGTACAGCAGGACTTTTTTATGATAATGGACTCATTGTTGACAAGAGTTAGGTCACTGTCCCCATAAGTTCCCAAATCCCAAACAACTGGATCCACTCTTTGATGCATATTGTCATTGTGGTAGTTCCGTACAGTAGATGGCTTCACAAAGGATACAGTAATGCATTTTTGGCATTTAGTTTCTGTCCATGATTTTGGTACCAGTTATTTATTTGGGACTAACTTTCCTGCAAGATGGCCAAGTCATTTGGGGATTCAGTGACTGCTCATAGCTTGCACTCATCTGGAAACTTAGCCAGAGTCCTGTAGTATTGGCTTTTACTTGAAAAAAGTAGATGTGAAACAGGAGAGGTCCCAGCGCAGAAGCCTGAGGGACTGTTATTGGGATCAGGGGAAGGAATAGGTGAAGGTTTACCACTTAACTGAGGTAAAGTGCCTGATTCCCAGGCTAGTGCTACAGTTGCGGGTCAGACCTTTTCCGGGAAGTCTACCAGGAAGAAAAAACGGAAATGTAAAAGTATTTCTTCTTCTGTTTCTTTAACTATGGACAGGGAAGATTTGCTGGGATTTGCTAAGGGATTATGCTTTGCTTTTAATGTGTTAAATCCTGATTCCTCACTTCTGTGTAACAAAAAAAGAAACATATTTCCCTCACAGTCTGCTTTTAATGTGTTAAATCCTGATTCCTCACTTCTGTCTAACAAAAAAAGAAACATATTTCCCTCACAGTCTGACAATGATTTCCAGTCAGATGGACAGGGAGGGAGACAAGGGAGAGTATAACTCTTCACTTAATTATCATCAAGCTGAAAAGTTTTCCACCAAAAGTATTATGTTTTGTTTCCTCATCCTACAGCTGTTCTTCATGTGTTGACACCCTCCCACCCCCTCCCCCTACAAAAAAATCTGGCATGTTGTGTAAAGTACATAAGACACAAATTCAAATTCATGTTGACTAACCCCACACCAGATCATACAGTGATATATTTATCTAAGTCTTATACCACTAAATGTGACCTTTGACAGGTATGGAAAGAATGTATGCCTCTTGCATGCTAGCTTTCAGATTAATTAACTGACAGACACACATGACCAAATATTTACTTTCCAGGTTTTCTGACATGCAGCAGTCTGTTGCTACCCTTTCTGCTTCTGACACTAAAAGCATTTTGTCAGAATGGCCAGTTCTGCCTCCCAAGTTACTAGACACTCATTAAAATGTACATATGATGCTGTGGATGCTGTATTTAGAACTACATCCACAGGAACTGTAATGCGCAGGAATGCCTGGGTCAGACTACAGAATTTTCTTCACATGTTAAGAAAGAAGATGGATCCCAAGGATCCTCTCCTCAGAAGAAAACTGCCTGACTTGCTTTAGATCTAATGTCTGTCCTCCTCTCCCCACCCCATATTCTCAACTACTAAAAATAATTCACAATGGCTACAAACTGTAATGGGCATCTCCCCCACTGCAGTCAGGGATACACCTTCCCCCAAAAGTCCAAACTCACTTGATGTCCTTCATGGATGCATCTGCAGTCATAACAAGTGGGTTGTCCTGTCGTCAGGCAGCCCTGCAGTCGGCCGGATTCCAAAGTCCGGGTCCGGCTTCGGCTGATGTCGCACTCCACCCGACGTCATCTCTGCTGGTCTTCGGGTATAAAAGCATCAGCCGACGCCATTTTCCTCAGTCTTTCTTGCCGCGTGGCGCCCGAAGCAGAAGCTGTTCGCAAGTGCCGGTCGGTCGGATCCAGAGATTACTTCTACCGAATACTACTTCGAAGACTTCTAAAGCTAAGTACCCCATTGGGGACTCTTTCTTGCCTCAGCCGATGTCAGAAAAAGTTAACAATTGTTTAACCTGTGGGAAACAAATACCTCATAAAGATTTCCACTCTTACTGTCTGCCTTGTTTAGGCCCAGCCCACGACGTAGCAGCCTGTTCGCCTGTGCCTCTTTCAACCGACCGAACGCTTAGGCGTCGGTCGGAGTTTGCAGAACAGTTTTTCGGTACTGATTTTGCGTACATTATGCCGCCGGATCCTCCGACTACCCCAAAAACGCAAAGATAAAGACCGACACTCGCAGTCCGCGGTTTCGGCCGAAACCACGGCAAAGCAAACATGAGTGTCTCGGTTTCGGCGAAACCGAAAACTGCTCAAAGTACAGCTGAACCTATTCTTACAACTGAGGCCCCTGCTACAATTCTTGAATCGACCTCAGAAATTTTACCCACTACGGTGGTTGACTTATCAGACACCATCCCCTTGGATGTCTCTACCCCAGCACGTGGTGCTGCTAGGCCTCCAGCAGCCATGTCCATTAAGGCCTTCGCCAGGGCTAAAGCAGCCAAGACTACTAAATCAGTGCCTGTTAAACCCCCCTCATCCAGGCCCTCTTCTAGTTCTCAAATGCTTTCTTTGGCAGAAGATTTAATTTCTTTAATTAGAGGATCTCAATCTCATCCAGACAGGGCCTCTCAGCCGCCAGAGAAGAGACCTAGGGCAGAGCCCCCTGAGCCAGTGTCTTCTGATGATTCTGCTGATGAATCAGACATAACTGACCAGCCTGAGGCTCCCTTTTCCAATTTTGAAGATTCTGATGCTGAAGAATCCATTCCAGCTGCTTCCCCACCAGAAGAATTCTCCTTTGGGGAAACCTTGCATGCCATGCGAGAACAGTTCCAATGGCAGCAACAGGATTTTTCAGACTCCAGAAAAAGACTTAGGACCTTTCTGCACCTCCCACAGCACAGGCCCTCAGCTATACCTCCTGTTCTCTCTGTGGTGGATGATGCTTTCAATGATGTTTGCTCCGCTCCAGATTCCTTACCCCCAGCCCCTGCCAAACCAGACAGATTTTACAGGGTGCCAGATACTCATCACCACCTTTACAAGGCCCCTCTTGCAGACCCAGAAACTATATCCCAGGGTCCCAAGGCAGTAGCCGCAACCACAGCTAAAAACCCTATTCCTTCTGAAAGGGAAGCAAGGTCACTAGACAGATGGGGTAAAAGGTCTACACTTCAGCTACTCTCTCAGCTAGAGCTTTAAACTGTCAGTTTCACATGATACAATACCAAGAGTTTATGCTTGATCAGTTAACTAAAAAGCTAACTACTGATGAATCTCTTGATAAGAAATATGTATTAGAGATGGTAAATAACATACAACAGGTTAGCAACCATTCCTTAAAATGTGGCTATGATGCACTGGAGGCTTCATTTAGATCAGCCATGACAGGCACAGTGATAAGAAGACATGCATGGCTAAAGGAACAAGCTTTACCGGATCATGTTAAAGCTAAGTTGCTAGATGCTCCTATGGACAAGACAAGTTTGTTTGGTACACCTGCCCAGCAGGTTATGAAGAAAATGGAAGAAAAGGCAAAATCTGTTCAAACTGTTAAAGATTTCCTGCAGGTTCAACCCCAAGGTTTAGCAGGAACTGGCCTGCCAAAATTGGTCCTTTCCTGACTCCACAAAATTTCAAAGGGGCAGGAATAGACGCTCCAGAGGCAGAAACCAATCCAGAGGAGGTGCCTACAGAGGACGACAGTGGCAAGGTAACAACAGAGGCACAGACACAGCCACTGCCACTACATCAGCACAACCGCAGTGACTTAATCCTAAATCCGCCTACCAGGGAACAAATAGCAGCTCCTCTAGGCGGAAAGTTAACCTTATTTTCAAAGAACTGGCACTACATAACAAAAGACAAGTGGATTTTACAAACCATAGATCAAGGTTACCGGTTTCACTTCCACACTTTACCAGTCAAAAGAGGAATGCCAAATCTACCTCCAAATCAAAAAACAGAGGCTCTACGCCAGATAATGGAGTTAGCAAACATGAGAGCTGTGGAAAGAGTGCCAACAGCAGAACAAGGAAAGGGGTTCTACTCCAGACTATTCCTAGTTCCAAGAAAGGAAAAAGTTGGAGACCAATTCTCGACCTGTCCACCTTAAATACATACATCATTGTCCCAAAATTCAAAATGCTGACCCTACAGCAACTTCTTCCCATGCTGGGCAAGGAGTCTTGGCTGGTAACTCTAGATCTCAAGGAGGCATACCTGCACGTCCCATTCGACCAATCTGCAGAAGATACCTCAGATTTCTTGCAGGATCAGAGCACTATCAATTCTCAGCATTGCCCTTTGGCTTATCTACTGCCCAGAGTATTCACAAAATGCCTGGCATCAGTAATCGCCCATTGCAGACTACAGGGAATTCAAATTTACCCATACCTGGACGACTGCCTGCTACAAGGGGACAACAAAAGCAAGCTGACAACAGATTTACAAAGGGTCATTTACTTGCTACAAGGACTGGGATACACAGTCAATTTACAAAAGTCAAGGCTGATACCATCCCAAACAAGGACATTCTTGGGCTGAATTGAACACAGTACAACAAATGGCATTCCTGACTACAGAAAAACAAACGAACTTCCTCTTTACTTCTTGGCACTAACAAAACTGAACAAGTTAACAGCAAGAAAATTTCTACAGGCCTTGGGCTTCATGGCATCATGCATAATCTTGGTCCCATTTGCCAGACTACATATGAGGAAACTACAGTGGTACCTAAAGAATTTATGGTCCCAACACAGACACAGTCTAGAAACAGAAATCCCACTAATTCCATGCTTAAAACAGGAGTTCCTATGGTGGGCTCAGGCATGCCAGTCAAACCCAGGCCTGCCCTTCCGCAGATGTCAACCAAGCCAGACCATCACAACAGACGCTTCAGACCTAGGATGGGGGGCCCACATGCTGGACAAATGCATGCAAGGATTGTGGACACAGGATCAAATGCACCTGCACATCAATCTAAAAGAAATGCTGGCAGTAAAACTGGCAATCCAAAAGTTCAAACCATTCCTCAAAGAGGGCCAGTTGATGATAAGGACAGACAACACCACAGTCATGTGGTACATCAACAAACAGGGAGGCACTCATTCATAGCCCCTATGCAGAATGACCTTGGAGGTGTGGACCCTGGGAGTCAGCTACAACATTCAGTTACAGGCAATATTTGTACCCGGGAAAGACAATACTCTAGCAGACATACTAAGCAGAACCACTTCGGATGCCCACGAATGGAAGCTGCACCCGGACATCTTCAAGACCATCTCAAAGAAATGGGGAATGCCACAGATAGACCTATTCGCATCACCTCTCAATCACCAGCTCAAAAAATTCTGCACAAGGACATTCCACCCACTAGCATGGAAAGTGGACTCACTCTCCTTCAACTGGAAAGGCCTAACAGCATATGCATTCCCTCCTCTTCCTCTGATAAACAAGGTACTACTAAAAATCAAGGAAGAACGTCCAAGGATAATCCTGATAGCCCCAAACTGGCCAAGACAACACTGGTACCCACTACTGAAGAGCATGTCTCGGAACAACATGTGGCCAATACCCCTGATGCCTTTGATGTTAACTCAGAACAACTACAGCATCATACATCCAAACCTAAAAACGCTGCAACTGACTGCATGGAACATCACATAGCAGCAGCTAATCCAGAACTTTCCCAAAGAGTTAAAGACATTATTCTTGAAGCACGCAGACCTTCAACAAGAAAGAACTATGCTGGAAAATGGAAAAGGTTTGTCATTTGGAGTACCGAAGAGGAAAAGATGTGTCAAACATAGATATGCCTAACATTCTGGAGTATCTGGCCGAACTTCTTCATTCAGGCCTTTCCTACTCCTCCATCAAGATACATGCATCAGCTATTTCAGCAGAATACAGCTTTGATCCTCCTGTTTTTTCACACCCTTTGCTCAGGCAGTTCCTCAGAGGAATCAAGAATGTAAAACCTCCCAGGAAACCACCATTACCAGCTTGGGACTTAAACTTTGTGCTAGAAAAGTTGACACTAGCACCCTTTGAACCAGCAGCAACAGCAGACCTACAACACCTGTCATGGAAAACTGCTTTCCTACTGGCAATTACTTCAGCAAGGAGGGTTTCAGAACTACAGGCCTTAATGGCAGTGCAACCCTTCCTAATTTTCCACCAAGATAAAGTGTCCTTGAGGACTAATCCTACATTTATGCCTAAGGTGGTATCCAGAGTATCTTTAAACCAGGCAATCCACCTACCTTCCTTCTTTCCCAACCCACAAAACAGAGGGAAAGAATACTGCATACCTTGGATGTACATAGACAGCTACGCTACTACTTGGACAGAACAAAAATAGCAGAAAGACTGACCAACTTTTGTAGCCTATGCAACAGGAAGGGAAGGAAAAGCTATTTCCAAACAGACAATCTCCAAATGGATAGGAAATTGCATACGATACTGTTACTCCTTCCATGGAAAACCAATTCCACAGAACATAAGACCTCATTCTACAAGGGCAACAGCCACTACCACAGCCTTCTTACGAGGAGTGGCAACCAAAGACATTATTGAGGCGGCTACTTGGACCTCCGTGCATACATTTGCCAAGCATTATAATTTGCCTCTTTATTCCAGATCCCGAGCAGGGTTTGCCACTGCTGTACTGCAAGGGATCTTAAACACACCATAATCTACCTTTATCCTCCTCCCCTAGTTGGCTATGGTATTCTACCCACTTGTTATGACTGCAGATGCATCCATGAAGGACATAGTACAGTTTTGTACCTACCATAAATGTAGATGTCCGAACTGGATAGCATCTGCAGTCAGGATTACCCTCCCTCCTTCCCTCTGTGGTACTCCTAGGGTGTTTACCCTCCTAATAGCTAGCTGTTGGGGGGGAGTCTTTTATGGTGTATTTGTTTGTATATATGTACATATATGCTTATTGTTGTGTTTACCTCTATCTATTTGGAAACATTGGCATCTATCCAAATTTTAGCCTGCAAGAGGGCTACTGGCATCTGGGGCAAGAAACACTGAGGAAAATGGCGTCGGCTGATGCTTTTATACCCGAAGACCAGCAGAGATGACGTCGGGTGGAGTGCGACATCAGCCGAAGCCGGACCCGGACTTTGGAATCCGGCCGACTGCAGGGCTGCCTGACGACAGGACAACCCACTTGTTATGACTGCAGATGCTATCCAGTTCGGACATCTACATTTATGGTAGGTACAAAACTGTACTTTTCCCAAAGTCCAATCTGATGTGTTATCACAAGGAGTAACAGAGCATGTTCCTCTTTCCCAACAGTGGAAAAGGTTGCTGTTCAAGGAGTTTTCTGGTACCGAAGAAGGAGGGCACCTTGAAGCAAATTTTGCACCTATCAGTTTTAAATTCTTTTCTCGTAGTACAAAGATCAATATGTTAACCTTGCAGTCGATTTCTTCCTTCTTCCTCCCAAGTCCTATTTAGTCACTCTTGACCTCAAGGATGCTTATCTTCATATAGCCTATTTTCAGTACTAAATCATGATTATAAAGTGCAATAAGTGCAATAGTGTAGTGGTTAGAGTATACGCCTTGCATGTACTCATTCATAGTTAAATACTCTGGAACCAGCTACCCATCTATGTCAAGCAAAGTTCCTCATTAGCACTCTTCAAGAAAAATCTTGAGTGGATGGGAAATAGAAAATACACCCCGGGGATCACTTCTGTGGCTCTGCTCGACAGGGGCACAGGAAATTAACTCTCTTGGGTGGCGTAAGCCAGGGAACCTTGTTGGCTAGGCTTACTTAGGCCCTTGGGCTGATAGCCTAGTACCTACCTATGAACCTATGTGTATAATGGGTAAAGTAATGACGAAAGTAGTGCAAAAATTGCTAGATATGGATCAGTGTGGTTTTGTGGAGGGGAGGCAAATATTTGACAACATTAACAGAATATTGATGTTCCAGAGGGAAGCAAAATGTATGAAAATACCATTGTTTTTGGTGGCTCTTGATGCAGAGAAAGCATTTGACAAAGTAAGCTGGGACTTCTTGAGCAGGGCAATGGAAGCATTTGCATTTCCTGAAAAAAATAATAAGGTTGATTAGAAGGATATATGAGGGATTGGAGGTGAAAATTAAAGTGGATGGGGTCCACTCTGATAATTTTTGCTTGAACAGAGAAACCAGGCAGGGGTGTCCTCTTTCCCCTTTGTTATTTGTATTGTATTTAGAACCACTGACAAAGAAAATAAGGGACTCAGAAATTCAAGGATATAATTGGTATGGTAGCCAAGAAAAGCTGGCTCTGTTTGCAGATGATATAGGTTCATAGGTTGGTACTAGGCTGTCGGCCCTAGGGCCTATACAAGCCTAGCCATAACAATTCCCTGGCTATTTCTTCCCACAGTATTTACTTCTCTAGACCCCAGTCTAGCAGGGGGACTGACATGATCCCCGGGGTGAATTTCCTATCTCCCATCCAATCATCAAGGTTCCTTTTGAAGAGGGCCAAAGAGGCGCTCTGCATGACATGTATGGGCAGTCTATTCCAGAGTCTGAGGAGTCTCTGGGTCAGGAACCTATCCCTCCAGCATGATGTTCATCGTGTTACACTGCTGCAGTCATTACACTTGGGTTATCCTGCCATCAGTCCAGGACCCACCTGAGTTCCAAAGTCTTGGTCCGGCGTCAGTTGCTGTCGCCTCTTCCCTGACATCAGTGTGACAGGGGTATATAAGATGCAGCCGCCGCCATTTTCTTCAGTCTTTCTTGCCGTGTGGTGCCCAAAGCAAAAACAGTTTGCAAGTGCCGGTCGGCCGACTCCTGAGATTTTCATTCTGAAACCAGAACTGAAGTCTTCTACAAAGCTAAGTACCCCGTTGGGGAAACTTTTTCTTGCCTCAGACCGATGTCAGTAAAAGTTAATAACCGTATTTCTTGTGGGAAGCAAATACCTCATAAGGACTTACATTCTTATTGTATCCCATGCCTAGGCCCAGACCACGACGTCACAGGTTGTCGGTTTTGTGCTAGGTTTAACAAGCGCACTATTAAACGTCGGTTTGATTTTGCCCGACATTATTTTGACAGAAAATTCAATTATACAATGCCGTCGGAACTACCGACGACCGGAACACACCGAAAGCGCAAAGACAAGGACAGGCATCCGAGGCCCAGAACTGACGATGAAGCCTCTTCTAGGCCAGTTGCCGGTTCTCCAGTTTTCAGCTAGGCGCCTTCGCAGCCCCTGACGACCGCTTCTTTAGAACCTCAGACCGCCTCTGACTCCCACGTGGAGATGGCTGGGCCTTCGGACGCACCAGATTTACAGCCTACCGAGACTAACCCTTCAGAGGGATCCGGAGTAGCTGAGCAACCCGTAGCTTCAGAGGGTGTTTTCATACCTACTCAGTTAACTATTAAATCTTCTGCTAAGTCTAAAACTCCTTTAAAAACAAAGAAACAAATTCAGCATTCACCAGGACAGGCCTCCATGCCTATGAAACAAATGCTCAAAATGGCCGAAGACTTAATCACTCTGATCATGGGGTCCCATCCCCTTCCTGATAAAAGGCCTAGACAGGATGCAGACTATGACTCATCCGACCAGGTATCCATCTCTTCATATTCATCTTCAGACCTAGGATACTCTTTACCCCCTATGAGGATTCTGATGCTGAGGAATCAATTCCTTCAGCCTCTCTGCCAGAGGACTACTCCTTGCATACCATGAGGGAGCATTTCCATTGGGAGGGCCAGGATTATTCAGAGTCCAAGAAAAGGCTCAGAGATTTCCTTTTATTACCTCAACACAGACCCCTTGCTATTCCGCCAGTGTTAGATATTGTGGATGATGTGTATACTGAATCCAGTTTAAATCCTGATTCTTTACCTCCTGCTCCAGTTAAGTCAGACAGATACCACCGAGTCCCTGACTCTCACAAATTTCTTTATAAAAGCCCTGCTGCTGACCCTGAAACTATTTCTCAGGACCCCAAAGGGGTAAAGGCCTCCTCAGCAAAGAATCCAGTCCCCTCTGACAGAGATTCCAGAGCATTAGACAGATGGGGGAAGAAAGCATATACATCTGCAACTTTAGCAATGAAGGCCTTAAATTGCCAGTTTCACATGCTAAAATATCAGCAATATTTGATGTCTCAGTTGAAACAAAAAATGCTTCCAAACTCAGATCCTCCTAATTATAAAGAAATGCAGGATTTATTGCATGCAGCTGAACAAGTGGGAAAACATACTTTGCAATGTGGTTTTGATTCATTAGAGGCCTCCTGTAGAGCAGCAGTTACAGGATCTTTCATTAGAAGACATGCTTGGTTAAAAGAACAAACGTTACCAGATCATGTTAAAGCAAAATTATTGGATGCACCTTTGCAGCAGGATGTTTTATTTGGAGTTAAGGCAGAAGAGGTATTAAAGAAAATGGAGGATAAGGCAAAATCTATGCAAACGGTGAAGGATTTCTTACAGGTTCAGCCACCTCGATTTAGCAGAAATTGGCCAACAAAGAATTGGTCCTTTCCAGTTACAGACAGACCTCAAAGGGGCAGATACAGACGTCCAAGAGGTAGAGGTCAACCACAAGGTCCTTGCAGGCCCCGACAGTGGGGTGCATCAACCCAGAAAGAAGGGGAAGACAGGCCTCAACCATACAAAAAACAGCCCCAATGACTTCCCACTACAGCTGCCAAACAGTTCTTTCTTGGCGGCCCCCTTGGGAGGAAAACTGGCGCTTTTCTGTCACAATTGGCATATGATTACCAAAGACCAATGGGTTCTCAACATTGTATCTCAAGGTTACAGGTTCCACTTTCACACTCTGCCAAGACTAAAGGGAATGCCAAATATGCCACCAAATCAATGGGCAGAGACTCAAAGACAAATTACAGCACTCATGGACATGAGAGCTATTCAAAAGGTACCAACACAGGAGCAAGGACAAGGATTTTACTCAAGACTCTTTCTGGTTCCCAGAAAGGACAAAGCCTGGAGGCCCATTTTGGATCTTTCTTCTCTAAACACTTACCTGGATGTTCCAAAATTCAAAATGTTAACACTACAGCAGCTTCTTCCCATGCTGGGCAAGAAAGCTTGGCTCATAACTTTGGACCTCAAGGAGGCATACCTGCATGTCCCTATCAGACAAAACTGCAGAAGATACTTCAGATTCATAGCTGGTTCAATGCACTACCAATTCTCTGCACTGCCTTTTGGCTTATCTACTGCACCCAGTGTCTTCACAAAGTGCCTGGCACCAGTAATTGCATTTTGCAGACAGAAAGGAATTCAAATTTATCCGTACCTGGATGACTGCCTGATTCAAGCAGAGAAGAAGGACATTCTTCTAAAGCATCTGGCGTTTGTAAAAAAGTTAAGTTGCCTAGGGTACACAGTAAACGAAAAGAAATCAAAACTAGTGCCCTCACAAGAGATAATATTTCTGGGTGCCAGCTTGAATACAACGGCCCAGATGGCTTATCTCACGCCAGACAAGCAAGGACAACTGACTCAGTACTTTCAATTGATGGCAACAAAGGCCCAACTCCCTGCAAGAAAACTTCTGCAGGCCTTGGGTTACATGGCATCTTGCATACTACTAATTCCATATGCCAGACTGCATATGAGGAAACTACAATGGTACCTAAAGTGTATCTGGTCTCAACACTGTCAAAGTTTGGAAACAGTAATACCACTAATTTCTTGCATTCAACAGGAGTTTCGATGGTGGGCTCAAGCATGTCACCTCAACAAGGGACAGCCTTTCACTCAACCCACAGCCAGGCAAACACTGACAACAGATGCATCGGATTACGCCTAGGGAGCACACATGTCAGGAAAATGTATTCAGGGCAAGTGGCCCACAGAACAAAGGCATCTTCACATCAATCAAAAAGAGATGCTAGCTGTACAAAATGCCCTTATGGCTTTCAAGGACCTTCTGCATCCAGGACAACTACTACTAAAGACAGACAACACCACAGTTATGTGGTACATAAACAAGCAAGGGGGCACTCATTCTTATCCCCTCTGCAGACAAGCCATGACCTTGTGGAACACAGCTCTAACCTATCAAGTTCATCTGCAAGCACAATTCCTGCCAGGAGAGAAAAACACACTGGCAGACGACTTAAGCAGAAACATCATGGATCCGCACGAGTGGAAATTACATCCACAAATGTTCAGAATGATAACAGAAAAATGGTGCAGCCCTGACATAGATCTGTTTGCATCCCTAATGAACTGCCAGCTACAGAAATTCTGCACAAGGACTTACCACCTGCAAGCATGGAAAGTGGATGCCCTCTCATTCAGCTGGAAAAACCTACAAGTATATGCTTTCCCACCACTACCTCTCCTTCCAAAGGTACTCATAAAAGCCAGGCAAGAAAAGCCAAAGATGATCCTGATTGCCCCAGACTGGCCACGCCAGCACTGGTACCCAATCTTAAAGAAATTAGCACAAGGTCCACCCTGGAGTTTACCTCAAATCCCACGTCTTCTGACTCAGCACAACAATCAGATACTTCACCGTCAGCTAAAGACTTTAAACCTGGCTGCATGGCAGATTCCTTAGTCAAGCAAGCAATGCCTCTCTCCAAAGCTGTTATGGATGTCATTCTGGAGGCCAGAAGGCCTACCACCAGGAAAGCCTGTTTGGATAAATGGAAGAGATTCTGTGCCTGGAACCAGGCTCACAGCCTTGACCCTCTTGTCCCAAATATTAATCAGATACTACAATATTTAACTGAGATGCTGGACAAAGGCCTCTCCTTTTCATCCATCAAGATCCACGCCTCTGCCATGGGAAAACTGTACCTAACAGCATTAGGTCTCATTCTACCAGGGCAACAGCCACTTCAACTGCCTACCTCAGAGGAGTACCTACCAAGGACATTTTGGAAGCAGCAACTTGGAGTTCTGTACATACCTTTACCAAGCATTACCATCTGCCTCTTTACTCTAAATCCAGAGCTGGCTTTGCCACTGCTGTGCTGCAGGGCCTTATAGCCACCCCTAATGCCTTATAGAACCAGCCACCCTACCTCAGCTTTGGGATTCTACCCAAGTGTAATGACTGCAGCAGTGTAACACGATGAACATAGTACAGTTTTGTACCTACCATAAATGTAGATGTCCGAGTGTATACACTGCTGCAGTCCAGGTTACCCTCCCTCCTTCCCCTCTTACTTGCTGGTACATACCTAAGTCTTCTACCCTTTACTACCTATGGGGAGTATTTGCTGGTAACTGAAATTTTTAGATTGCTGTTCATATGTATGTTTTATTAGCAATTTGCATTGCCTACCTTTTTTGGGGCACCTGACATCTGGGGCAAGGAAAACTGAAGAAAATGGTGTCGGCTGCATCTTATATACCCCTGTCGCACTGATGTCAGGGAAGAGGCAAACCGCAACCGACGCCGGACCAAGACTTTGGAACTCAGGCCGACTGAGGGACTGCCTGACGGCAGGATAACCCAAGTGTAATGACTGCAGCAGTGTATACACTCGAACATCTACATTTATGGTAGGTACAGAACTGTACTTTTTGTTCATTGTGATGACAAGGTTTAGATCCCTGGAGCATGTCTCTGAGGGATTGGGATTTCTTTAAGTGTAGCATGTCCAACAGCTCTGGGTTTGACATTGCCTTGTATGTTAAGGAGATGGCCTCTGAGTAGATGATATGCAACAGAGTATAGGTGGAGTTTTTTTAGACGGTCAGCATAGGGCATCTGCTTTAGGCCTGTGATTCTTTTAGTGAGGTATTTCTGCGGCCTTTCCAGTTGTTGCAGATGACTTGAGAGGTACATACCAAATGGGGCGTTGTATTCTATAATGGGTCTAATGAGGGATGAGTATAGTGGGACAATGGCCTCCTTTATTCTGGATGAAAAGCACTTAGTGATGAGGTGTGCCACATAGAAGGATTTCCTGACTATTGTGGCGATGTGGTTATCGAAGGTGAGACCACTGTCCACCTGTGTCCCTAAATCTCTTATCATTATTTTATATATATACTATTTTATATCTGACAAAACCAGAAAGGGACATTACAGTGTTGTGAACATTTTGAGACTGTTTCATATCTTTTCGGAATACAAAATTAATGAAGCTAAAACAAAGGCAGCAGCAGTAAATTATGTACCCACACACAAATTGGTTCAGCAGTATCCATATTTATGGGGACATGAGAAAATGAAATATTTAGGAGTATGGCTGAAAAATGGTTCTAGTGTGGCAGCTAAGGATATGTGGGAAGAGACTAAACAAAAGATAATACAAAAACTGAGAAAATGGAAGCTTTGATGTCCTTCTATTCTCATGTTGCAGTATTCATAACCCTTGGGTTAGCCTCCGCCTAGCAACCTGAATGTCCGGCCAATATACAAAAGCTTTAGTCACTGCAAGATACATGGGACATCTGACGTTGGCCGTAGTGTGTGGGTCATAAAAGTGACGTCTGCATGTACCTTCCTCAAAACTTCTCTGCCACCAGTCGAATGTCAGCTCATCCTGCCATCGGATCATACGATTTAAAGAGAAGTACCCCACTGGGGCCTTTTTCTTGTTCCCTTTTTTTTTGGTCACTGCATGCCTGCCCAGGTTCATGTCATCCAGAAAAAGAAAGAGTAGGTGGACATCAGATCCCACATAAGGATACCTATGACCTGTGTCTGTTCTGCTTAGGGCCCAACCACGAACATAAGTCCTGTGGGATTTGTCAGGCTTTTGTCCCAAAAACTCTTCACAGCCATTTGCACGCCCTTAATGTCTATCTAGAGAACCATCACCTCAAACATCTTGATCTTGCGATGGAAGGGCCGTCTGGCTATACTGTCGAGCCATCAAAAAAGAAGGCCAAAGTTACCAGGCCTGAGCCTACTCCTGCACCTCTTCCACCTGACATCCCCCCTGTGGCTGAGGTATGCCTGGAGGAACGTAAGGAACCAGCCAACTCTGGTATAGCAGGTACCGTTCCGGAGACTGTAAAACCAAGGTCTGAAAGCACATCCATTGAGGTAACACAGACATCAGATGCCGATGACGAGGAGGAACCTTGACTCGCTGCAGACATCCAGACCAGTCCTTCCACCATTAGTGAGGCTTCTGAACCTCGACCCTCCTTAGGGCCTAAGCCCTCCAGGTCTGTTTCTTCTTCAAAAAAGAAACAGAAAACCAAAGATGTGACTTCACCACCTGAGAGCTTGCCTGATTGGCAAGCTTTCTCTCAGTGTTTGTTCAATGCCTTTATTGCCATTAAGCCTTCCATGGCTGCTTCTCCTCTGGCTGCCCATCCTGTTATCAGCCCTAGGCCTCAGACTGTAGAACCTCTTGCAGTCGAGGCCAAAGATTCTTCAGATTCTTCTTCAGAGGATTCTCTGTCTTTTGCTTCACAAATGCCTTTCCCTCTAGGGTATGCCACCACAGAGGAGGACTTTGCTGAGGGGCATTCCCCTGGGGAGGACCATACCTTAGGAGAAACCTCATCTCAGATATGAGAGTTTTTCAAATGGGATTCCACAGAAATGTCTGAAGTCCAAAAGAAGTATTATGAACTCCTACAAATGGGTGCCCCTTTACCTTCTGCCATTTCACCAGTCCTACCAGGCTTCTTAGATGTCTTTTCTGCAGCTTCTAAAAATCCTGAATCCCAACCCCCTGCTCCTAGAAGGCCTGACAGATTTTATAAGGTCCCAGAATGGGCAAAATGTCTAATAAAATGCCTTATTGCAGATCCTGGTACCATTTCTGTCTCTGCAGACAAACCCTTCTAGACTGTTACACTCTACCCCTGTCCTTCCTACTGATGAGGACAGCAAAACTATGGGAGAATTGGCAATAAGGTATACACCTCTGCCACTTTGGCATTTAGGGCTATCAACTGCCAGACACATTTTCCAGCTATTCCAGCTATTGAGAACTCAGCACAGCTCCTCGTGGTGGCCAGCAGTGTTCCTCTAGCAGCAGAGACCAGAAAAGACTACCTTTCCAGATTTTAAGTATTTTTCTTGGCTTTTTCGACTTTTTGTGCCTTTCGACTACTGTTTCTGCTTATTTTATCAAAGTTTGCACTGTTTTTTCTGTGTTTATAAGTTAAAACTGTTTACTGCACTTGCTAGTTTAAGTTTTGCCTAAAAGTCAAACTACAGGCTAATACACTCAAGTGTACTAGCTTTTGATAGCATTTAATCGAAAATCATAGCATTTATTGTGTTTTCTGCTTGTCTGTAAAAAAAACTTGAAAAAAGACAAAAAAATATCCTTGCTTTCCATACTTTCCTAAACTAGTGTTCCAGAGACCAGATTTTGCTGATCCCTGGGCTTTGTCTTGGTTCCTGTTTTCTCCATTTTCCTTGTTTGGTCAAGGGGTAGTTTCTTTACTCACTAGTGGGAGTAGGGAGTACTGAACTGCCTGTTTGTCCTCAGAGGAGTGGTTTAAGGCAGTAACTTGTAGTTTATTGGCCATTTTGGGTCATTTCCTGTCTTTTCCAGCCCCTGCTATAAAGCACGCTTTGGCGGGCTTTTCCAGCTATTGAGAACTCAGCACAGCTCCTCGTGGTGGCCAGCAGTGTTCCTCTAGCAGCAGAGACCAGAAAAGACTACCTTTCCAGATTTTAAGTATTTTTCTTGGCAGTTTTCGATTTTGTGTGCCTTTTGAGTACTGTTTCTGCTTATTTTATCAAAGTTTGCACTGTTTTCTCTGTGTTTATAAGTTAAAACTGTTTACTGCACTTGCTAGTTTAAGTTTTGCCTAAAAGTCAAACTACAGGCTAATACACTCAAGTGTACTAGCTTTTGATAGCATTTAATCGAAAATCATAGCATTTATTGTGTTTTCTGCTTGTCTGTAAAAAACTTGAAAAAACAAAAAAATATCCTTGCTTTCCATACTTTCCTAAACTAGTGTTCCAGAGACCAGATTTTGCTGATCCCTGGGCTTTGTCTTGGTTCCTGTTTTCTCCATTTTCCTTGTTTGGTCAAGGGGTAGTTTCTTTACTCACTAGTGGGAGTAGGGAGTACTGAACTGCCTGTTTGTCCTCAGAGGAGTAGTTTAAGGCAGTAACTTGTAGTTTATTGGCCATTTTGGGTCATTTCCTGTCTTTTCCAGCCCCTGCTATAAAGCACGCTTTGGCGGGCTTTTCCAGCTATTGAGAACTCAGCACAGCTCCTCGTGGTGGCCAGCAGTGTTCCTCTAGCAGCAGAGACCAGAAAAGACTACCTTTCCAGATTTTAAGTATTTTTCTTGGCTTTTTCGACTTTTTGTGCCTTTCGACTACTGTTTCTGCTTATTTTATCAAAGTTTGCACTGTTTTTTCTGTGTTTATAAGTTAAAACTGTTTACTGCACTTGCTAGTTTAAGTTTTGCCTAAAAGTTAAACTACAGGCTAATACACTCAAGTGTACTAGCTTTTGATAGCATTTAATCGAAAATCATAGCATTTATTGTGTTTTCTGCTTTTCTGTAAAAAAAACTTGAAAAAAACAAAAAAAAAATATCCTTGCTTTCCATACTTTCCTAAACTAGTGTTCCAGAGACCAGATTTTGCTGATCCCTGGGCTTTGTCTTGGTTCCTGTTTTCTCCATTTTCCTTGTTTGGTCAAGGGGTAGTTTCTTTACTCACTAGTGGGAGTAGGGAGTACTGAACTGCCTGTTTGTCCTCAGAGGAGTGGTTTAAGGCAGTAACTTGTAGTTTATTGGCCATTTTGGGTCATTTCCTGTCTTTTCCAGCCCCCTGCTATAAAGCACGCTTTGGCGGGCTTTTCCAGCTATTGAGAACTCAGCACAGCTCCTCGTGGTGGCCAGCAGTGTTCCTCTAGCAGCAGAGACCAGAAAAGACTACCTTTCCAGATTTTAAGTATTTTTCTTGGCTTTTTCGACTTTTGTGCCTTTCGACTACTGTTTCTGCTTATTTTATCAAAGTTTGCACTGTTTTTCTGTGTTTATAAGTTAAAACTGTTTACTGCACTTGCTAGTTTAAGTTTTGCCTAAAAGTTAAACTACAGGCTAATACACTCAAGTGTACTAGCTTTTGATAGCATTTAATCGAAAATCATAGCATTTATTGTGTTTTCTGCTTGTCTGTAAAAAAACTTGAAAAAAACAAAAAAAATATCCTTGCTTTCCATACTTTCCTAAACTAGTGTTCCAGAGACCAGATTTTGATGATCCCTGGGCTTTGTCTTGGTTCCTGTTTTCTCCATTTTCCTTGTTTGGTCAAGGGTAGTTTCTTTACTCACTAGTGGGAGTAGGGAGTACTGAACTGCCTGTTTGTCCTCAGAGGAGTGGTTTAAGGCAGTAACTTGTAGTTTATTGGCCATTTTGGGTCATTTCCTGTCTTTTCCAGCCCCTGCTATAAAGCACGCTTTAGCTGAGTTGCCACTGTTGCACACTAGGGCAGCCGTTAAGCAGGTTTAAACTATTCGGCTACCTAAAGTCCACTCTTCAAATTTTCCCTTGAAACTACCTTCCTCGACCTATACTACTCATCTAATCAGCGTATCCTATAACTAAAAGATCATCTCTACTTGACTCTAAGTAGACTATTCTCTATCTGTTAAACCTAGCACTTGCTCCTACAGTACTTATTACCTTGATACGGCACTCTTATAGATAGCACCCCAAAAAGGCAACCCCCCATTTCTCGGTCACCCACATCCCCCGGAATCTTTTTTAAAGTTTTTGTCTATCCTTCTAGCATGTCGAGGGATCAGTTGCTAGTGTCATCTCCTGCTCAGCTGGTGAACCTGGGAATATTGAGGCAATGTTACAATTGCCTCATGTACACAGACAACCCTCTCCTCCTTCCACAAAACACAAATACATGCGAGAGATGCAACTATACGGCCAAACTGGAGGCTGAGCTCTCTCAACATAGGACTGGCAAGACCAGTCAGGAGGGGAAGGTTACCACACACACTATAGACCCAGTCTCACATAGTACCATTACAACCTCAAATCATACACATAAACACACAAAGACATACTCGGAGGCTCTGATCAAAAATCTACCAAAACAGCAGAGGCCACCAAAGCAGACACCCAAAACCACCACCTCAGAACACAACACCTGCAACACATAGACCTCACAGTCAGAGTGTCAAACAGTCACAGCCCTTAAGGCCAAACACAATGCCAGACACACTAGTCATTGGTGACTCCATAGTCAGACACACTGATGTCCCGCCACCAGACTGAGTAAGGAGAAGGTCACAGTAAGCTGTCTGTCGGGCGCTAGAATCCGCCACATAACGCAAGCACTCAGGTCTCTCAACAGCAGGTACAAATATGACTCAGTCATTGTCCACGCTGGTGTAAACGACCTGAGACGTACCTCCTTGGACTACATGAAAAGAGACATTGAGGAGCTCTCTGATTATGTAGCCCAGGCAGGTATGACCCTGACCTTGAGCAGTATCCTACCTTCACCAAGAAGGATGCCACAATACAGAGATAAGATGATCAGCTTTAACAATTGGCTTAAACACTGGTGTCATTCAAAGGGGATCCAGTATCTGTCTGCCTGGGATGACATGCTGGACAAGCCACGCTGCTTCGCAAGGGACGGCTTGCACCTGTCACCCCTGGGATTCCGGATATTGGCAAAGGCTCTTGCCACCCCCATAGTGCCTTTTTAGGCAAGGCTCAAATTCTAAACCTACCACCCTAGAACACAAAAAAGGAAATAAACTAAGGGTAATGCTGCTCAATGCCAGAAGTCTAAATCTCAAAATGCACGCACTCGAGGCCCTTCTCAGTATGGAGAACATCGATGTCTGTGCTGTGACAGAAACCTGGTTCAAGGCTCCTGAGAGCACCCCAGCTATCAGGTTTTACCTCATATCATGCGTTCGGCCCCAAAATCAGGAAAATACCAAGAAAGGAGGGGGGGTATCCATATTCATCAAGGACACCCACACCTCAAGACTGGTGGCAACGCATGATGCATCGGAGACCATCCAGGTGCAATTAACCGTAGGCAAGACTGCTCTGCAAATAGTAGCATGTTACAGGCCACCCTCACAAACTCAGGAACCTCACATGGCCTTCCTGAAAACACTAGAGGGGATAAATGTATCACCAAACACCATCATACTAGGTGACTTCAATTACCCAAATATAGACTGGGAACACTACTCAAGCCCAAACACCCTAGCCCAAAAGTTCCTGGAATTCATAAACTCAAATGCCATGGAACAACTAGTCACCATTCCCACAAGAGGAGATAACATACTTGATCTCATCATCACGAACATGGGAGCACAATGTTCAACACCGAAGTATACCCCTCACTGGTGAGATCAGATCACAAACTAATCTCGCTGGAGGTCCTCATCCCACCCCCACCTGAAATAAAAAAGACCACAGTAAAGAACTTCCCAAAAGCCGACTTCACACTTCTAAAGACTAGTGTGGTCTCCTTTAAGGCCCCGAGCCGGGCGGAAAACAGTACTCAAGCCGCTGAATCACTTACAAATGCCTTCTACCAGCACCTGCAGGACTGCATGGATAAGGCAATCCCAAGCAAAACAAAGACTCTTTGTACCAAAGGCAAGCGTCCAGTCTGGTGGACCCCAGCCATAAACAAACTCTACAACAAAAGGAGGAAGCTACTACAAGATAGAGCAAAATCCTTAAAAGGTAAGACACCCTTGATCACTATAAGTAAAAAACTAAGAGCTCTCATAAAATCATCCAAAGCAAATTTCGAGAGAAAAATAGCTAAAGACTCAAAAGACAATCATAAGGCCTTCTTTAGCTATGTTAGAAACCTAGGAGGAAACTCCCAGATATGCTCAGAACTAGTTCAAAATGATGTGAAGATTACTGATCCTACAGACATTGCCAACATACTGGCTGACAGGTTCAGTGCAAACTTCTCACCCCCCTCCCCCCCAAAAGGAGAGATATCTATACCAAGTGATTGCAGCCCCCCAAACATCTCCAGCGCCCAAGTGAGAACTGCTCTCTCCAAAGCAAAAAACACAGCATCCATGGGACCTGATGGTGTCCCCGGCTGTGTGCTCCACTTAACTCAATGAGGAATTAAACCCACAGCTAGGACAGCTGTTTAATCAAAGTCTTACCTCTGGATACGCACTCCAGGAGTGGCGCACTGCAACTGTGGTCCCACTTCACAAAGGCGGTGCCTCCACCGACCCTGGTAATTACCGGCCCATTAGCTTGACAAGCCTTATCTGCAAAGCCATGGAGAGGATCATTATGGACCTCATAAATAAAGACATTGGGAATTTGCAGACTTTGGATCCAACCCAGTTTGGCTTTGTCAAAGGCAGATCATGCCTTTTAAACTTGGTTGACTTTTTCAAACAGTCACCAAAGCCATTGATGAGGGAAAGGCAGTCCATACAGCCTACCTCGATCTGGCTAAGGCCTTTGATACAATACCCCACTCGGGTATCATTGAAAAACTCATCAGCTTAAATGTTAACCCATACATCACAAGATGGGTTGCAAACTGGCTGAGTGACAGAACCCACAGGGTCAGAGTTGCTGGCGCCATGTCAGACTCAAAGCCTGTCACAAGTGGTGTCCCACAGGGCTCAGTCCTGGGCCCACTCTTGTTTGGCATCTACTTTTCTGAAGTACAAGCAAACACAGGAGGGTTATGGCTGACAAAGTTTGCAGATGACTGCAAACTGGGCCATAGTAGAAAACACATCTGACACAGATATCCTTCAGAAGGGTCTCACAGAAACGGATAACTGGTGCCAGAGCCACGGCCTAAAGTTAAATGCCAAAAATGCATAGTCATACCCTTCGGGAAAAACAAGGTTACCCCTAGCTACCAAATAGGAGGCAATCCACTGAGCACAGAAGAAGTTATCAGGGACCTGGGGACCCAGGTTGATAGTAGTCTGTCATTCGACACCCATGTAGCTAAAGTAGTTAGGAAGACCTTCTACATTGCCCACCTTATCATGAAGGGATTCTCATCTAGATCAAGGGAGGTTATAGTCTCCCTTTACTCATCACTCATCAGACCAATGATTGAGTACAATGCCCCATTTGGAATGTATCTGACCCGACACTTGCAGCAGCTGGAAAGGCCACAAAAGTTCCTCACCAAAAGGATAAAGGGTCTCAAAAATCTATCCTATGCTGCCCGACTGAAAGAACTCCAGCTCTATTCAGTCGCCACGCTTGCTCAGAGGTGACCTTTGCCTAACATACAAGGCCATGTCAAACCCAGATTTGATGAATATGCTTCACCTCAAAAAATCTAGATCCATCAGAGCCACAAGGGCGGGAGACTTAAACCTCGACACGGCTATTAATAGGACGTGCTGGAGGGATAGATTCATCACCTAAAGACTCCCTATGCTGTGGAACAGAATCCCGGTACATGTGAGGCAGAGCACCTCGCTGGCCTTGTTCAAGAGAAATCTTGACCAATGGATGGGAGATCGCAAATATACCCCAGGGATTACCTCAGTGTCACTGCTCGACAGAGGCACAGCAAAACAATGGGTATAGTTCCCCATACTAAAGGGGTGGCGTAAGCCACAAAACGATGGGCTAGGCTTGTAAATGCCCTCGGGCAGATAGCCTAGTATGAACCTATGAACCTATGAACATGTGTCTAAGTACTTCCTGGCCCTTTTGACTCAGGCTTCAAAGCTCTTGGATGATCCACCTGATTTGGCCACAAAGTTACAAATCTCTAACCTGATCTCCTTGTCCTCACAAGTGACAAAACACTCAATCAAATGCAGTTATGATGCTGCAGAGGCCTCGGCCAGATCTGCAGCTTCTGCCTCAGTACTCAGAAGGTACTCTTGGTTGAGGCTGCAACCCCTACCTGATGATATCAGGGCTAAACTTCTAGATGCTCCCCTGGGCAATACTGCCTTATTTGGGGCCCAAGTGGCAGAACTTTTCAAAACCCTTCAACAGAAGGGGAAAGAACTACATGACTTGAAACATTTGTTTGTGTCACCAATTACTAAATTCCACAGAAACTATCCTACTAAGATCCAATTCATTAGAAAAAATTCTGCTCGTCCTCCTTCTCCTACTAGGGACAAAAAGAGTTCCAGAAAGCAGCAGCCACCTTCTAGGCCTGCCCAGACACCAAACTAGAAACTTCTGTTTCAGGACAAGGCAGGTAGTCTGTAACTACCTGCCCTCCTTCTCCCCCCCCCCTCCTGATCCTATACCCCTTTCACAGAGACTCTTTCACTGTCTCCTATTCTGAAAAAGCATTACCTCGGACAAGTGGATCTTGTCAATCATTGGAAAAAGGTTACTTCATGACTTCGGCCATTCCTTCACTCTTAAGAGGCATCACACAGGCACCAAAGAACCAGCTGCCCCTATTCCAACCAGTCTTGGACAGCCTCCTCTCTCATGGATCTATCCAACTAGTCCCTACATCAGAAAAGGGAAGGGGCTTTTACTCCAGACTTTTCCTGGTCCCAAGAAAGGATGGCCCATGGAGGCCCATCCTGGATCTTTCTCACCTCAGACTTTTTCTTCAAGTACCCACCTTCTGCATGCTCACGCTTCAGACTCTATTTCCACTGCTAATGCCTCAGGCATTTTGGCCACCTTGGACATCAAAGATGCCTACCTGCATATCCCCATCCATCCCAATTACAGGAAGTACTTAGTCTTCTCTGTGGGTTCCTCACATTTTCAATTATCTGCTTTACACTTTGGACTATCTACTGCTCCAAGGGTATTCACCAAGTGTCTGGCTCCAGTGGTAGACTATTGCAGGGTCGTAGGGATACAGATTTTCCCACACCTGGACGAACTCCTGATCCAGGCAGATTGTTACAGAACCCGCCAGAACCATCTCCAGACAGTCATTTCTGTTCTTCAGTCTGGGGGTTTCACCATCAACTCCCCAAATTCAGCCTAAATCCCTCCCAGGACCAAGTCTTCCTGGGGTGCAGAATCTGGACAGACGTTATGATGGTATTCCTCCTACCCCAAAAGGTGGAAAGCCTGAAGGAATACCTGTTGTCTGTCATCCACGCCACTACAATAACAGCAAGAGAATACCTCAGACTCTTAGGATATATGGCTTCTACAGTCCTCATGTTGTCACTGGCAAGACTCCACATGAGGAAACTTCACTGGTACATGAGGTCCACATGGACCCAACACTCCCACCCCTTGGGCCACACCATTCCCTTCCTACCATGCCTAGGGAAGGAAATCCTTTGGTGGGTAGATCAAGTCTCTCTGAACCCAGGATTTCCCGTACAACCCCTAACTTCAGTCCAGGAAATGTACATAGATGCTTCAAACCTGGATTGGGGAGCTGCTCTGGGCAGCTTGAAGGTGCAAGGCACATGGACAGGCCTCTTCAAGAGGGACCATATCAACATCAGAGAGATGAGGGCTCTCATTTTTGCACTGAGGGCCTTCTAAAATATTCTGAAGCAAGGGCGCCTGAAGTTGTTCACGGACAACACAACTGTTCTTTGGTATGTGAACAAAAAGGGAGAGCAAGATCATACTTGCTATGCAGACTTGCACTCCAGGCCTGGGAATTGGCAGTCCAACATGGAGTCACTCTGCAGGCTGTCTATATCCCCTCAGCTCAGAATACTGAGGCAGACATCTTGAGCAGGTCCATGTCATAATCCCACAAATGGATGCTACACAGGGATGTGTTTCTGGGCATAGTCCACAGGTGGGGTATGCCACAAATAGATCAGTTTGCCTCCCCTCTGAACAGACCACTTCCACAGTTTTGTACCAAGGCACCTAGCCCCCCCTAGCACGATGTACACCTTCTCTGTCTCATGGAATGGGATGTTTCTGTACGTATTCTTCTCTTCCCACTCTTACAAAAAGTCCTATTGAAAATTTAGCAAGACAAACCAAAAATCTTGTTGGTGACTCTCTTTTGGCAAGACATTACTGGTTCCCTCTCCTTCTGCATTTAACCAGGTGCAATCATCACAAGTTACCTCACAGAGTGGACCTACTTACACAGGACAAGGGATCCCTAATCCATCCCCACTTGGAATCACTGAGCCTAATCCTGTTGGTGATAGAGTTTTGGTCCCTTTCAGACACTTTTACTCTGAGGGCGTGCTAAATGTCATGCAGGAGGTGATGAAACCCAGTAGTAGGAGATCCTATCTGTCCAAATGGAAAATATTCTTAATTTGGTGCCTAAAAAGACAGCTAGATTCATTTCAAGGAGAGGTCCCCTTGGTGCTGTCTTATCTGTGTGAATGTTGCAGGCAGGGTTGGTATTTTCCTCTGTTAAGGCCTACCTTGCTCCTGTTTCTGCTTGTCTGCCTCTTGATCCTCCACTTGCTTCTAGACTTCAAGTGAAGTTATTCCTGAAAGGAGTTCTACACCTCAGGCCTCACAGGAGGCCAGTTCCACCGCCCTGGGACCTGAACTTTGTGTTAGAGAAGCTCATTGTTTCCCCATTTGAGCCAGCAGCTATGGCCTCTCTATAAAGTACTGCACTTGGAAAACTGTGCTTTTGGTGGCCCTGACATCAGCCAGGAGAGTTTCAGAGCTCCAGGCCCTCATAGTCACCCCACCCTTTTTATTCTTCCACAAGGATAGGGTAATCCTACGGACTAACCCATCCTTTATGCCTGAGGTGGTCAATGAATTGTCCCTGATCCTATGTATCCACCTCTCCACCTTTTTTCTACAACCCCAGAATGACAGAGAGAGAGAGTCCTGCATTCCCTCGATTTTCACAGACAACTAAGATTCTACCTAGACAAGAACAAATCCCTTAGGAGATTAGAGCAATTGTTTGTCTCCTTTCACCCCAGGGCTCTGGGAAAAGCTGTGCCAAAGCAGCCTGTTTCTACCTGGATTTCTAAAGCCATCTCCTTTTGTTATGTCTACCATGTCAAACTTCTGGACTCTAACATAAAAACCCATTTGTCTAGAGCATGGCCTCTTCTGGAGCATTTTTCAAGGGGCAGGACACTGCTTTTGTTCTAGAAGCAGCTACCTGGACATCTGACCATACTTTCACCAACACTACAAACCAAACCACATCTCCAGATCTAGAGCAGTTTTGGTAGGGCAATCCTGTATGCATTTTTGGAAAATAGTTCCAAACCATCCTCCTCTTCTTCCCTTTGAGCTATGGCACTTGCACAAAGGTTATGAATACTGCAACATGAGAATAGAAGGACATAGAATAGTTGTATAAAATCTTAACATAACCGTATATATCCTTCTCTTCCATGTTGCAGTATTCTATCCCACCCTCCTACCTCCTGGAAAAGAAATAAAGAAAAACAAAGCTTTGCTGGATAATTCAGGACTTGTGCAGCTATCCTGGGACTGTGGTCCAACTGGAGCATTCACTTCTGAGGAATGTACATGCAGACATCACTTTTATGGCCCACGCACCCTACTGCCAACGTCAGATGTCCCACGTACCTTGCAGTGACTAAAGCTTCTGTGTAATGGACGGATGTTTGGGTCGCTAGGAGGAGGCTTACCCAAAGGTTATGAATACTGCAACATGGAAGAAAACGACATCTATGGTTATGGTAAGATTTTACACAACTAATGTTTATATGGATATGGGTAGTAAAATACAAGCAGTCAAAATATTTTTAATCCCTTTAGTCCTGCACACAGGTCAGGTATATTTTTATCAACTAGAGGAGAAGTTGTGGATAGCAATTAATTAAGAGCTGAAAGACTTTATCAGGGAGAGGAAGAAGACAAGTGTCAAGTAGCATAAGATGATTCTTCCAGTAGAACTGGGTGGGTTGGGATTACCCAATTTGAAGGGGTATTTCAGTGCTGCACAGTTACAGCTCCTATACATAACACAAGCAGAAAACTACAATTCAAAGTGGAAAGGGATGATGTTGAAATAGGAGGAATCTGAAGAAACAAGGAGAGACTGGGATTTTAGGTGCAGGCTTTTAAGGAGAATAGCAATAATCATACAGGATATTATATCCAGTATTCTAGGAACTAAGCCAACACGAGAATGGAGAAAGGAGATTCTGCCAATAGGGATGACTGCAATTAGGGATATAAGGCAAGAGGGGGCTGTAATTTATTGGAGAAAACTGGCAAAGGAACCAAGGTATTGAGAGCAAATAACTAGAGAAGGAAAGGTAATAGAATGGGAAGAGTCCAAGAATTTATTTGGACTGCAGGTTAGAGATTGCCTTCCCTATTAAGGATTGATACTAGCGTATAGGCAAAGAGAAAGAAATAGGGGGGTCCTAATCGAAAGACCGGCACTGGTAGAGTTTTTAGTAGAGTCTAGAACAAAAGCTGCCATTAAAAAAGGAATAATTAGCGGAGCATGTAAAATGTACCATGATAACTATAAAAATCAATCAGAGAAGGTTAGAAAGAATTGAGAAGAGAGATTGGATAAGCAATTCACAAAGAAACAGTGTGAGGATATATGTATGTCTCCCAAATATGCAACAGAATCTAGAAGATTTAGGATTTTTGCTTGGAAATTATTACATAGATATTTTTTCTACCACAAGTAGACTCCAGAGAATTTTTCCTTAGGTAGACAGCAAATGTTAGAGGTGTTTTAGGGAAGAAAGAGTTACTTGGGAACATATTTTCTGGAAGTGTGGTGGGTTGACAGACTTTAAGGATTCCCTGCGGGATGTACTGTCGGAGATGCTGGATGGGATGTACTGTCGGAAATGCTGGGTGGGCAGATTGTTGTGATGAGGGAGATGATTTTTCTGAGCTGTAATACAAAATTGGAATTGCCCAGACATGGTAAAGCCTTGCAGTGTCTAATTATGGTGACTGCCAAAAAAGCAAATACTAGAAAATGGAAATCAGAATCTAAACCAACTATACTAGAAGTAGTGAATAAAGTAAAAGAGATAAAACAACTGGAACTGAGATCTTTAGAAAAGGATAAGATCAAACTACATAGGAAAATGGGAATTGTGGGAACAGTACATACAGGGGTGGAATGAGGTTTAAAAGAAGGCAGGACTTGAGCTAAGTAATGTTTGACTGAAAATGACTGGGTAGATTATAAGTGATGTATAATGTTTGCCAAGAGCGGCCTTAGGTCAACTGGTGCCCTAGGCAAAAGGGCTCCATGGCGCCCCCAGCACAACATCCAGTGCCCCCATCCTGGTCTACCTACACCAAATAAATACTGGGAAAGTGCCCCTAGTAGAGCGGTGCCCTAGGCAGCCACCTAGTTGGCCTATGCCTAAGGCCGGCTATGATGTTTGCAACTGGGAGTCTGTCAAAATGGTTTGTGATGTAAAATGCTTGCAACCAGGATTGTCAGTATGGTTTGTTTTCATTTATATAAATGTATGATTGCTTATGTCATTAGTGATGGGTTAATAAAGATGTTTCTTGTTTAAAAAAGGGGCGGCAGGAATTGAATCATTTATGTAATGTTGCTTAGGTTATATGGTGTATAACAATATATGTGAAGTATAATGTTTGTTAATGTTAATTTGTTAATGCAGTTTGATTACTTTTGTATAAATATAAATTTGCCTAATTTAATTAACTAAAGTTGTTTAAAAAAAAAGGATGCTTATCTTTATATTCTTATTCACAAAGACCATAGGTGTTACCTACAATGCTTTGCTTTAGGGTAGCCCTTTTAATTTACATCTTGTATTCACAAACATTTGGTTCCAGTCATTGCCTTCTGCAGACTTCAAGGAATTCATACACATCTACCTCTACCTGAGCAATTACCTAATTCTGGCTAGTATCTCTCAAGACATTGAGGCATCCGTTCACTTGTCCTCAAATCTTTTATGCAGTCCATATTTCAAATTAAATCTGGAAAAGTCTTCTCTGATCCCTTCTTACAGGTCAGTCTTTCTAGGATGCTGTCTGGACATCTCTTCAATTGTACGTTACTTTCTCCCTCATCAAAAGTTTCTACTATTGCAGTTACTAAATCTTGTTCGCCAGAGTAGTTCAACAGCAAGGGAATTCCTCAGAATTCTCATTTGCATATATTCGTCCACCTTATTGATTCCTTTAGCCAAATTCCATGTGAGGAAAATTCAATAGTTTCTCTTATCTTCTAGACCCAGCAACAGTATCCATTATCTTTCCCTATCCAGTCCTAGAATTCATAAAAAAAGGAATTTTTTGATGGGCCAATCAAGTCCAACAAAATACAGGAGTCCCTTTTTTACCCCACATTCCTTTTGTATGAGTGGCAGTTTGTCAAGGTATTGAAGTTCGGAGCATGTGAGAGCCTCATTTCAGACACAAACACATAATCTTCAAAGAAATGATGGCTCTGATAAAGGCCATCAAAGCAGTGAGTCAACGTTAGACACATGGACCACTCTTAGTCTTAACAGATGAACACCAAAATTAAATGGTAAATGTACATAAATAAACAAAGGGAAACAAGGTCCTACCCCCTGTACAGACTAGCCATAGTGGCCTGGGAGCTGGGAACTCGGCATATTCTCTCCCCACAGGCAACTTCCATTCCATTAGGATGGAACGCAGTAGCAGACATGTTGATCATATTGAGGACAGGCCCTCATTAGTGGATGTTACACCCAGATGTCTTCCAGGAGATTGTCTGCCTGTGGGGAACTTCCCAAGTAAATCTGTTTGCCTTCTTTCACAACAAACAGTTCTAGGACACCTTACATAAAGGATTTGAAAAGAGATACCTTTTGTTTTCCACAGACAGGAATGTTTCTTGATGCCTTTCCTTTGATGACAAGAGTCTTGGTAAAAATAAAGAAGGATTTTCCAGAGATACTTCTGGTAACCACCTTTTGGCCCAGACAATATTAGTTCTTCCTTCCCATGTACCTGGCCATGGGCTTTTTACAAAATCTTCCTCAAAGAGTGGACCTACTCACACAGGACAAGAGATATCCCATCCACCCTAACATTTGCAACGTGTACCTGACTGTATGGATGATAGGTTTTTGATACGCTTTAGATACCTGTTTTCAGAGGACATGTAACCGGTATTAAAGGAGGCTAGAAAACCTACTACTAGGAAATCATATTTAGCCAAGTAGAAGAGATTTTCTAATTGATGTCATACTAGCGACCAGGATCCATCATGTGCGAGGGCCCAGTTGGTTTTCCTGTACCTTTATGAATTGCTCAAATGAGGCTTTTCTTAAACTTCTAACAAAGTGCAGCTTTTGGCCATGTCTGCTTCTGCCATTAGATCCCCCTTTATTCCAAATCAAACAATTCTTGAAAGAGAATTTTACACATTAGACCACGTAGAAAATAAGTGGCTCCATCCTGGGATCTTATTTTTGTGTTGGAGAAGCTAACTCTGCCCCACTTTTGAACCCACAACCAGAGCTTCTCTGAAATGTATTACTTAGAAAACAGCTTTACTTACTGCTGTGCCTTCAGCTAAACAAGTATCTGATTTTATGCTCAAATCCTGAGAGACTTGCTTGGCTATAAACATCTGCATTACAAGCTGAAGCTAAGTGAAACTTGCAGTAGTGAATTTTAGTCTTTTGTTAAGTAAAAACTTGCAGTTTTAAAAGTACTGTATTTTCATCTTAAGTGAAACTTGCAGTAGTGAATTTTAGTCTTGTTAAGTAAAAACTTGCAGTTTTAAAAGTACTGTATTTTCATCTTTTTCTGTTTCCTAATTGTGTGTTTCTGAACAGTGTGCTGTGTGTCTCTCTGCAGTTATTTTGCTATAAGAGGGTGTTGGTATCACTTCTTTGTTATCTGATATTCATCAAGGATACCCACACCTCCAGGTTAGTGGCACAGCACAATGCTTTAGAAATCATCCACGTGCAACTAACAATGGGCAAAACTGCAATTCAAATTGTAGCTTGCTACAGATCACCCACCATGTCCCAGGACCCCCATTCCGCGTTTCTGGAAACACTGGGAAACATAAAGGTCCTACCAAACACCCTAATATTGGGTGATTTCAATTACCCAAAAATTAACTGGGAGAACTACTCAAGTACTAACTCCCTTGCCCAACTTTTCCTAGAATTTATAAACTCTAAACACCCTGGTTCAACTGGTCAGCACTCCCACCAGAGGTGACAACATATTGGATCTGGTCATCACCAACATGGGCAACCGGTGTTCCACACCAGAGGTCAATCCCTTGCTGGATAGATCTGACCATAAACAAATCACTTTGGATATCCATATTCCGCCCCCACCCCCGGACAAGAAAGCCACTGTGAAGAACTTTTCAAAAGCAAACTTCACATTACTTAAGACCGAGGTGGAAAGTTTCAAAGCACCCCATGCTGAAGGATAACACTGTCCAAGCTGCAAAATCCTTTACTAATGCATTCTGTGGGCGGCTACAAGAATGCATGGATCGTACCATCCCAAGCAATACCAAGACTCACTCCTCCAAGAAAAGGAAACCAGTCTTGTGGACTCCTGCCATAAACAAGCTATACAATAGAAGGAGGAAACTAGTACAGAGAAGAGTAAAATCCCAAGAAGGGAAGACATCCTTGATCAGTATCAGCAAGAAACTACGATCCCTCATAAAATCATCCAAGGTGAGCTTTGAAAAAAAAATTGCCAAGGACTCCAAAGATAACCACAAGGCATTCTTTAGCTTCGTCAAGAATCTAAGTGGCAATGCTCAGATCTGCTCGGAGTTAGTGCAGAATGGCACAAAATACACTGAACCTACCGATATCGCCAACATCCTGGCAGACAGGTTCAGCGCAAACTTCACCCCCCCTCTCACCCCCAAAAGCGCCCATAACCATACCAGAAGAATGTAGAGTCCCTGAAATCACAGACACTCAGGTTAAAACAGCCCTCTCCAAAGCCAAAAACACAGCATCAATGGGACCGGATAGTGTCCCAGGCTACGTCCTACACGAGCTCAAAGACGAACTAACCCCGCATCTAAACACACTGTTCAAACTCAGCCTCTCCACAGGCTACATACCCATAGAGTGGCGCACAGCAACGGTTATTCTGCTCCACAAAAGTGTAGCCACAACAGACCCCGGGATCTATCGCCCTATAAGCCTGACTAGCTTGGATTGCAAGGCTATGGAGCGCATCATCATGGAACTCATTAACAGACATTGGGAACCTCCAAACACTGGACCCTACCCAGTTTGGCTTTGTTAAGGGCAGATCATGCCTCTTAAACTAGGTGGACTTCTTTGAGACAGTTACCAAGGCTATAGACGAGGGAAAGGTGATACACACAGCCTACCTAGACCTTGCTAAGGCCTTCAACACCATTCCCCATTCTGGTGTTATAGACAAGCTCACCAACCTGATCATAAACCCCTACATCACAAGATGGGTTGCCAACTGGCTCATGGACAGAACCCACATGGTGAGAGTTGCGGGAGCTAGATCCGACTCTAAACCAGTTACAAGTGACGTTCCCCAGGGCTCAGTCCTAGGACCCCTCCTGTTCGGCATATACTTCTCAGAGGTACAGGCAAGCACAGGAGGACTATTGCTGACCCAAGTTCACAGACAACTGCAAACTAGGGGCTATAACTGACTCTCCGGCTGACACAGACATCCTCCAAAAGGGTCTCACTGAGACGGATACCTGGTGTCAAAATCATGGCCTCAAGCTGAATGCCAAAAAGTGCATAGTCATCCCCTTTGGAAAAAAAGTACCCACAAACTATCATTTAGGTGGTAGTCCCCTAAATACGGAACACGTAATAAGGGATCTGGGGACCCAAGTAGATAGTAATCTCACCTTTGATAATCACATTGCCAAAGTCGTTAGAAAATCCTTCTATGTGGCCCACCTAATCACAAAAGGGTTCGCATCCAGATCAAAAGAGGTTATTGTGCCCTTCTACTCATCACTCATCAGACCCATCTTAGAGTACAACGCCCCATTTGGGATGTACCTTACAATACACCTGCAACAGCTGGACCACAGAAGTACCTCACCAAAAAGGATCAATGACCTCAAACAGATGCCCTATGCAGCTCGACTGAAGAAACTCCAGTTGTACTCGGTTGCATACCGCCTACTCAGAGGTGATCTCTGCCTGACATACAAGGCCATGTCCAACCCAGAATTGATGGACATGCTCCACCTAAAGAAAAACTTATCCCCTCGAGCCACACACTCTAGGGAGCTAAACCTCACCACAACAATAAATAGGACATGCTGGAGGGATAGATTCCTGTCCCAGAGACTTCCCATGCTTTGGAACAAGATCCCAATCTGCATTAGGCAGAGCTCCTCGCTAACACCTCTTCAAAAGAAACCTTGACGAGTGGATGGGAAACAGAAAGTTTACCTCGGGGATCACTTCAGTGGCTCTGCTGGACAGAGGCACAGGGAACTAATCTAAGGGGACGGTGAAAGCCAACACATTCTGGCTAGGCTTATAAATGCCTTCGGGCAGATAGCCTAGTACCCACCTATGAACCTATTTGCAGGTCCTCATGTCTTCTCAACGCATTTTGGTTTTCCATAAAGAGAAGAATGGGTCTTAGATCCTTTCCATCCTTCTAGTAACTGTCATATACTCCGTTGCCTTAGTGTGAGGGGCACTGTAAAGTGTGCAGATAGTCAAGTGTGTCTAGTCACATCTAATAGTTATGCAGGAAAAAATATGACACGTACCACCAAGGCTGTCGTGAGACAAACACGTCACTTTAAAAGCCAAATTCTTTAATACAAACAGATAAAAAATCCAAGTAGCATAAAACAAGGTTCAGGGTGGATAAGTGCTTTCGGTAATAAACATGTCACGTTAAAAGCCAAATTCTTTAATACAAACAGATAAAAAATCCAAGTAACATAAAACAAGATTCAGGGTGGATAAGCGCTTTCGGTAATAAACCTTGTTACTGAAAGCGCTTATCCACCCTGAACCTTGTTTTATGCTACTTGAATTTTTTATGTGTTTGTATTAAAGAATGTGGCTTTTAAAGTGACGTGTTTGTTTCACGACAGCCTTGGTGGTACGTCTCATCTTTTTTCCTGCATTTCTCTACTTGTTGAGACCACTTTCGTAATGCAGTGTTTTTGTTTTTATGTACATCTAATAGTCATGGTGCAAGTTAGTGTTCTTTTTTTAACTACCTTTATTAAATTATCTCATGATATAGGTATACATGCATAAATGGAAAAGAAAGAAAAGCAAACCATATTAACATTTTTCATTTACGTACATTATGCATTACATATCTGTTTTGTTTGCTTATAACACCTCTCATTTAGTCCAGTATTGCATGAATTTCTCAATTCCTGCCTTTCCTTAAATCTTACTCCTCCTCGTGAGTATTATTTGCATGGATTGTTCCCACAAATTCCATTTATTTCTGTGTAATCTGATCATTTCCTGTTATAAAGATCCCATTTCCAGTTCTTTTATCTCTTTTAGAGTACTCAGTACTTCAAATACAGTTGATTTATATTTTGATTTCCATTTTGTAGTAATTACTTTTTGACCGACAATAAAATTAAACCTGATAAGATCTTACAGTGTCTAGGCAATTCAGATCCTGTGCCACTGCTGAAAAGAATAATTTCCTTAGTTATAGCAATTTGCTTCCCTGGTATTTTTGACAGAGGACTCTGTAGGGAATTTTTAAAATCTGCTAGCTCATTATACTCCCAAAAAATATGTTCCCATTTACCTCTTTCTTTCTAGTTACACCTCCAACATTTGCTACTTGCCTAAAGAAAATGTATTTTTGAAGTCTGTCTGGGGTATAAAAATATCTTTGCCAACACTTACAAGAATATAGCCTAAACCTTCTTGGCTTTGTTGCATACTTGGGAGTCTCATACATCTGCAGGGCCAGTTTTAACTGAGATGGCGCCCTAGGAAAGTAGTGCTCTGGTGCCTCCTAAGACCCACCAAGTAGGTCACTCCCCGTGAAAACCATTCCAGTTATTTCCTTCATTTAAATGCTTGAAAATCAGTAAATACTATCATACTATAGGTAGAAAAGATACCTTGTAATGTAGTTAAACTGCAAGTTAAGGTAGAGGTAGCGTTGTTGCCTCACAGAAAGAGGTTCTCCCGTTCGATTCTTGGCTTGGGTTGGGAGTGCCTTCTGTTTGGAGTCTGCATGCCCTCCCCGCGGTCGAGTGGGCGTTCGAAAGACATGCGTTGAATGGGCATGCCTTCGTTGAAGGTTGGGCATCGGGCTGGCAACTCGATACCATAAAAAACAACTGCTAATCATTAGCAGACCGGATTTCCACTGTGGCGACCCCTAACCTGGAAAAGCCGAAAGACAAACAACAACAAACTGCTTTATCTGTTGTTCCTTCAAGAGTTTTGTATCTAGAGTCATGACAGTAATTTTCTACCTTTAAACATCTGTTTGTACAAAGTGCACTGATGTTTATCTGATGTAGAACTTGTATAAATGTGTAGCATAAATGTAGTGTTACAATGCACAAGCTCAACGGTAATCTGTTCTGTGTCAAACAGAGACAGGATAAGGTACAGCAAAGAGGTTCACTGATGGTTATGAGCACAACAGTTTTAAAGTTTGGTATGTATGTTCACTTTTACATATGTTAATGATAGCTGTGCATCACCTCTGACTTATTGCCTTATAAATACAAAATTTAGCAGCATATCTAGCTAGGTTGGAACATCACTTTATTAAATACAAAGGTATTACAGCAGAAAGGCAATCCATGGAAATTGCTTTCCTAAATAGAGACACAAAACCCACTATAGTTCTCAACTTTACCTCTCCAGAAATAAAGGGCACTACCTCTCAAAATGTGGAACAAATTGGCAAAAGGTGAAACACTTCCTAAGGGCATACTAAAGTTCATCTAAGCAGCTCACAGTGTGATTAAAATATATTACTTTATACTAAAGCCCTATTATTTATCATAGATCTCAGAAGCATTGCGTTACAGATCCTTCTAATATGGAAGTGTGAGTAACATGGACTCACTCAATAAGTATGAAGCCCATATGTCTATTAACAGCTTTCACTAGGTAAACTGTGACTCACTATTTCATAGACTTTTTTTTTAATAAAGTGGTTCATGCTCACTAATACTGCCAAATAAAACCACATTGAGGTCAAGGTGATGGTGGTCAGAAGCATCACTAAACTTCAGACTATTGGGGTGTCCCATTAAAATAAATGAATAAAAACACGCATGCATACATACTTAAATACATAAAGTTTCTTTAATGGGAGATAGTTGCAACCACTCTTTTTAAACTTGCCCACTGTGAACCTTTAGTAATAATTTAATTAATTAAGAAAAAAACTGTTTATTTTTTCATTTTGCAAATCTTTAATAATTAAATCCCGAACTCCATGAGCAGAGCGAATCCTCATTGCAGCCATTCTTTTAAACTTCAAAATGAATATCTGCTGGAGTGCTACATTGATTTCCCCCAGATTTTAAATCATCCACTCAGATCCCATTCAGAGTTCAGACCATAATTATATTTATGTTCAACAAATGTTTTAATACCTTTATTTAAAATACATGTTAAGGGGTGTCAAAAAGATAGCAGTGCCAAATACACAAGGTCATTTCAGTAGCATTTTTACAGTTAAACATACAACCCTGCAATCTTTTTACAAAGTATTAGGAAGCAGGCAGCAACACAAAAGAGTGTACTTTTTAAACTTCAACTCTTTCCAAAAGGTAAAGAAACATTTGAGATAGCTTACAAATGCTTATACTGTAACTGAATGTATTTGTTCCTGAATGGCTGACTCTGCGGTGTCTTTTTCTAATATAAATAATAGCTTGACAAATCCCAATCTACACCACAGCTGTGCGAGGAATGTTTTGTGCCGTCTGTGTAGGTGAATGAGGCATGTTGTGAGAAGCTGCAACAACAGGTGGGAATAACTTCTGCCACAGAAGGGCAATTCTTACTATCTGCCACAGTGGCTTGAGTACTCAGTGTGCTGAGTGACATTAACAAAGAAAAATAGAGAGCTGTAGCAGTATACTCCATGCAGTTACGTACAACATATGTAAAAACAGCACAGGAGGCACTAAAAATCAAAGTTAAGAATACACAATTGAGTTGCTACATAATTCAATTTCAGATGTTCTTCATGTTTCACTGTTGTTTCACCCATCACACTTGGGTTATCTGCTGCAGGTAGCCCTCAGTCGGCCCGAATACCAGAGACTTAGTATTTCTGCATCGGATGCTGTCGCTCCAGGACTGACGTCAGGTGGTCAGGGATATAAAAACAGTCGGCCAACGCCATTACATCAGTCTTTCTTGCCGAGGAGCCTGAAGCAGAAGCAGTTCGCAATTGCCGGTTGGCCGCTACCTGAATTTTTGTTTATGAATGTAATAATCCTGAAGTCTTCTAAAGCTAAGTACCCCATTGGGGATCCTTTTTTCTTGCCCTAACCGATGTCAGAAAAAGTTAACAGTTGCCTTGCTTGTGGAAAGCAAATACCTCACAGAGATTTTCATTCTTACTGCGTCAGCTGTTTAGGCCCAGACCACGACATACCTCGCTCTCGGTTTTGTGCCTTAACGCCCGAACCATTTGTCGTCGGGCTGTCTTTGTCGCTAAATTCTTCCACTCTCGATCTCTGTATTCCAAAATGGCTTCGGTAAGCCATCCGACTACCAATATTCTGAAAAAACATAAGGATAAAGACAGAGACAGGCCACATAGGCCCAAAGCTGCCGACGGCGCTTCCGTTAAGCTAGTCACCAGTCCACCGGTACTCAGTGAGGCGCTTTTGCAGCCTCTGATGCCCGCTTCACTGGATTCACAGGCCTCTACTGAGACCCATTCGGAGTCCGGTATGCCGCGGGACTCTTCTTCGAGTATGGAACTTGCAGATGTCTCTACCTTGGATAGGTCCAATGCCACTGTGCAGTCACCGGCTTCTGAGGCAGTTCTTCATTCAACCGATGTTCGACTCAAACCAGTGACTTCTGTTTTATCTAAAACTACCGAGTTTCTTAGGCCCAGAGTACGCACTACCCCTAGAAAACCAGTGACCAAAGTGCATGCACCTGCTCCCATGCCACAAAAACAAATGCTCAGAATGGCTGAAGACCTTATTATGCTGATTAGGGGAAGTCAGAGAAAACGTGACCAGTCCCCTACACCTTCTACAGACCAGGAGCCGATGGCTCTGAGGTTTCTGATTAGGAGGACATGTCTTTATCTGCTTATGAGGATTCAGATGCAGAGGAATCCATTCCCTCTGCCTCCTCTCCAGAGGATTTTTCTTTTAGTGAAACATTGCATACCGTATGAGAGCATTTCCACTGGGAATGTCAGTACTATCCTCAGTCCAAAAAGACATTCAGTGAATTTTTATAGTTGCCTCAGCACAGGCCTTTAGCAATTCCCCCTGTCCTGGATGTTGATGGATGTTTTTATGGAATCCAGTATTACTCCTGACACTTTACCTCCTGCCTCTAGGAAACCAGACAGGTACTACAGAGTACTTGACACTCACAATTATCTTTTCAAGAATACTACTGCTGACCCAGAGATCATTTCCCAAGGGCCTAAGGGTATCAAGGCAACTACAGCCAAGAATCCCACCCCTTCGGACAGGGTTTCCAGAGCCTTGGACAGATGGGGTAAAAAGATATATACCTGTGCAACTCTGGCTATTAGGGCATTGAATTGTCAGTTTCACATGCTGAAGTACCAGCAACATATTATGGAACTTATTAAACAAAAAGTGGCCACCTTTACAGACTGTGCAGAAAATAAAGATTTGCAGGAGCTTATGCACTCTGCAAGCCATGTCAGCAAGCATACTTTGCAGTGTGGCTTTGACTCCCTAGAAGCATCTTGCCAGGCAGCAGTCACTAGCTCTGTACTGAGAAGACATGCTTGGCTCAAGGTGCAGACCTTGCCAGACCTCGTCAAATCTAAGTTACTAGACGCTCCTCTAAACAAGGACAGTTTGTTTGGCTCCAAAGCAGAAGAGGTTCTCAGAAACATGGAAGAAAAAGCTAAGTCTATGCAGACTGTTAAAGAATTCTTACAAGTGCAACCCCCTAGGTTCAGTAGGCATTGCCCTTCCAAACACTGGTCCTTTCCAGCCCCCTCCAGGCCTTCTCAAACCAGACCCAGGGGTAACAGCCCACCCAGACTACAGTCTCAGGGTATGCAGAGATCTAAGCAATGGGGTGCCCCACCCCTAAAACAGGGAGTGGTAAGCCACCTCCTTACGGAAAAAAAAACTCACAATGACTTCTTTACTCCACTCCCCAGCCCTGCCTAATTGCTTGTGCTCCTAGGAGGAAAACTTGCCCTTCATGCAAGAAACTGGATGTCCATCACACCGGACCAATGGGTCCTCAACATTGTATCCCAGGGGTACAAATTTTATTTCCACTCACTGCCAACCTCAAGCTGGTTTCCAGACCTTCCCTCAAACCAGTGGGCAGAGGATCAAACCATGTACTTTCCCTGCTCAATATCAGAGCTATTCATCCAGTTCCAGTAAAACAGAGGGGTCAAGGATTCTACTCCAGACTCTTTCTGGTAGTCAGGAAAGAGGGCTGTTGGCGCCCAATCCTGAATCTTTCTATTCCCAACACCTTCCTGGTGGTACCAAAATTCAAAATGCTTACACTGCAACAGGTTCTTCCTATGCTAGCCAAGGATGCCTGGTTTGTCACCCTAGACTTAAAAGAAGCCTATCTGCACATCCCCATAAGGGAGTCATGCAGGAAGTATCTAAATTTCAGGGCAGGATTTATGCATTATCAGTTCTCTGCACTTCCCTTTGGCTTATCTACTGTGCCCAAAGTATTCACAAAATGCCTGGCTCCAGCCATTGCATACTGCAGGCAGAGAAATTTCTAAATTTACCCGTACTTGGACGACTGCCTGATTCAGGTGGACAGTCAGGATTTGCTGTTGTAGCACCTGACATTTGTGAAAAACCTTCTCACTTCCCTGGGGTATGCCATCAACGAAAATAAATCAAAACTGATACCCAGTCAAAAGATTGTATTCCTGGGAACAAGCTTGGGCACAGCATCCCAGATGGCATTCCTTACTTCAGAAAAGCAAGTCTGTCTGACAGCTTAGTTCAAACAAATGGCCACTAGAACCCAGCTATCCTCAAGAAAAATACTGCAGGCCCTAGGGTTCATGGCCTCATGTATACTGCTAATTCCATATGCAAGATTGCATATGAGGAAACTTCAGTGGTACTTAAAATGTCTTTGGGTCCAGCATTCTCAGGACCTGGAAACAGTCATTCCTATCATACCCTGTCTAAGGACAGAGTTCCATTGGTGGGCAGAAGCATGCAACCACAACAAGGGACTGCTCTTTACTCAACCCCATGCCACCCAGACCCTAACCACAGATGCATCAGACTATGCCTGGGGAGCACACATGGATGGCAAATGCATTCAGGGCCACTGGAGCCCAAGTCAAATTCATCTGCACATCAACCAAAAAGAGATGCTAGCTGTGCAGAACAGCCTGACATCTTTCATATCCCTACTGCTTCCAGGACAACTGCGTATAAAAACAGACAACACCACAGATGTTCTTCGTATTTCACTGTTGCAGTCATTACATTTGGGTTATCTGCCTGCAGGTAGCCCTCAGCCGGCCTGAATACCAGAGTCTTGGATTCCTGCATTGGATGCTGTCTCTTCTTCCATGACGTCAGGGGTATAAAACATGCAGCCGATGCCATTACATCAGTCTTTCTTGCCGCGCAGTGCCCAAAGCAGAAGCAGTTCGCAAGTGCCGGTCGGCCGAATACTGAAATTTTCATTTTCGAGTTCCAGAACCGAAGTCTTCAAAAAAACTAAGTACCCCATTGGGGATCCTTTTTCTTGCTCTTAACCGATATCAGTAAAAGTTAACAATTGTCTTACCTGTGGAAAGCAAATACCTCATAAAGATTTTCATTCGTACTGCATTCCTTGCATAGGCCCAGACCACAACATCCCTCGCTGTCGGTTTTGTGCCTTATTCAACCCCCGAACTATACGTTGTCAGTCTATTTTTGCAGCAAATTATTTTGGTACTCGGTATAACTATGCAGAAATGGCTTTGGTAAGCCATCTGACTACCGATATTCCGAAAAAAACATAAGGATAAAGACAGAGACAGACCACATATGTCCAAAACTGACGACGCTTCTGTTAAGCTAGTCGCCAACCCGCCGGTACACAGTGAGGCGCTTTTGCAGCCCCTGATACCCGCTACTTCAGATTCGCAGGCCACTACTGAGACCCATTCGGAGTCCAGTATGCCGCGCGATGCTTCTTCAACTATGGAACCTGCGGATGTCTCTACCTTGGATAGGTCCGGAGCCGCTGTGCAGGCACCGGCTTCTGAGGGTGTATTCAGGCCTACAGACGTGCATTTTAAACCAACGCTATCTTCCTCATCTAGGCCTAAAACTTGACCCACGCCTAGAAAACCGACATCCAAACCACATGGTCAGGCCCATATGCCTAAAAAACAAATTCTTAGAATGGCTGAAGACCTTATTACTTTAATTAGGGGAAGCCAGCCTTCCCCCTCTAAGAGACCTAGAACTGATTTTCCTTCTGATTCTTCTGATCAGGATTCAGATATTTCTGTTTCTTCTGATTACCAGGATTTGCCCTTAACTACGTTTGAGGATTCTGATGCAGATGATTCCATTCTTTCTGCTTCCACCCCAGAAGATTTTTCTTTTGGTGAAACCTTGCACACTCTTAGGGAGCATTTCCGCTGGGAAAGCCAGGATTACTCTGACTCCAAAAAGAGGCTTAGTGAATTCTTACTCCTTCCTCAACACAGGCCTTTAGCTATCCCTCCTGTTCTGGACATTGTAGATGATTCTTTCTTGGAATCTAGCCTGTCCCCAGACACTTTACCTCCAGCTCCCAGAAAACATGACTCTCATAAGTTCCTCTTCAAGAATTCTACTGCGGATCCAGAGACCATTTCACAAGGTCCAAAGGGCATTAAGGCTACTGCTGCCAAAAATCCTACCCCTTCTGATAAAGATTCTAGAGCCTTGGACAGATGGGGCAAGAAGGTATACACTTCTGCTACTTTGGCCATTAGGGCTTTAAATTGCCAGTTTCATATGTTAAAGTACCAGCAGCATATTATGGGACTACTTAAACAGAAAATTATGTTGATTCCTGACTGTGCTGAACACAAAGAATTACAGGATTTAATGCATTCTGCTGAACAAGTTGGTAAACATACTTTGCAATGTGGTTTTGACTCTTTAGAAGCATCTTGCAGGGCTGCTGTCACTGGGTCTGTATTTAGAAGGCATGCTTGGCTTAAGGAGCAAAACTTGCAGATCATGTTAAAGCTAAATTACTGGATGCTCCCTTAAACCAAGACCGCCTGTTTGGCAACAAAGCAGAAGTCCTCAAAAAGATGGAGGAAAAAGCTAAATCTATGCAAACTGTTAAAGATTTCCTGCAAGTACAGCCTCCCAGATTTAGTAGGCATTGGCCTTCTAAGAATTGGTCCTTTCCAGTCTCTTCCAGGCCTTCTCAGTCCAAACCCAGGAACGGCAGACTACTAGGTTACAGTCTCAGGCTACGCACAGGCCTAAGCAGTGGGGGGCTCCCACTTCCAAAGCAGGAAGTAGTAAGACACCCCCCTACGGAAAAATGTCACAGTGACTTACCCTTAACCCTTCCAAGCCCTGCTCACCTGCAGGCTCCCATAGGAGGAAAGCTCGCCCTGCATGCAAAAAACTGGGAACTCATTACCCAGGACAAATTGGTTTTAAATATAGTTTTCCAAGGATACAAATTCCACTTCCACTCCCTACCAACCCCAGACGGTTGGCCAGACCTACCCCCAAATCAGTGGGCAGAGGCTCACCAGCAGGTTATCTTTCTTCTAAGTATCAGGACTATTCAACCTGTCCCAGCAGAAGAAAGGGGACAAGGATTTTTTTCAAGACCTTTCCTGGTACCCAGAAAAGAGAGCTCCTGGCGTCCTGTCTTGGACCTCTCTATTCTCAACACCTTTTTGGTAATCCCAAAATTCAAAATGCTAACACTTCAACAGCTGCTTCCTATGCTAGGCATAATGCCTGGTTGGCAACCTTAGACTTAAAGAAAGCTTACCTGCACATTCCAGTAAGGGAATCTTCAGGAAATACCTACGCTTCAGGGCAGGCTCCATGCACTATCAGTTCTCTGCACTTCCCTTTGGCTTATCTGCTGCGCCCAGGGTTTTCACAAAGTGTCTAGCTCCAGCCATTGCATTTTGCAGCCAGAGAAATATTCAAATATACCCATACCTGGACGATTGTCTGATTCAGGCAGAAAGCCAGGACTTGCTATTAAAACATCTTGCATTCGTAAAGAAGCTTCTAACCTCACTGGGGTACACCATAAACAAAAAGAAATCTCACTTAGTACCCTGCCAACAGATGTATACCAGGGAGCAAGCTTGAACACAACTTCCCAGATGGCTTTCCTCACTCCAGAGAAACAAGTTTATTTGACACCCTACTTCAAACTACCGGCCACAAAGACCCAGCTATCTGCAAGGAAAATTCTGCAAGCCCTGGGGTTCATGGCCTCTTGTGTTCTACTAATTCCATATGCAAGACTGCATATGAGGAAACTACAATGGTATCTAAAAAGCCTATGGTGCCAACATTCTCAGGACCTGGAATCAATGATTCCTGTCATTCCTTGTATAAAGACAGAGTTCCTTTGGTGGGCAGAGGCCTGCTACCATAACAAAGGGCTCCCTTTCACTCTACCCCCTGCCACCAAAACCCTAAAAGCAGACGCATCAGACTATGCATGGGGGGCTCACTTGGCAGGGCAGTGCATTCAGGGCAAATGGTACCCGATTCAGATACACCTGCATATCAACCAAAAAGAAATGTTAGCTGTACAGAATTCCCTGACAGCCTTCAAAGACCACATCCTTCCAGGACAATTATTGGTAAAGACAGACACCAGAGTTATGTGGTACATAAACAAGCAGGGGGGGAACCCACTCATACCCTCTCTGCAGACTAGCCACAGCCTTGGGCTACCAGGTGCACCTACAAGCTCACTTCCTGCCAGGCAAGCTCAGTTCAATTACAGACGACCTAAGCAGAAATCTCATGGACCCACACGAATGGAAACTGGAACCAAAGATATTCAACCTCTTGAGGAACAAATGAGTAACTCCAGAGACAGACCTGTTTGCCTCCCCTCAGAACTACCAGTTGGACAAATTCTACACAAGGACTCCCCACAGTCAAGCTTGGAAAGTGGATGCCGTGTCCTTTACCTGGGAAAGCCTCTCAGTTTATGCCTTTCCCCCTCTGCCTCTCCTTTTGTAGGTTCTGCTAAAGATCAAACAGGACAAGCCAAGGACAATACTGATTGCACCAGAATGGCCACACCAGCATTGGTACCCCCTCTTGTGCAGTATGATACTGCTGGAGCCATGGCACCTACCTCAGACACCTTCCCTGCTGTCCCAACAGGCGGGCCAGATTCTGCAGCCTCAGCTTCAAACCCTGAATCTTGCAGCCTGGCTAATTCCTTGATCTCTCCAATAGCATCCCTCAGTAAGCAGGTGCTAGATGTCATTCTGGAAGCAAGGAGGCCTAGTACTAGAAAATCGTATGCTGAAAAGTGGAAAAGGTACTGTTTCCTGGAGCCAGTACTTAACAGAAATGCTACACAAGGGCCTGTCCTTCTCCTCAGTTAAAATTCATGCCTCTGCCATTTCAGCACATTATAATACTGAACCACCCTTCTTCTCTCACCCCCTGCTAAAGTAATTCCTCAGAGGGGCCAAAAATTGAAGACTCCCCAGGCGAGGCCCTACTCCAGCCTGGGACCTTAACTTTGTATTGGAAAAGCTCACTCTCCCTCCATTTGAACCAGCTGCTACTGCAGAGCTGAAATTCCTTTCTTAGAAAACAGCCTTCCTTCTAGCCATCACTTCAGCAAGAAGAGTGTCTGAATTACAGGCTCTCATGGCAGTGGAGCCCTTTGCCTACCTTTTTCCTGAATCCACAAAACAAAGGAGAATGAATACTGCACTCTTTGGACGTGCACAGACAACTTAGATTTTATTTGGACAGGACTAAGCCTCTCAGAAAATCTGAACAGCTTCTAATTGGCTTTGCTGCAGGGGCAGAGGGGAAGGCCATTTCAAAGCAAACCATTTCTAAATGGATAGCCCATTGCATTCATTTCTGCTATAAGCACCATGGAAAACCTTCCCCACAGGGGATAAGATCTCATTCCACCAGGGTTGCATCTACCTCTACAGCCTTTCTCAGAGGAGTCACTACCAGGGACATCCTAGAAGCTGTTACCTGGAGCTCTGGACATACCTTCACCAAGCATTACCACATGCCTATTTTTTCTAAATCCAGAGCTGGTTTTGCCACTGCAGTCTTGCAGGGCTTAATAGCTGGCCCTAATGCTCTCTAACTTCCTCCTTCCTTAGCTTTGGGAATCAACCCAAATGTAATGACTGCAACAGTGAAACACAAAGAACATAGTACAGTTGTCTACACTTACCATAAATGTAGATGTTCGAGTGTATTCACTGTTGCAGTCCTGGTTACCCTCCCTCCAGCCCCCTGACTTCTCTTGGCTCTACCTTTCCTTCTTGTTTGGTGTATCTAAGCTTTATGGTGTATTTGCTTTTTGATGGAGGTGTACCATAACATATAATTGCTTCCCATTGTGGGGGCACCTGACATCTGGGGCAAGAAAAACTGATGTAATGGCGTCGGCTGCAAGTGTTATACCCCTGATGACCTGACGCCATAGAAGAAGCAACAGCATCTAATGCAGGAATCCAAGACTCTGGTATTCAGGCCGGCTGAGGGCTACCTGCAGGCAGATAACCCAAATGTAATGACTGCAATAGTGAATGCACTCGAACATCTACATTTATGGTAAGTGTACACAACTGTACTTTATGTGGTACATCAACAAGCGGGGGGTGGGGGGGGGGCTCATACCCACTCTGCAGGTTAGCCATGGCCCTGTGAAACACGGCCTTGGACATGCAAGTCCATCTGCAAGCTCAATTCCTGCCAGGCAAACAAAACTCACTGGCAGACAACCTAAGCAGAAATCTACTAGACTCACACGAGTGGCAATTGGAGCCCAGCACCTTTAACCTTCTGATTCAGAAATGGGGGACCCCAGAGGTGGATCTCTTTGCCTCCCCCTTCAACCACCAGTTCAGCAAATTCTGCACCAGGAATCCTCACAGCAGGGCCTGGAAAGCAGATACCCTATCTTTTCAGTGGGTCAGTCTCCCCCTCTCCCCCTTCTCTCAAAAGTATTACTGAAGATAAGACGGGACAAACCAAGGACAGTTCTGATTGCTCCAGACTGGCCACACCAGCACTGGTTCCCACTCCTGCACACCCTGGCACCTACACCAGAACCCAACCCTGCTCTCTCAGCAGGAGGGACAGATTTTGCATCCACAATTGCAAACCCTAAATCTTGCAGCCTGGCTTATTCCTTGAATTCTCCCCCTGCAACCCTAAGCAAGCAGGTGCTGGATGTCATTCTCGAGGCCAGAAGACCCAGTACAAGAAAATCCTATGCTGATAAGTGGAAAAGTTTCTGCTCCTGGATTCAATCTAAAGGAGAGGACACTACAGTGCCCTCTCTGCCTCTAATCCTGGATTACTTAGCAGATTTACTCCACAAAGGCCTGTCCTTCTCCTCCATTAAGATACATGCCTCAGCCATTTCGGCTTATTTCAATACTGAGCCACCTCTCTTCTCACACCCTCTTATCAAACAGTTCCTGAGAGGGGCAAACAACTTAAGGCCGCTAAAGAGAGCACTCACCCCTGCTTGGGACCTTAACTTTGTCCTGGAAAAGCTCACGCTTCCCCCCTTTGAACCTACAGCATCAGCAGAGTTAAAATTCCTCTCTTGGAAAACAGCCCTGCTTCTGGCCATCACTTCAGCTAGAAAAGTGTCTGAGCTACAATCACTCATGGCTATGGAACCCTTCATTATTTTCCATGCTGACAGGGTTTCCCTCAGGACTAACCTTTCCTTTATGCCTAAAGTGGTGTCCAGTGTGGCTCTCAACCAAGCCATCCATTTCCCTACTTTCTTCCCCAATCCCCAGAATAAAGGGGAAAATATCCTGTATTCCTTAGATGTGCACAGACAGCTCAGATTCTACCTTGATAGGACTAAGCCCTTCAGAAAATTTGACCAGCTGCTAGTCAGCTTTGCAACAGGGGCAGAGGGGAAGGCCATTTCAAAACAAACAATTTCCAAATGGCTAGCACACTGCATCCATTTCTGCTGCAAGCACCATGGGAAACCAACCCCTCGGGGTCAGAACACATTCCACTAGGGCAACGTCTACCTCTACAGCATTTCTGAGGGGAGTCCCTACCAAGGACATCCTGGAAGCTGCTACCTGGAGTTCTGTACACACCTTCACCAAGCATTACCACCTGCCTATCTATTCCAAATCCAGGGCAAGTTTTGCAACAGCAGTACTGCAAGGCATACTAGCCAGCCCTAACTCTTCTTGACTCCCTCCACCCTTCTTCAGCTTTGGGAATCCACCCAAGTGTGATGACTGCAACAGTGAAACACGAAGAACATAGTACAGTTGTGTACACTTGCCATAAGTGAAGATGTTCGAGTGTATTCACTGTTGCAATCCTGGTTTCCCTCCCTCCAGCTCCCGGTTTCTCTCTCTATCTCTGTCTCTCTCACTCTCTCTCTCTCTCCTCTCTATGGCTATTACTCACCCCTTTCAGGGGATTTGTTATTGGTATTTACTTTTTACTGGTGGTCTTTTCCCCACCACAACTAACCTCCCTATTAGGGGGTCTCCTGACATTTCAGGCAAGAAAAACTGATGTAATGGCATCGGCTGCCTGTTTTTATACCCCTGACCACCTGACGTCAGTCCTGGAGCGACAACATCCGATGCAGAAATACTAAGTCTCTGGTATTCGGGCCGACTGTGGGCTACCTGCAGGCAGATAACCCAAGTGTGATGACTGCAACAGTGAATACACTTGAACATCTACATTTATGGTAAGTGTACACAACTGTACTTTCCTTTGCACCCCCCCCTCCCCAAAAAAAAAAAAAAAGATTATGCGTGCAGCATGCAGGTTAGCGCTTTATCCAACTGTTGAACTGCAAGATAAAAACCAGAGAGTCAAGGCATCTTATTCTTAAAAACTAAAACCATTAAGATCACAACATGATGGTTATTCCCGCCTTGCGTAAAAAGCATAAAACACAGGCGCGCCCAGTTAAGCCACACACTACTGCGAATGAGAAAATCTGGACAGTTGAGTTGAGATCATACATTGAAAGACTGGCTGCTTACATTACTTAACCTTAAACACACAATCGAAATCAAGTCACCAGTAGTAGTTAAATTCAGGTCTATATCACGTCGTCGAAACGGCAGAAGTTCGAACACCATATGTTCGAACTTCTAACCTCGAAGTGCAAAACCATTGAAGGCTTAGAACAGCGATTATTTTCCCCAGGGAAAAAAATCGCTGTTCCAAGAAACACACACACATCACAAGCACACCAAAAAAAACCACAATCCGCACATATACACTTAAAATCCTACATCTAACCCTACACTAAACTGTACATACACTACTATCTATCCACTTACCTTAACCCAAACCCTAACCCTAAGGTCCGTCACTACCGCACACTCACCTGACCCGCACGCTAACCCTAACTCACCTATCCCGCCCTAACCCTAAAGTCTGTCACTATCGCGCACCCACCTCACCAGCGCCCTAACCCACCTAACCTGTGCCCTAACCCTAACGTCCACACAGTCGGACACCTACCTGAACCCGACCCGTAACTTTCCACCACAGTGCTGAAAATTACGAAGCCACAGAAATCGCCCACCAAATTCTTTCCCTGGGAAAGAATTTGGTGTTCCACGGCTTCGCGATAATCAGTTTTCGAACTTCCCAATTCGAACATATGGTGTTCGAACTGCTGAAGTTTCGACGAACTGATAGGAACCTATTAAATTCAAATGCAGTGCTTCATTGACGCTTTTTTCATAGTGGGACAACAGAAGTTTCTTCTGCTCAGTTGATCATTCTTAAGGCTGACAATTCACAAAAGGCACAGAAAAAAAATTCAAACAGCCCGCCTCAACCATGATAATGAAGAATGGATGAGAGGCGGGTGTATTCTGAATTTTATAACAGCAGGCATCAGCTCAGACTGAAAGAGTTGCCAGGGATGTTAGTGGTATGACAGAGCAAATCCATCACTGATTGGATGCTATGAATAATGCTCAGTCATCCCGGCCACTGACTGATGGTGTGTTACTATAAAATGTCCTTCTGTTCATATTCTGCAGTGTCCATAACCTGAGGGATTCTGCCTCCAGTTGACTCGTACATCTGGTCATTATACCAAAGTTAAAATGCTGCCGTGAAGGTACATACGACGGCCGCAATATACAGCGTACATCGGCCATAAATGGACATCAGGTATAAAGCGGATATCAGCACGCACCTACCCCAGAACTTTTCTGCCTCCTGTTTGGCTGCCAGCTCCAATCATTGCTCACTTTGGAAAGTCAACTTTGTGCTTCACTAGTGCTTCAGATAGGTACCCCATTGGGGGGGGGGGGGGGGGTTGTTATCTAAATGCTACTGTGTTGTTTCTTGTGAGTTAATGTCCGCTAGGAAGGGCAAGTGTCAGTGCAGAAGGCCAATTCCACATAAAGATGCCCATGAGCTGTGTGTGTTCTGTTTAAGCCCAGAACACAATCATACGTCTTGTGATATTTGCAAGGCTTTCATCCCTAAAACCCTTAGAAGGAGTCTCTCTTTCCTTAGGCTGTACTTAGAAAACCAACAACTTAAGCACCTAGCATGGGATATGGACCCAACATCGGGACCTTCAGAAGAGCCGCAACCCAAGAAAGCCAAGAAGCCTCTGCCTGACCCTACTGCTGCTCCCTCTATTCTAGGCGTTCCTCCAAGGCTGATGAAGACCCATAGGCCGTATCGGAAACTATAGAATCTCCTTTGATGGGTACCTTGGGGGAAGCCATCAAGGAGTTTGTTAGGACGTCCCATAGGGACACGCAGGCGCCTCAACTGGTCACTGGGGGTGACCCACCACTTATTATTTCTGAAGGCCCATGTGGTGTTACTGAAATAGTGATTCAAGAAGACGTTCTTTAGGATGTCGTGGAACGTCCGACATCTGGTCCTCCTACTCTTCACCGTTATGTCGGAGGACCCTAAGAAGAAAAAACAAAACATATTTCTTCTGGCCAGCAGGCTATGCCTTCCGACCAAACCCCTGACTGGTAGGCTTTTACTGAAGGCCTGTTTAATGCCTTTATGGCCTTAGATCAACCTCAGCTCCTTTAAAGGCCCTCCACCCCTCCACTCCTGGGTAGATGCCTGTGGAAGAAGTTTCCTCTGAGGAGGAAGACTCATAGGTTCATAGGTAGATGATAATAGGCTATCTGCCCTAGGGCATTTATAAGCCTAGCCAGAGTGTATTTGGCTTCCGCCTCCCTATTAGATTAGCCTACTGTGCCTCTGTAAAGTAGGTCACAGAAGGTACCCTTTTAAGATTAGTTTACTGTGCCTCTGTCTAGCAGGGACACAGAAGAGATCCTAGGGGTGAATTTGCGATTTCCCATCCATGCGTCCAGATTTCGCTTGAAGAGGGTCAGCGAGGGGCTATGTCTAACATAAATTGGGATTCTATTCCAGAGTGAGGGGAGCCTCTGGGAAATGAATCTGTCCCTTCAGCATGTCCTATTTATTTTTGTGCTGAGGTTTAAGTCCCTGGAGCGTGTAGCTCTAAGGGACTTGGACATTTTGAGGTGGAGCATGTCCATTAATTCTGGGTTTGACATGGCTTTGTACGTCAGGAATAGATCACCTCTGAGTAGGCGGTAAGCAACTGAGTAGAGCTGGAGTTTCTTTAGTCGAGCTGCATAGGACATCTGTTTGTAGCCCATGATCCTCTTGGTGAGGTACTTTTGGGGTCTCTCCAGTTGCTGCAGGTGTCGGGCAAGGTACATCCCAAAAGGGGCATTGTATTCAATTATGGGCTTGATGAGGGGCACAATGACCTCTCTTGATCTAGATGCGAACCCTTTCGTGATAAGGTGGGCTATATAGAAGGTCTTTCTAACCACTTTGGCAACGTGATTATCAAAGGAGAGATTACTATCTACGTTGGTCCCCAAATCTCTAATTACTTCTTCAGTACTTAATGGATTACCACCTATGTGGTAATTTGTGGGCACCTTCTTTTTCCCAAAGGGGATGACTACGCACTTTTTAGCATTTAGCTTGAGGCCGTGGCTCTGGCACCAAGCATCCGTCTCTGTGAGACCCTTTTGGAGGATGCTTGTGTCAGCTGGAGATTCGATTATGGCCCCCAGTTTGCAGTCATCTGCGAACTTTGTCAGCCATAATCCCCCCGTGTTAGCCTGAACCTCAGAGAAGTATATACCGAACAAGAGAGGTCCCAGAACTGAGCTCTGTGGGATGCCACTTGTAACTGGTTTGGATTCGGACATGGCACCTGCGATTCTGACCATGTAGGTTCTATCTCTGAGCCAGTTTGCAACCCATCTTGTAATATAGGGGTTGATATTTAAGCTGGTAAGCTTATTTATGATGCCCGAGTGGGGTATTGTGTCGAAGGCTTTTGCGAGGTCCAGATAGGCTGTGTGGACTACCTTGCCCTCATCTATGGCTTTGGTAACTGCTTCAAAGAAATCAACTAGGTTTAAGAGGCAAGATCTGCCCTTATCAAAGCCGAATTGGGTAGGGTCCAGTGTCTGGAGGCTCCCATTGTCTTTGTTTATGAGTTCCATGATAATACTCTCCATAGCTTTACAGACCAGACTAGTCAGGCTTATGGGGCGATAGTTCCCGGGGTCCGTTGTGGCACCACCTTTGTGGAGTGGGACCACTGTAGCTGTACGCCATTCTTTGGGTACATATCCTGTAGTAAGGCTAAGTTTGAACAGTGACTTAATGTGAGGATTCAGTTCTTCTTGGAGCTCGTGTAAGACACAGCCTAGGACACCGTCCGGTCCCATTGATGCTGTGTTTTTTGCTTTGGAGAGGGCAGCTTTCACCTGTGCATCTGTGATGTCAGGGAGGTTACATTCAGTTGGGATAGGCATTTGCTCCTTTGGGGGGGGAGAAGTTTGCGCTGAATCTGTCTGCCAGGATGTTGGCTATGTCTGTAGGTTCGGTATATTTTGTACTGTTATGCAACAATTCAGAGCATATCGGGGAGTTTCCACCCATATTCCTGACATAACTAAAGAAGGCCTTGTGATTATCTTTAGTGTCTAGGACAATTTTTCTTTCGAAACTGGCCTTTGATGATTTTATGAGGGATCGAAGTTTCTTGCTAATACTGATCAGAGATGCCTTCCCTTTTTGGGATTTTGCTCTGTCATGTAGTAGCTTTCTCCTTCTGTTGTATAGCTTATTTATGGCCAGGGTCCACCAGACCGGTCTCCTGTTTTTGGAGGAGTGAGTCTTGGTTTTATTTAGGATAGCACAATCCATGCATTCCTGCAGGTGCTCATAGAATGCATTTGTAAAGGATTCTGCGGATTTGGCTGTATTATCCTCTGGCCCGGGAGCTTTGAAGGATTCCACCTCAGTCTTGAGAAGTGCAAAGTTGGCTTTTGAGAAATTCTTTACAGTGATTTCCTTGGCTGGGGGTGGGGACGGGATATGGATGTCCAGGGAAATTTGTTTATGGTCTGATCTTACCAATGAGGGGTTTACCTCTGGTGTGGAACATAGAGTCCCCATGTTGGTGATGACCAGGTCCAATATGTTGTTCCCTCTTGTGGGAGTGGTGACCAGTTGTTCCATCGCGTTAGAGTTTATAAATTCAAGGAAACGCTTGAGGGTGTTTGGGCTTGAGTAGTTTTCCCAGTCAATGTTTGGGTAGTTGAAGTCACCCAATAACATAGTGTTTGGAGAGACCTTCATATTCTCCAGTGTTCTCAGGAATGCCAAGTGGGGTTCCTGTAATAGGGAGGGTGTTCTGTAGCAGGCTACAAACTGAAAGGCAGTTTTGCCCGCTGTTAGTTGCACATGGATGGTTTCCGATGCTTTGTGCAGTGCCACTAACCTGGAGGTGTAGGTATCTTTGATGAATATAGATACTCCCCCTCCTTTTGTGCTTCGGTCTGAGTTTTGGGGCCGAAACACATGGTATGAGTTGTAACCTGGTAGTGCTGGGGTGCTCTCAGGAGCCTTGAACCAGGTTTCTGTTACTGCGAGTGTGTGCATCTTGAGGTTTAGACTTCTGGCATTGAGTAGCATTACCTTTAGTTTTTTTATCCTTGGGTTGTCTATGGAGGTGGTTTTGTCCTTTGAGCCTTGCCTAAAAAAGGCACTATGGAGGTGGCAAGAGCCTTGGCCAGTATACGAAAGCCTAAGGGTGGCAGGTGCAAGCCGTCCCTAGTGAAGCAACGTTGACAGACACTGGATCCCCTTTGAATGACACCAATACTTTAGCCAATTGTTGAAACTGATCATTTTGTCTTTATACTGTGGCGTCATTCTTGGTGAGGGCAAGATGCTACTCAAGGTCAGGGTCATACCAACCTGGGTTACATGGTCAGAGAGCTCCTCTATGTCTCTTTTCATGTAGTCCAGGGGGGTATGTCTCAGGTCATTCACACCAGCATGGACAATGACGGAGTCATACTTGTACTTGCTTTGGAGTGACCTGAGTGCTTGCGTTATGTGTCGGATCCTGGCACCCGACAGCTTACAGTGACCTTCTCCTTGTTCAGTCTGGTGAGCGGGACGTCAGTGTGCTGGACAATAGAGTCCCCTATAACAAGTGTATTTGGTGTGTTGTTTGGCCTTAAGGGCTGTGACTGTGAGGCACACTGATTTTGTGAAATATGTGATTCGTGGGTATTGTTGAGGGGTGGCTGTTGCTTGGATATCTGCTTAGGAGGTCTTTGCTGTTTAGGCAGATTTTTATTTAGAGCCTCCAAGTATGTTTTTGTGTGTTTATGTGTTTGGTATGCAGATGCAATAGGTCTGTGTGAGACTGGATTTGTGGTGTGGGTGGTTACCTTTTCCTCCTGACTGACTGTGCTAGTCTTTGGTTGAGAGAGCTCTGCCTCCAGTTTGGCTGTGTAGCTGCATCTCTCACATGTATTAGAGTTTGTTGGAAGGAGGAGAGGGTTGTCTGTGTACATAAGGCAATTGTAACATTGCCTCAAAATTCCCAGATTCACCAGCTGGACTGGAGAGTAACCTTGAAACTGACCCTTGGACATACCAGATTAGTATAGGGAACTGTTTTTTTACTGATCAGATTAGGGAAGGGAACTGATTTTTCACTTGATCAGGAAGGACCAATCAGGAGCCTAATACTTATGAGAAGTCAAGGAGGGTGTAGTGCTTTAGTTAGTTAGTGTTTCCTTATAAGAGCTGAGCAAGTGCAGGGCTTCAGAAAGAGAACAGAGTAATTACTTTGAGAGTTTGAACAGTTCTAAGGGAAAAAGTGAAGAGCAGACTTTGTGGAGCCTGGAATAGTTTAAATCTGTTTAGGCCGCGCTGCTCAGCACGCAAAACTGCGCAAAAAGAGAGTTGTAGGGTTTTAAGAGAGAGAGAGATCAAGGAGTTTAGAATTGACCCAAAATGGCCAATAAAACTACAGCTTCTAGGCAGTAACCACTCCTCCAGGGACAGGCAGGCTGTTCAGTGTTAACCACTCCCACTGGTGAACACAGAGACTTCCCTTTAGCCCAAGCAAGTACTGGCCTTCTAGAAACTTCCAAACAGTTAAGAACAGCAAATCTGTAACTGAACTTTCTTAACTTTCAGAAAGTGGGAAAAAAGCAAGATTTTTTTTTTTTTTTTTTTTCTTTGTGTTGTAGTTTAAAGGTAGCAGAGATACACAAGCAACAAAATAATCACAACAGTGCAGTAAATGCCCCCACACTTGAGTGCTAGGCCAAAATCAGGTAAAATGCAGTTTTTAGAGAAAAAAAACGATTTTAAATTAAGTGCAACACAGGAAATGCAGTAAACAGGCTCTAGATGTGTTCCAAGTACTGTTACTGTTACAGATATAAACTTTAGCAAGCTGGAAAATGCCAAAAAGTAGGCGGCAAAGCAGTAAAACTTAACAAAAAATCAGAAGAAGATACTTAAAATCACAAAAGTGGCTCCTTTTCTTCTCTCAGCGTTTTCTCCCCTTGGTACTTGCTTCAGCAACAACTAGCAAGCCTGAAAAGACGCCAAAACCACGAGGCAGCCGGGTTTTAAGAGAGAGAGATCAAGGAGTTTAGAATTGACCCAAAATGGCCAATAAAACTACAGCTTCTAGGCAGTAACCACTCCTCCAGGGACAGGCAGGCTGTTCAGTGTTAACCACTCCCACTGGTGAACACAGAGACTTCCCTTTAGCCCAAGCAAGCTTCTGGAGATGAGTCTGTAGCTTACTCCTCACAGATTGCTTCTCCTCTGAGGTATGCTTCTCCAGATAAGGAGTCTAATGGCACAGATTCTCCTGGGAAGGACATTACATTTGGGGAGACCATTGTGCAGATGAAGGATTTTTTCACCTGGGACTGCTGTCAGGTCTCTGAGACCCAGAAGAGGTAGTAAGACCTCTTGGAAATGAAGTCTGCTAACCCCTTTGCCATTTCCCCATATTCAGCCTGCTTTTCTGGATGCATTTTCTGCTGCTTCCAAGTCCCCAGACGTTCAACCTCCAGCCCTTAAACCTCTTGATAGATTCTACAGAGTGCCTGTGGATTCTAAGTTCCTTTTTAAGGCTCCATCAGCTGACCCCTCTACCATTTCTGTAGCTGCAGATAAAGACTTCTAAGCTATTACCCTCCACTTCCTTGCTTCCCTCTGATAAGGAAAATAAAATTATGGAGAGGTTGGGCAAAAAAGTTTATACGTCTGCCACTCTGGCTTTCAGATTCATGAATTACCAAACCCATATGGCTTAATATTCCCTGGCTGTTATGGCAGATGCTGTGAGACTCATTTCAGAACTACCAGATACCCCTAACAAGGCCAAAATATTTAGCATTCTTAAATCCTGCAGCCAGGTTACCAGGCACTCCATAAAATGTAGTTACAATGCTGTGGAGGCGTCAGACAGAGCAGCAGCATCAGGGTCTGTCTTAAGAAGGTATTCATGGCTTAGGTTGCAGCCTTTGCCAGATGATATTAAAGCCAAGTTTATGGACGCACCTTTAGACAACAAGACCTTATTTATCTGTGCATCTGCAGAACTCTTTAAAGCACTTCAGGAAAAAGGGAAGGAGCTACAAGATCTTACATTTTTGTTTCTCCTGTTCCCCTCTTCCAGAGGAATTATCCAGTCAGGACTACCTTTGTAAAAAGGCCTCTAAGTACCACACTCCCAAGGGGAAAACGGATACTAGAAAGCAAGCATCCACTAGATCCTCCCCTTCCACGCATTCTCAAAAGCTGCTGTTTCAGGCAAAACATGGTAGACTGTGACTACCAGGCCCTAAACCCCTCTACCTCTCTCTCTGTCTATTCGCATATCCCTGTCCCTTCCAGCTTGGAAACCGATAACCCAGGACTCTTGGGTCCTTTCCATTACTGAACAAGGTTATTTCATGGTGTGGGAATCCAGGCCACCCTTCAGAGGTATTCCACAACTCCACCCCACCCCCATCTGCATTCCTTGCTATCTCAAGGTACCATTGAAGAGGTGCCTCCAAATCTCAAGGGAAAAGGAATCTACTCCAGGATGTTTCTAGTCCCCAGGAAAGAAGTCCCCTATAGGCCTAGTTTAGATTTGTCTAATCTAAACACCTTTCTCAAGTTCCCAATCTTTTGCATGCAGACTTTCCCTACACTCCTTCCCGTGATTCTGCCTCAGGCATACATGGTGTCATTTGACATAAAAAATGCCTATCTGCACATTCCTATCCATCCACGTTTCAGGAAATTCCTATGGTTCTCTGTGGATTCTTCTCACTTTCAGTTCTATGCTTTGCCATTTGGTCTTTCTGTGGCCCCCCCAGAGTATTCACAAAATTTTTGGCCCCAGTCATAGCCTTCTGCAGAATGTAGGGTATTCAATTATTCCCTTACATGGACGACCTCCTCATCCAGGCTTCATCCCCAAAGTTGGTGCAGGGGCACTTGGACAACACCATGTCCCTTCTGGAGGGTCTGGAGTTTACTACTCACATTAAAAAATCTACTGTGACCTCCTTACCAGGACCATATCTTCCTGGGCTGTAGAATTCTCATGGTCCAAGTGATGGCATGCCTACCTCCAGAAAAAAAATCCTGTCTCTTACCCCTTACTTTCTGGAACTAATTTCACTGCAATCTATGACTGCCAGAGAGTTCCTACGACTCCTGAGATTCATGGCTTCCACTATCCCCATGGTACCCTTGGCAAGGCTACACATGAGGAAATTTCAGTGGTTCTTTAGGACAGTCTGGAAACAACACCTTCATCCTCTGTAGTTTGTGGTTCCACTCTTGCCCTGCTTAACAAAGAAGGTAAAGTTGTGGATTTCACAGGTTACAAAAAATCCAGCCTTTCCTCTCCAACCGCTTCCCCCAATCAGGATCTGTACACAGATGCACAAGACACGGGCTGGGGTGCCACCTTAGGGAATTGGAGGGTGAGAGATGTTTAGAACCCACTCAGTCAAGGGAGCATATCAGCATCAAAGAAATGAGGGCTTTGATCTTTGCTCTAAGAATTTTCAAGCCCAGAATCCTACCATTAGTGCTGAGATGGTTCACAGACAACAACACAGTCCTATGGTACATCAACAAGGAGGGAGGGTCAAAGTCCGACATCCTTTTAGATTGGCTTTGTATGTGTGGGAGACTCACTCCTCCAAAAACAGGAGACCGGTCTGGGGGACCCCGGCCATAAATAAGCTATACAACAGAAGGAGGAAGCTACTACTCCCCTATGAACAGACACCTTCCCAAATATTGTACCAGGATTCACTCCCCTGGAACATGGAAGGTGGACGCACTTTCCTTTCCCTGGAAGGAGATGTTTGTGTATGCATTCCCACCCTTCCCTCTGATTCAGAAAGTTCTGTTGAAAATTCAGAAAGAACAACCAAAAATCTTGCTGTTGACCCCCTTTTGGCCAAGACAGCATCGACTCCCCCTTCTTCATCACCTAGCCAATGGCAATCACCACTAGTTACCCCTCAGGATGAACCTACTCACACAGGAAAAAGGAACTCTAATACACCCTCAAATATCCACCCTAAACCTAACTCTGTGAGTGATAGGGCTTTGATTCCCTTTAGACACCTTTACACTGAGGACGTGCTACAGGTTCTGTAGGAGGCCAGAAAATCCTACCTATCCAAATGGAAGAGGTTTTTTGTCTGGTGTCTAACAAAGCAACTTAAAACCACTGTCTGTGGAACTGCCAGTGGTACTGTCTTACCTGTGTGAGCTAATGAAAAGTGGTTTGTCATATTCCTCCATTAAGACACATTTATCTGCCATCTCAGCAAGTTTGCTTTTGACTCCTCCTTTAGCATCCAGGTTGGAAGTCAAGCTGTTCCTGAAAGGAGTTCTACACATCAGACCACCAAGGAAACCAATTCCTCCTCCATGGGATCTCAACTTTGTGTTGGAAAAGCTTACCTTAGCTACTTTTGAGCCAGCTAAGACCTCCACTCTACAACATTGCACGTGGAAAACTGCTCTCCTGGTGGCTATTACCTCAGCCAGAAGGGTTTCTGAACTGCAAGCTCTCATGGCATCTTCTCCTTTCACAGTCTTCCATTGGGACAGGGTATCCCTATGTACCAGCCCATCCTTCATGCCTAAGGTAGTGACTGAGCTTTCCACTGAATCAGGCCATCAATCTCCCTACCTCCACAATCCTCTAGTGAAAGGATCTTTCACACTTTAGATGTGCACATACAGCTCAGGTACTACTTGGCAAAGACCAAGTCGATCTCTAAGTCTGATAGGCTTTTTATTTCCTATCACCCAAGAGCCCTTGGACATTCTGTTTCCAAGCAAACTATTTCCTCCTGGATTTCAAAAGCCATTTCTTTCTGATACACCACAAATGGAAAGCATCTTCCTTCTCCAATTAAGGCACATTTTACTAGAGCTGTGTCTTCTTCTATGGCCTTCTTTAAAAGTTTGGATACAGCCTCCATTTTGGAGGCTGCTACATGATCATCTGTTCACACTTTCAGCAAACACTACAAATTAGATATTATTTCCAGGGCCAGAGCAGGATTTGCCAGGGCTATTCTGCATGGATTTGTGGAAGATGTTTCTGTTCCTCCTCCCAGTCCCTCTTATGCATGAGCTTTGGCATTCTCCCTCATGTTTTGGATACTGCAGCATATTAATTGAAGGACATAAGAATAGTTGTGTAAAATCTTACCATAACCATAGATGTTCATCATGTTGCACTGCTGCAGTCATTACACTTGGGTTATCCTGCAGTCAGGCGGTCCTGCAGTTGGCCTGAGTTCCAAAGTCTTGGTCCGGCGTCGGTTGCTGTCGCTTCTTCCATGACGTCAGTGCACCAGGGGTATATAAGATGCATCCGACGCCATTTTCTCCAGTCTTTCTTGCCGCGCGGTGCCCAAAGCAGAAGCAGTTCACAAGTGCCGGTCAGCCGACTCCTGAGATTTTCGAAGTCGAATTTCAGATCCGAAGTCTTCATTAAAGCTAAGTACCCCATTGGGGAAACTTTTTTCTTGCCTGAGACCGATGTCAGAAAAAGTTAAAAATTGTATTTCTTGTGGGAAGCAAATTAAAAATTGTATTTCTTGTGGGAAGCAAATACCTCATAAGGACTTCCACTCTTACTGTATTCCATGCCTAGGCCCTGATCACGACGTCACTAGTTGTCGGTTTTATGCTAGATTTAACAAACGCACTATAAAAAGACGTTTTGATTTTGCTTTGCACTACTTTGGCCAAAAGTTCAATTACACAATGCCGTCGGATCAGCCGACGACCTCAATACCCAAAAAACGCAAAGACAAGGATAAAGACAGGCATCCGAGGTCCAAAACCGATGACGAAACCTCTTCTAGGCCAGTCGCCGGTTCTCAGTGAGGCGCCAGAGCCCCTGACACCCGCTACCTCAGAGCCACAGGCCGCTTCCGACTCCCACGTGGAGACATCTAGGCCTCTGGAAACTCAAGGTATTGGGCCTACGGAAACTAATCCCTCAGATGGGTCCGGAGCCGCTGAGCAGGCATCGGCTTCTGAGGGTGTTTTCAGACCTTCACAACTTACCATTAAAACAACAGCCAAGGCAAAGGTACCATTAAAGACAAAGAAACAAGTACAGCATTCTACTGGACAGTCCTCCATGCCTAAGAAACAGATGCTTAAATTGGCCGAAGACCTCATTACTCTAATCAGGGGTTCCCATTCCCCTCCTGAGAAAAGGCCTAGGCAGGATACAGACTATGACTCCTCTGATCAGGTTTCCATTTCCTCTGATTCCTCTTCGGACCAGGGATACTCTCTACCCCCCCTTTGAGGACTCTGATGCTGAAGAATCTATCCCTTCAGCCTCTCCTCCTGAGGATTATTGTTTTGGGGAAACTTTACATACCATGAGGGAGCATTTCCATTGGGAAAGCCAGGATTACTCAGAATCCAAGAAAAGGCTCAGGGGTTTCCTCTTATTGCCTCAGCACAGGCCCCTGGCTATTCCGCCAGTGCTAGATGTTGTGGATGATGTGTTCTCTGGATCCAGTTTATCTCCTGACTCTTTGCCCCCTGCTCCAGCCAAGCCAGATAGGTATTATAGAGTCCCTGACTCTCACAAGTTTCTTTACAAAAACCCTTCTGCTGATCCAGAAACTATTTCCCAGGGTCCAAAAGGGGTTAAGGCTTCCATTGCAAAAAATCCAGTACCCTCGGACAGAGATTCCAGAGCTTTGGATAGATGAGGAAGAAAGTATATACTTCTGCAACTTTAGCAGTAAGAGCTTTAAACTGGCAGTTTCACATGCTTAAGTACCCACAATATTTAATGGCTCAGTTAAAACAGAAAATGCTTACAAGCGCAGAAGCTCCTGATTGTAAAGAAATGCAGGATTTATTGCATGCAGTTGAACAGGTGGGAAAACATACTCTGCAATGTGGTTTTGATTCTTTAGAGGCCTCTTGTAGAGCCGCTGTTACAAGTTCTGTGATTCGTAGACATGCTTGGTTAAAAGAACAAAGTTTACCTGATCATGTTAAGGCAAAATTATTGGTGCTCCTTTACAGCATGATACTCTGTTTGGTGTTAAGGCAGAAGAGGTGGTAAAGAAAATGGAGGATAAAGCTAAATCTATGCAAACAGTCAAGGATTTCTTACAGGTACAGCCACCTCGGTTTAGCAGAAATTGGCCAACAAAGAATTGGTCCTTTCCAGTGTCAGACAGGCCACAGAGAGGCAGATACAGACGCCCAAGAGGCAGATCTCAACCCCAAGGCTCAAACAGACAATGACAGTGGGGCACCTCAACCCCAAAAGGTGGTGAGGACAAGTCTCAACCTTACAGGAAACAGTCACAATGACTTTACCCTTCGTACGCCAAGCACGTCCCTTTTGGAAGCCCCCTTAGGGGGAAAACTAGCACTTTTTTCACAAAACTGGCAAACAATCACCCAGGACAAATGGGTCCTGAATATTGTGTCTCAAGATTACAGATTCCACTTTCATACTTTACCAAGGCTAAAAGGAATGCCAGACCTGCCACAAAATCAATGGGCAGAGGCACAAAAACAAATTTCAGCCCTCATGGACATGAGAGCTATTCAAAAAGTACCACAACAGGAACAAGGACAAAGATTTTACTCAAGATTCTTCTTGGTCCTCAGAAAGGACAAGGCCTGGAGGCCCATACTAGACCTTTCAATTCTGAATACTTACCTGGATATTCTAAAATTCAAAATGTTGACATTACAGCAGCTTCTACCCATGCTGGGCAGGAAGGCTTGGCTTGTTACTCTGGACCTCAGATGCATACCTGCATGTCCCTATCAGACAAAATTGCAGAAGATACCTCATATTCAAAGCTGGTACAATGCACTACCAATTCTCTGCACTGCCTTTTGGCTTATCTACTGTGCCCAGGGTCTTCACAAAGTGCCTGGCACCAGTAATTGCATTTTGCAGAGAAAAAGGATTTCAAATATATCCATACCTGAACGACTGCCTCATTCAAGCAGAGACAAAGGACATTCTTCTACAGCATCTGGCGTTTGTAAAAAGGTTGCTAATGTCTCTAGGGTACACAGTAAACAAAAAGAAGTCAAAACTAGTGCCGTCGCAACAGATTATATTTCTGGGTGCCAGCTTAAATACAACGGCCCAGATGGCTTACCTCACGCCAGACAAACAAGTTCAACTAACTCAATATTTTCAATTGCTGGCAAGAAAGTCCCATCTCCCTGCAAGAAAAATTCTGCAGGCCCTGGGATTCATGGCATCCTGCATACTACTAATACCATATGCCAGACTGCATATGAGGAAATTACAATGGTACCTGAAAAGTGTTTGGACTCAACACTCTCACAGTTTAGAAGCAGTAATACCAATGATTCCCTGCCTACAACAGGAGTTTCGATGGTGGGCACAGGCATGTCACCTAAACAAGGGTCAGCCTTTTACCCAACCCACAGCCAGGCAAACTCTAACAACAGATGCTTCGGATTACGCCTGGGGAGCACACATGGCAGGAAAATGCATTCAGGGCAAGTGGACCACAGGCCAGATACATCTTCACATCAATCAAAAATAGATGTTGGCTGTTCAAAATGCTCTAACAGCTTTCAAGGACCTTCTACATCCAGGACAATTACTACTAAAGACAGACAACACCACAGTAATGTGGTACATAAACAAGCAAGGGGGCACTCATTCTTATCCCCTATGCAGGCAAGCCATGACCTTGTGGAACACAGCTCTAGCGTATCAAGTCCACTTGCAAGCACAATCCCTTTCAGGAAAGAAAAATACTCTGGCAGACGATCTAAGCAGAAATATCATGGACCCTCACGAATGGAAATTGAATCCACAAATCTTCAGCATGGTAACGCAAAAGTGGGGATGCCCAGACATAGATCTTTTTGCCTCCCCACTGAATTGCCAACTACAAAAATTCTGCACAATGACTTATCACAAACAAGCATGGAAAGTGGATGCTCTTCTGTTCAGCTGGAAAAACCTAAAAGTTTATGCCTTCCTGCCACTGCCTCTCCTTTCAAAGGTACTCCTAAAAGCCAGACAAGAAAAAACACAGATGATCCTGATTGCTCCAGACTGGCCACGCCAGCACTGGTACCCTATTTTAAGGAACTTGGCTCAAGGACCACCATGGAGTTTGCCTCAAATTCCACACCTTCTGACTCAACAAAACAATCAGATCCTGCACGGTCAGCTCAAAACCCTAAACCTGGCTGCATGGCAGATACATTAGTCAAACAGGCAACACCTCTCTCTAAAGCTGTTATAGATGTCATTTTGGAGGCCAGGAGACCTAGCACCAGGAAAGTTTACTCAGAAAAATGGAAGAGATTCTGCGCCTGGAACCAGGCTCAAAGCCTTGACCCTCTTGTTCCAAACATTCCTCAGATTTTACAATACTTAACTGAGATGCTGGACAGAGGCCTGTCCTTTTCATCAATTAAGATCCACGCCTCTGCCATTTCAGCACATTGCAACACGGATCCTCCTTTATTCTCTCATCCCTTGCTAAAGCAGTACCTCAGAGGGGCTAAAAACATAAGACCGCCCGGAGAGCACCAACACCAACTTGGGACCTCAATTTCATTTTGGAAAAACTGATCCTACCACCTTTTAAGCCAGCCAATACAGCCGATCTAAAATTTTTATCATGGAAAACAGCTCTGCTCCTGGCAGTAACTTCAGCACAAAGAGTCTCAGAGCTACAGGCATTAATGGCAGTGGAACCTTTTATAATTTTTCATCAGGACAGGGTATCTTTAAGGACAAACCCTACCTTTATGCCAAAGGTGGTATCTAGTGTGGCATCTAGTGTGGCTCTTAACCAAACCATCCATTTGCCAACTTTTTATCCAAACCCCCAGAATAAAGGGGAGAAACTTCTGCATTCTTTGGACATACACAGGCAGCTACGCTTCTACTTGGACAAAACAAAGGCTTTCAGGAAAACTGAGCAACTGTTTGTAGCATATGCTGCAGGATCGCAGGGCAAGGCTATCTCAAAGCAGACTATATCCAAATGGATAGGACACTGTATTCGGTACTGCTACACACAGCATGGAAAATCGGTCCCAAATAACATTAGGCCACATTCCACCAGGACAGCAGCCACTTCAACAGCCTTTCTCAGAGGAGTACCTACCAAGGAAATTTTGGAGGCTGCAACTTGGAGTTCAGTGCACACCTTTACCAAGCATTACCATCTGCCTCTTTACTCTAAATCCAGAGCAGGATTTGCCACTGCAGTTCTGCAGGGCCTCATAGCCAATCCTAACTCTTTATAGACCAGCCACCCAACCTCAGCTTTGGGATTCTACCAAAGTGTAATGACTGCAGCAGTGTAACACGATGAACATAGTACAGTTTTGTACCTACCATAAATGTAGATGTTCGAGTGTTCACACTGCTGCAGTCCAGGTTACCCTCCCTCCATCCCCTCTGAACTAGCTGGACTTATCTATACCTTTCTATCCTATACAACCTTTGGGGTGTATTTGCTGGTAACTGAAGGTATTGTTTTTATTGTATATTTTTGATTAGCAATATGTATTGCCTACCTACTTGGGGGCACCTGACATCTGGGGCAAGAAAAAACGAAGAAAATGGCATCGGATGCATCTTTTATATACCCCTGGCGCACTGACGTCAGGGAAGAAGCGACAGCAACCGACGCCGGACCAAGACTTTGGAACTCAGGCCGACTGCGGGACCGCCTGACGGCAGGATAACCCAAGTGTAATGACTGCAGCAGTGTGAACACTCGAACATCTACATTTATGGTAGGTACAAAACTGTACTATGTCCTTTTCTTCTATATGCTGCAGTATAGTATACTGCCTGCCTTCTCCCTGATAATTGCCTGACTCCTGAATACTCACTCCTTTCAAGCTGGTGCTTGGCCACATTCAGGTCTGAGGTAGGTGCGTGCTGACGTCCACTTTATACCAGACGTCCGTTTATGGCCGACGTACACTGTGTGATGCGGGCTATCACATGTACCTTCACAGTAGCGTTAACTTTGGTATGAAGGCCGGACGTACGAGTCAGTCGGAGGCGGACTTCCTCATGTTATGGATACTGCAGTATATAGAAGAGAAGGACATCTATGGTTATAGTAAGATTTTACACAGCTATTCTTTCAGCAGGTGGGAATAGAAGAACACAGCATGGAATCAGGCTCTGTGTTGTGCATACTCTAGGGATGGACTACAGATGTGGGGGGAGGGCGCAAATGCCGCAGTACACTTGGGAGACAGGGCACCGAGAAGAATACAAACTTTACAGACTGAAAAAAAAATGCATTAATTAAATAAGTAAATAAAAATTGCACCCTTTACCAGGCCGGCCTGTATGGCGTTCTAGGTGGTCACCTAGTTCACCTATGCCTAAGGCCGGCCATGTATATATGTCCTCCCAGGGCTATTTCACTTGGTTGAGATTTTAAATTGTCAAAATTCAAATAGTCAAGACCATGTGATGAACAATTTAAAATTTAAAAGGAAACAAGAGCTGCATGGATATTCTGTTTCTTTTCACAGTTAGTCCTCGTCAGTAGCACAAAAACTTTTCTTTCAGCGGTGGAACCATCACTACAGGGTTTGCATCCCTAACCAGTGCCAAGTGCAGTGACTTATTTTTCCTGAGCTCTGCTTTTGAGCGGTGTACTTCAGTTAGCTTTGGAGAACAAGCAAACAATTTGAGACGTTGTGGATAGAGGGAAAGAGTTAGAACCTTGGAAAAATCCTTGCTGAAATGACTGAACCATGACTATGCAGAGTTATTGTTATTCTATGTGCATAACCTTCAGTTATGGTGTGCACATTGTAATCTTAAAAAAATACAAAGCACTAATCATGAAATGTAATATCAGCCTGCCCATATACATCACACTTTCAAGTGGATACATTGGGCCGGATTCACGAAGGCTTGCACGGAGTCTAAGAGTAGTGTAAGACTCCATGCAGCCTTCTCGATCCAGGAACAGCCCAAAGTCCGTGTAAGAGACAAGCTAAAACGGCTCTTACACGAGTGGTGGATATAATCACCTCACTTGCAGCCGAATAGCATGCAAATGAGGATGATTAGCGATCCAGGAAGCCCAGAACAGCCCGTGTAAGAGCCGTTTTAGCTGCAGAAATGTACTCAGTTGACAACTGAGTACGTTTCTGCAAAAACTGCAGTGGAGCCATGTCAGCTCCAAATAAAGGGTGCATATGTGTCAGCAGCATGCCAATGGCCAAATATGTGGCCATTGGCAAAGTAACCTGATGCAAATATATTAAAAATATAATTTTTTTCGGCCGATGTTTAAACCCAGCGCAGCCCCGCGCAAACGGGCTGTGCTGTATAAAACATAAAAACGAAGGTTTTAAACCTACAAATGTAGGTTTTATGCAATACAATTTG